>NC_063216.1:6093673-6401944 GCF_020740725.1 Corvus hawaiiensis
GAGCAGAGTAATGTTGGGTTTAGATTTCTAATATGTCAAGGTTAGAACTGGGGAGAGGAGTGGGGAAAAAATAGTTGACACTGGGATGAGAATGATACTCTGGAGGAAAGATACTGTAAGAAAGCCCTCTAGAAAAGATACTTATTTTATGAACTACTGATAATTTTATTTGTTCTTTGGATTTGGTACAGTTATGACTAGTAGGATTATACTCTTTCTGAGGAAGGCTTAGTTAATAGACTGCTCAGTTTGAAAAACCTCCTTCATTTTTGTATCAAAACTGTAACCTTCACTAGCTCAAAAAGTCTACTGAAAAAACACACCATTGCAGGAAATACTTTGAGGTGACTCACTCTTTAGCTCACTTACGGGCTGTAGCTCAGTCCTTGTCACACTGTTGTTACACAGAAACTGTGTTGTGGCATGGTTCTGTTGCTTGGTAAGTTGGATGACATCAGTAATTGGTTCATTCGTAAGGGTCCCCTTGGCTGAAATGCTACCTAGTCTCCAACTGGGTCAAACACAGACTTAATTATCTATTTAACGTGTATCGCTATTAAAAGTCAGTGGGGAAATTCTTGGCCTTGCTGAAGTAGTTCTGCTGGTGACTTCATCGAGGCCAGCAATAAAACCTCCTACACTGCATAGAGTTCAGAATTACTGTAGGCAAGTTGCTAAAAACTTCATGCCTTAGTTTGCTCTTGAAAAACATAATGCATACCATTACCTTTCTACCTGCAAACAGTCTTTAAGAAGATCAATTAGGTAGTGCTTTGAAATTAAAAAATACTTTATACTGAATGCTGTAATTATTATTACATATCTTAACATTATTCGAATACAGAGTACTTCAAAATATTCTTACTTCCATTTAATGATTTTCTTCCCTGTAGAAAACTTTGTAGATACAGGAGACTTATTTTCTTTTGTAACCACAGTTAATGATACGAACATAATACAATATTATTGTGTCTTCCAGGCTTTGTACTTGCACATTGTTTTCTTTGATTTTCCTTTGAAAGACAGATTCTGACACTTCAAAAGCTATTTACGCAATTACTTTGATGGTAAACTGACTCGGTAGATAGATTTCACTGTCTGTATGGGTGAGTGTGCACATGAGCACCCTGGTTGATGCCATTCCTAGCAGTTTAATGGGGACATGACAGAGGGATTTAGGAGAGCCTTGCCATGGCTCTGCCCCTGCAGAATACACATCTGTAAGCTGTCTGGGAGCAAACACTCTCACTGCCTGAACACTTGCAGCAAAAGCTTAAAATGTCTGTTAAAGAAAATATTGACTTTCCCAATTTCTCATTTACATTCTCATTCTGTCTAATAAATTATAATAAAGTATTTACTGTTTTGATCGCAAAAGCAGTTTCTCTGCCTTTTTTTTTTTTGCTTTGGTTCTGTTTTGGGTGGGTATGCCAAGGTTTCTCCTGTTCGATTTCTCACTTTAAGTGTGTCATTTGGTCATATTGGTGTCTTCATTCTAATGTTTATTAAAATGTTACTGTCAGTGCCAGTCTGAGACTGTGAATCAGAACTAAGAATGTGTAATAGTTTATTTCACATTTGAGTAAATTTCTTCTACTACTTAAACATTATTATGGGTAGTGTTGATCTGAGATGAAGTTTAGGTTTGGCGATACAGAATGCCACTAATTTGAGTCTTCTTTTATTGCCATCTGCTGTGGGTGTTGCATCCACAAACATGGGAGGTTTTTTTGAGTCTCTCTCTTCATGGTAATAGAGGATAAGCTGACGCATCTGGAAAGCATCTTTTCTTGGGCATTTCACTGCATCAACCTGCAGTGTGTACTTTGATGCTTCTTTGCCTGAGTTATTTTGATCAGTTGTGAAAAATCCACATTTTGCCACTGCAGTGATAGAGCACAGAGAGAACAGTATGAGCACCTACAGCAATTTCCTGAAAGGCAGGTGGCCTGGTGGTTGAAAGCTTTGTTAAACATAAAATGTGCAATATCTGTTTGTCGTGGATCTGACGGTAATTAAGAGTAATTCTTGAGGCAGTCATTGATGCAAGGCACTCTCCTTTTGCTCCTCACTCAATAGCTCTGTGAAGTGGTCTAGCTTGCTGTCAAGCTGTATGCTGCAATAATGGACACGTGGTTTTTTTTCTCTCAGCCCTGCTGCATGGCTGGAGTGAGAGCACTGCAACTTGTAAAGGCCAGCTCCAAAACCATTCCCAACTCTGTGCTGCTTGGAGCATCTCCAAATGAGTTTAGTAAGGAAGCAGCTGAAGGTGGCTGCTGGAGCTAGGGATTTGCACCCCCTCCCAAGTTCTAGCAGGGTTAGCAGCCATGTGGGTAGTTCATTAATTCACGAGTAGCATAATTTGAGCAACTGTCTTTATTCAGTTGTTGGCTTAGTTGCTTAAAATACTGACATGTTTTGTCCTGTAAGCTACAGAATTCTTGAAATCCCTTAGCTGCCAAGACACTTCACACAATGATACAGGTTTAGATCTCATGCAGGTTAACAGAGAGAAAATAGTGACGGCATGACAAAAGTCCACCATCCTTGTTTACCCCCAATCTACAGCATCTAGAAAAGAGTACGAAAAACAACTGGAGCTCTTAACTCTATGGTAACTTTTAATACACTAGGAAAAATTCCAGTAACTGATTGTATTCATGTAGTGACCCCTCCTGTTGTCCTCACCTCACCATTAAATAAATAACACTGACCATGCTTTGGCCTTCATATGTTATGCAAACTGATGTATGATTGGCAGTGGCATCTGTGAAATGGCACTTTTGTTGACCATTTCCATGAAGGTAATTATAGAAAAGGTTGGTAATAAGGCTAACATAAAAAATACCAAACTTAAACTAAATGCAAACACTTAACACAATTATCAAGACCGTCTGATTCAAGTACTTCCCTTTTTTTTTCATTTTCACACATTTACAAGCCACCAGTTACCTGCAAGATACCTCAAAAATATGATTCATCATCAGTGGGGCTTATATAGATGTGTGAGGCAGACAAGGGAAAATCTACACGGAACTCACCATCTCTCATTAGAGCCACATAGCTGATCTTCTTTGCCTCTGGTTTTGTGCAGGTCACTTGAGAGTATGGCTATCCAAGTACTAATTTTGCAAGGAATTATTACCTCAAAGAATTGAAATTATCATTAAGTACTATTCCAGTTACTGGAAGGATGGCTTAGTCACGTGAAAATAAAGTACCTACTAAGCCATGTTTTCCAGAAAGTATTCTCCATCAGAAGTTTTTTTTATAAAGGTGATGCTGATAAATTTTCCCTTTTGGTTTATTAGCAAACTGAAATAGCTTTAGAAATGTAATGCAAGAAGTCTGCCTTTTGTCAGACTACTTCCACTCCAGCTGTATAAACGCAAGGAATTATGCATTGTACTTATTAAGGTAGGATATAAAACACCCCTTGTGGGCATTTCAAATTTTCTTTAAAAACTGATTAATAATGAAGAGACTGAGTCAATTTGTCCCCGGCTGCATTGGCTGCAGTGTGCCTGTGATTTTGGTGTCTGCATTGGCACTTCACTGCACTGCCTGCTTGCTCTTAGTTCATAGAGTCATAGTTTGGGTTGGAAGGTCATCAGGTCCAACCGCCCTGCAGGGACACCTTTCACTACACCAGGTTGTTCAAAGCTCTGTCCAACCTGCCCTTGAAAATTTCCAAGGAGGGGCATCCACCACCTCTCTGGGCAACCTGTTTCAGTGTTTTACCACCCTCGTTGTAAACAATTTCTTCGTTATATATAAGCTAAATTGACCCTCTTTTAGTTTAAAACCATTGCCTCTTGTCCTGTCACAGCAGGCCCTGCTAAAAAGTTTGTCCCCATCTTTATAAGCCCCTTTTAGGTATTGGAAGGTCTCTCTGGAACCTTCTTTTTTCCAGGCTGAGCAGCCCAAACTCTCTCAGCCTTTCTGATAAAAGAGGTGCTCCAGCTCTCTGATCATGTTTGTGGCCTCCTCTGTACCTCTTCCAACAAGTCCATGGATTTCCTGTGCTGAGGACCCCAGAGCTGGATGCAGTACTTCATCTTCATTCTTGGAATTCAGATAAAGCTGCTCTTCGCCTAGTGCAGAAGCTTTTTGCTGCTCTGTGGGTCAGTCAGGCTGAAGAAGCAGTGCAGGAGGTGGATCCCTGGCTGTGCAGTGTCCAGTGCCGTGGTCAGGTCAGTGGTACGTGGAGTGTCCTGTTCCCTCCCAGGAAGCGCAGCCAGAACTTTGATGCATGGGGCTGGATATCAGCGCATCTTTTTCTGCCGCTGTTGGTAGCTAACTCTGTGATCCCTCTGTCTGTCAGTTTACACATATGGAAACATTTTTCCACCTTTCAGATTAATTTAAAGATGGGGATTAATTTAACTTTACAAAGTGCTTTTTGATTCCCAACTGAAAGCTACTGTAGTAGCTCAAAATGCACTGATGAACTGGTACTGGCTGAAGAGCTGTGATGCATGTTGGTGTATTTGACAGTGGTTTCTTTTTGCTTACCCTAACTCAAGGACTGAGGCAATCCTGTGTATTCCTTCTTTCTCTACGACCTTCTTCCCCTCTCTCTCTCACGTTTGCATCCACACCTCAGTAAAAGTTAGGAATAAAATATCTGCTGAATAAATAAATACAAAGTATTTTGTTTTCAGATGTTTCAGTTATAGTGGCAGTATCAGTGCATGATAGTTTTCATTAGAGGAGCGTTACGGTAAACCCACATGGACAGGCCAAGGCAGGGGCTGCCTTCTAGAATAATTCTTCTATGCCACTTGGAAACACTGCACCTTTTTTCCTGGTGAAAAATAAAAGGATGGAAGAGTGGCAATAGAAACTTCTGATTAATTCCAGGGCCAGGTGGCAAATGCATTACTTGTAGCAGTTCACTGTCTCCAATGTTGGAAGTAAAAATCATAGTTAGAAGTGTTTTCTTCAGCCGTGTTAGTGTTTCAGCACTGGCTTCCATTCTTTCTCACAGCTTTTAACAGAACAGGTTTAAAGTCCTATGGTTTCTGTTTCAGTGTGTTTCTCAAGTTTCCAGCTTGTACCACAGTTTTTCTAGAGGCTTTATCTGAGAATATTCTGCTGTAGTTCTTTGTTATGTGGTGAGAATATTTTCACAGAAATTTCTAAAACCCTAATAAAAAACAATTTAGTTACATTTCTTCTGTCACATTTTTTCTGGTGATTCTTTGTGGTTTTTCACTTGCATATGGCTGTCTGCAAATGGATTTAAGGGCTTGGACTCAGCTGATGTAGCAAATGAAATGTTGCTTGGGATCATAGCATTGAAATTAAGTGAAAGTAAAAAAAACCAAAAAAAAACGTAAATTAAGCTAACTATCAAGCAAAGAGCCCTCCCAGTGCCACCTCAAAGGCTGTGGTACAGCCTTTCAAAGCAAGCAGTAGATGATTGACCATTTCAGACATTTCAATCCAATCTAGAAAGCTGTAGTAAATATACTGTAGGGAACATTCCTGCACTGGCAGGGGGGTAGTCTAAATGAGCTATTACCAGTAGCTCTTTTCCATGTCTGACTGATAGTTGGCTAGGAACATGTTTGCTATAGTCGCCAATTTTTTTCTTTTTCCATTTTTTTTTTTTTTTACTTGGAGAGCACTGGTGACATTGGCAGAAGAATGTTTCCTGTGTTTGAAAGAGGTTTGTGTGGCAGGGTAGTCCCAAAAGCAGGCTATTTTCAGAGGAGGCATTGACACTGATAGCCTTAATCCTTTCCTAACAGCTTTTTAGAAAGGTCTTCATAGGATCTGACTCATATGAGAGGGTGTGGTGGTATTGGGGATATCTGTGGATTAGCTGCTACACATATTTTCAGGTCTTTTAAATTCACAGTCAAATGCATATATTAAAAGTGCCTCTTTTTTGGGTTTTTTTTTTGGTGGTTTTTTTGGGGGGTTGGGTTTTTTTGTTTGGTGGGTTTTTTTGTTTTTGTTTTTGTTTTTGTTTTTGTTTTTGTTTTTTTGGTTTTTTGTAGTGTATGATTCATAGCTTTTGATTTTTCTTGGAATTTTTTCTTCTCGTCCCTTATAACCACTGTCCTTCTGGGTAGAAAAAGAATTTTTTCAGCACAGTTATGAAAGTGAGGTAGTGAGCTCCTCTGTGTCTGATGAACTCTACTATTGAAAAACATCTAGTAGCAGTACAAATGAGAGTGATGGTGAGTTGTGTTTAACTCAGGTTTTCTGATATGTTTATAAAAGACTGTTTCCTATAAAAGTGCACCTTGGTGGCAGCAACAGCAATAGGAGTTATTAACAATTTAAATACTATATAATTTAATCCTAATCAGGGCAGCTGTAGATGATATAACAGGTTATAGAGGGATGTTAATACTCACCCTGCATCAGTGCTTTGACAGTTACAGAAACTGTATATTTGTCCTAAGTTTCTGACATAAATATAGTTGTCTTACAAACCTGGAAGGGTTGATTTTGATCCCCAGTGTTTAAAACTTGAAACTTTCTCAAAATAGGCAGTATTATTTCACCTTATTAATCTGACAAAAAGGCAGTGGAAAATAGATGAAAGGGCAAAGAAACATTGAAGGGGGACACCAGATCAAAGCCTGTGTACAGATTTATCCTCCATGGCTCATTTTCCTATGGAGGAACAGGTCTTAGTGTGCAGCATATTGCAATATGCTGCTGCTGCTCTTTGGTTCTCCTTAAACTTTGCTTACAGTAAAGCTGCAAAATAAAAAAAAGGCTGGATTGCTCTAAATTTCCTCTCTTCTCTTTACCCTTTTTTTTTCCCCCACCATATGATGCCCAGGGACTCCAGAAAGCCTCGCTGAGAAAGAAAGGCAGCTCATGGGTATGATCAATCAGCTGACCAGTTTGAGGGAACAGCTGCTAGCAGCTCACGATGAACAGAAGAAGCTGGCTGCATCTCAGATCGAGAAACAACGCCAGCAAATGGAGCTGGCTAAGCAGCAACAAGAACAGGTGAGTGATTATTACAGTGGTTTTCAACTTAAATAATTTTCTAGCAGGACTTTCTAGCAGTTTATCTTTTAGGCTTCATACTCCAAAAGTCACTCTGCACCCAAAATTTTTTCCATTTGTTCTCCAAGGTGAAAAAGTTTGAACAAAAACATACCAGAAGAATGATTTAATTTGCAATATCTCCATCTTGGAGTTGTTCAGAGCCTGGTGCCAGTAATGCCAAGGTTGTGGGTTCAGCCCCTGCATGAGCCATTCATTTAAGAGTTGGACTTGATGGTCCTTGTGAGTCCCTTGCAACTCAGAATATTCTGCAATTCTGTATTCTCTTTCAATACGGTTTGGGTTTTTTAACTATCTGTAAATAAACAGGCAAATTCAGCCCTCATGAGTAACCCACCAAAACTGTTTGAATTCAGTAATACTGAGTAGGTATAAAAAGAACAAAATGCAGCTCTTGGATTGTAATGTGAGAAGTGAAAAGGTTGGGTTTTGCCAGCTGGGGAAAAAAGCAGAGAATAATATAAAGTCAGTGAACAAGCATGACTTTTTTTCTTTTACATGTGAGTGGTTTGATTTTCAGTTCTTGCAAATATGTCCTTCACTGGAAATGCAGGCATGGTTGTCACATGTGATCAGTTCCAATGTGCATACACAGGCATACAACATTATAGGCAAAAACATAACTTTGCTCACAGATTTGCACTGTGCAGATTTTAGCAGAAATTAAAATCCGCTTTTGTACTTGACCATGAGCAGAGAATATTTAGATACCTAGTTTAAAATTTTATCACAGAATTGCAGCTATGTGAGTATTATGAAACTCACAAAATTCTTTGAAATCTGTCATAGTTGTCATATTCAGTGTTGGTATTGTACTTAAGCAAGTCTTAAGATTTCTAAACCACTGCTGATACCTTCAGACATTTAAGCCTTGGTTTTCCCTGGTTTTAATTATTTAAAGCCCTTATCTTAAACAAAGGGTATTTTGGCCTCACACCTGAAATCCCACACATGGAGAACAAAAGTGACTTACTTTAAGCTGGAGAATTTGTATCATGCTGTTGTTAAAATGCCAAAGGTAGATGAAGGAGTGAAGGTGGAATTGGCAAGATTCTTTCACAAGGAGACATCCTGTATGAGCTATTCCCTTTGCCCTGCCTTTTAAAGTCACTACTGCCAGAATGGCTGAGGGATTTGAAAGTGAAAAAGAAAATGAAGACAATGGAAAAAGAAAATGAAGACAATGGAAAAAGGCAATAAAAAATTAGGATAACTAGGATTTCTTTTAATTAAAGAAATTGTGTATACTTCTGTATTATGCAGAAATTAAACTATCTAAACTCTGAAAAAAATGTAGTGAAAAAATTATTTTTCTTTCTTAAAGAAAGGGTCCAGAAAAAAAACATTTATTTAATCTGTTAGATGTGGAGCTAACTATGAATGAGTGTTTCTTATGCAAATAGTCTAATAATAATAATAGAAAAAAAATACCTAAGGGGAAGAATGCACAAAATTTCTCCCAGTAAGTATGTATAAGTTACCAACTGATCCTGAAAAGTGTACACATAACACAGGGGAAGAGCAGAGCTCCTTCTAATGTTTGTACTGCTGCACTGGCTGTTCATGAGAGCAGAGCTTTTGTGATGACCTAAATGAAAATTTTTCGAATTTGTTCTTTAAGTTCGAGAATGGTTTACCTACCTCCAGCCTTTAGAGCTCTTAATTCCATTCTGTTAATGTCTGTTTTTTCCTTCACTGTGTGTAAAATGTGTCTACAGTAGGATTCACAATCATTTAGTGGAGAGGGAGGGTGGAAGTCCTTATGGAAAACTGCACTTGGCTTTGAGAGGAGACTTTGAACGACTCCATCCACTTCCATAAACTGGTTTTAGATTTGAGCTGTGTAGCCTTGCCCTGCGCCTTTAGTTTCTTGCAGCTGATACACACATTGAAGAGCCTGTGATTTTTCCAAATTCAGTTCCAGTCCCTCTGTGCCTGTTTCTGCATAAAAAAAAGTACACTAGGAACTTTCCTCCATGGTGTCAGATTGCCATTTTTTTGGAACTTTTGAGCAGGTGATGCCAAACAGAAGAGTTATTTCTGGCCATCCTAATTTTTTGCCTTTTCTGCCTTCCTCCACTATTTTCCAGTTTCTCTGCTAGTACTGTTCTCTCTCCTGGGGAATTTTAGCAGTGCCATTTCAGTAAAGTTTTTGCATAGGTCCTTGTCTTCATATCCAGCACAGCATTTTCCGTAAGATTCCATTTCCCACTAGCACTAGCAATTAATTGTTACTGAACATGTGCCCCTTGCTTCAGCAACAGTCCAAGCTGCTGCCACCTGCACTTGAAGGTTTCTTAGCTCAGTGGAGAGGTTTAAAGAACTAAACAGGGTGGAAGATTCCTGTGGACAAACTCTGGGAATGGTGATGTGTATCTCATGTTTCTTCTGTGCAATTTCTCCACAGATTGCAAGACAACAGCAGCAGCTTCTGCAGCAGCAACACAAAATTAACCTTCTTCAGCAACAGATCCAGGTCAGAGACACATCTCCTCCCATGCCCCTATTATGTCTCTTTCTTCCCTTCCCTTTCCCCACTCTTTCCTTCAGCCGTTATTGCCATAGTTTCTTTAAGAATCTCTGCAGTTGGCTGGCATCTTGTTTATGGAAACACATGAGGATTTTACCCGTCATTTAGCAAAAAAGGTCAGTTTCTGGAAGGCCTTATATGATTAACACGCTTCCTAGGGGATCAGGAAGAAGATGTTAGAGGAGCTGGTCATGCAAACAAACATTTGCAGGACTAAATCCTCTTTCCTCAGGAGTGACAAAAGCATTGCCAGAAAGAGTTTGTTTGGAATTGATGTCCTACAGCTCTGTTTTTGAGGTTTTGCTGAAGCAGTACTCTCTTCAGTGATTGATAATCAAGTGTACCTTCTTCGCTCTGCCTGAGGTGCTGGCAGTCTGGAAATTTTTATTTGTGGTGAAGTATTATCTGAGTGAGGAACTAGTCAAAAGGTTGGTTAGATTCAAGAGAGCAACTGTGTTAGTTCTAGGTATCAACAGGTTTATTCCCAGTAGTAGAAAAAGTTGTTAAACCAGTATAACCAGTAAACTTTATTTAGCCTCTTTCTTCCTTAATGTATTCAGAAGTTTCTTTTCATGCCATCGACTGTATTTCATTACTTTTCTTCCATGTGCATGTCCCTGTTTTGGGAACAATGCAAATCAGTTTGCCTGTGAAGGTTTTCCCAGAATAACAAAGGAGAGGTTTGACTTCTTATAAATATCTAGGATCAGGGTAAAATCTCTGGTTGTTTAATTATGCAGTTTTGTACAGCGCACTGCAAGTTGCTGTAGACTGTGTTCTGTTTGTCCAGTAGCAACAGGATTCTCCTTCCAAAGCTTCTCTTCAGTATTTCAGAGTGAGTTGCCTAAAACTATCAATCATAATTGTAACCCATTTAAGAAAACTTAATTCCAGCCAAATCAGAAGAGCTGTATGGCTTCACACTAGAAGAAAACTTGGCTCTGTCATTTCAGAGGACATTCCGTCTGTATCAGGACTTGCGTGTTTATGAAATACTCCTGGAAAGGTCCACCCCTCTGTTATAAGGCAACTTCTATACAAGATGTGCTTTGCTGAAAATAATTTTGAGATTGGTAAGGCTTGGTTTGGCCTCAACCTCTGTACTCTGTTTTTTCTTTTTTAATTTGTGTGTGGAAGGGAGTTTTCTTTATTGCTGCATCTTTAATAAGACTTTAAAAGAAAAACAATAGCAGAACCTGTACAATAGCAAGGAAAATACTTATATTTGTAGCATTTAGCTATGGCAGCAAGAGAGGAAGTTGTTTCATAAACAGTGAATAAAAATAAATTGAAGTAACATAATTTGACCCCAACCCTTTTAAGTTTTAACGCCTTGTAGATAAGAATGAAGTATGTTGTTTTCAGGGTAGTGAAGAAAACCCTGGTTATTGATAATGAGATATAGAGCCTTTCATCTCTTGATCCCTGGTCCAAGTTTGACCTAAGTCAGTAGTAAATGAAAGTCAGCCAACTACCATCTGATAGAAGCTGCAATCCTTAGAAATGATTTGGAGGTCTGTCTCAAGGGATTTCAGATGAAATATTGACCCTGACGAGGTCAGAATTTCACCTCCAGGGTCCACTTCACACAAACCCCAGATTTGTGGCAACCTCCTTTTGGATGGTCAGACAAGAAAGGTCAACAATTGAACAGGCAGAGAGAATACTGTTCTCTCATTCCCACAGAGCTGATCTGTTTGTAGTGAAATTTTGGTTATACTGCACAGAACTGCAATCTGGACAGTTCTGTGCCTGTATGATCCTGAAGTCTCATGAAACCTGGTTGAAGCCCATAACTCTGAAGGGAAAAACATTTAAAAATAAAAAAATCCTTATTGACAGTGAATACAAAGCAAGACATTTCTCCTCAATTAGTTGACTGTCAAAGAAGAAACAATTCTTAAAGAAATCATCCTTTGTATATAATTAAAGTCAATGAAGTCACCATAACATGCCCATGTTTAAAATGGTGAGTGACTTTACAGTCAGCTTATGGGTTATGGTAAGTGGAACAAAACTGTGACAAGAATGTAGCTGTGAGTTCAGCTTTTCTGACCTTGCCCTAATTAATCTAACAGGCTTCTGTCACACCAGCCTGAAGATTTTAAATAGCATTAGATTTATTGACAGGGAAATATTCCTACAAAGCTGGGATAACTGTTTGACTTACCTGCATTTGAATGATTATGCTGCAGTTACGAACACAATTTATTTATGACAAAGGAATCGTTTTACTTGAGCCAATTTCTTTCTAAGATTGTAAGGGTTGCCATAATTCCAGATAAATTATTACACAGAAAAAAGGCATTGAAATATTGTATTGAAAGCATAATACCCTAAGGTTAAAAAAAGCCTAACCTGGCTGACCCCATGATTTATGAGTCCTTTCTCTAAGTGCGCTAACTTGGAAACAGTTCCCTCTCTCCTTACCCCATCACACAATCTCTGATACACAATACACTACCAGGGAGAGATTGTGACGTCTCTCTCCTCCTTAGAAGACTGCAAATGCTCAGTGTAACTACAGCTCAATTAAACTAGCATTTCTTGATGTTGGAGAAAGATGCTTTAGTTCCTTGAGCTTAGAAAAATCTACCTGGCATGTGAGTCTCTAATTGACATTATGTCTTTCCAAGTCCATCTCTTCTGAATTAATTGGAAGGAGGTGTCACTAAATCAGAAGGGTAGGAGTTTGTTTAGAGAGTTAAGTAAACTGGAGAAAAGTTGCAGATTGGATTAAATTTGAGAATCTGTATGACCTCAAAATGCTATAATGTGATCTAGATGGGATTTTGTGTTTTGGCAGATGTTTATAATTTTTTTCTACTTTTCAGGATGTTCTAGACCTAATTTGTGAAGAGTTTTGAGTTTCTCTGAATAATTAACTAACCTCCCCCATCTGATTTTATGCCACTTTGGAATGCATCATCCCATGCACACTGCTTTCTGTTCTGCCTAATCTTTGTGTGTAAGGTTTTCACTGGAACAGTTTCTGCTTGCTGAGTATTTGTGGTCTTCTCCCCTGCACCCAGTCTTGCTGTTTTACCAGAAATTGAACTGGAATGTGTGTTTTGTCAGCTCTTGTGCTTCAACAATCCCAAAGATTTCAGATTGTATTTTAGAATGGTAGTGATTTGCAGCTGTAGAACAGGCTGACACCAAGCACATCTCAGAAAGTTCTTGGATTCAGTTTGGTTTTGTCCTTCAGGGCCTCAAGAGAACTCTCCTGGTTACCTACACATCTTTTGTGAGGCCATGATCTGCTTCCTAGTGCTCTTAGTCTAGAACCTGGGGAAGTCTGGGGCTCTGTAGCTATCACGTCAGGTGGGCAGAGAGTGGAAGAAACTTGGAAGATGTTCATGATGCTGAGCTAGTCCCTCAGTACACCCCAGTGGTGTCCTCCTTCAAAGGGTGTCTCTGAAACACAAAGTTTGGAGGAACCATGCAGTTCACTTGCTCAGAGAAAAAGTCTAGCCCAGGATGATGATGGAAGGGTTTGCTTTGAAGCTCAGTGACGAATGTCACTTTAATTGAACTATATTTAAAATGAAATATGGTTGTTAAAATTCATAAAGCAATTCATATTCAGTAGGGCACTGTTGATAAAATAGGTCAACCTTGCAGCCTAAATTGTGATAAAACTGATACTGCTAATCTCACAATTTTGTAGAAAACCTGACAATGTTTTATGTTTTTCCCTCAAGCCCCAGCTCTTGGAGTCATGTGATGACAAAAATGCCAGCTTTCATTTCTCTAAAATGTAAACTTCCAGCTCTCATATTTCCAGGCAAAATCTGAAACCATGAGCACTACAAGTTCCAAAATTAGAAGGCAAACAAAACGGAGGCCAAATGCTGTTTTCTAATCTGTTCTGATTTTTAGTCAAAATTTTTTTTGGAGAGCCCAGCTCAAGATCTTGGAACACTTCAGGTTGCCAATAATGTAAAACTAAGATCTCAAAGCAGCAGGAAGCAACAATGCTGCTTTACAGTGTTTCTAACATTTAGGCCACAGTTTTGTTTGACCTTCTTAGTTTAATACTGTCAGTACTTGGTTACTAATTTGTATTCTTTTCTGAGCGACATACTTAGCCCTAGAACCAAGTGCTTTCTGAAGCTTGAGAACCGTTCCTGTCAGACAGCAACCATTTGATGACTGTGTGTTTTAGTAGAGGGTTTTCATTTTCCTTCAGAGCTAGAGCAGACGTTTTGATAGGACCCTTTTTTTGTGAGAAAGTTTGGACCTCTGAGAATGAGGGGATCCCAACTAAATTCTGATGCAAAGCTGGAAGAAGTGTCTCTGGCCCCACTGCACCTGTTATCAAATGCCTGAAATACCGGAATTAATCTCTCCAACACTAAAGTTATGTTAAAGAGGGAATCATTTTATTCAGGCCTGAAGGTGCACACAGGAGATTCTAACCTAAAGTGGGAAGATGATTCTACAAGAGGGCTACTTATATACAGTCTCTTCATGCATGGTACAATTTACTCCATTACCATAAGTCTCACCCCAAGTTCCCAGAGATTCAGTCCTTTGTTTTGTCTATCACTGCATTCTTGGGCCAGATGTCTTCTTCTTACCTCCCAACCATCCTTGCTGAAAGCAGCTTTTGCAGGCCTTGTTTCTCTGCTAAAAGTTTCACAGGCACAGTAAAAATTGAATTAACCCTTTTAGTATCACACCTGCCAGGTGGGATGTGCCTTTGCCAGCTCTTAGGTGGAAAGTTTGCTGTGGCCTCAATGACCTCAAGCTTTGCAGACCCTCAGCAGCTTGTCTGGAAGGGAGTGTGGGCAGCAAAGCCCTCCTGGCATTGTGCGCCTTGGGGCTGCAAACTTTCTGGCTTTCCTAAATCACTCTGCTGCCCTGCATGTCCTCCCAGCTCCAAAGAAGGCTTTCCTTTGTGAGTCTGGATCCAGGTTTCCATCCTCCCACCTGCTGTCAGCTGGCTGGGTCCCTTTTCCCTTGAGTTGTGTTGGTAGATGGAGAGGCCTGGCTGCACTAATATGTTCTCAAATCAGAATATTCCCATTCTCATTACCTTCTGAGGTTTAAGATGTTGTTCCAATTTGGAATGTAATAAAATCTTGACCTTAGAATTTCCTGCAGGGTGGTTAGTCCATTTTTCAGCCCAATCTACTTTTCAAAATGTAGCTGTATTTTTGGGGAGGAAAGAAGTATTTGGTTTCTGAGTTACACAGCAGTTCAGCAAAATATTTCTTAAGCTTAACATGCAAAGTTTTGAAATGACACAGTTGTTATTGTCAAAACTTTCCAAGCAGCAAGAGGTTCTGGATTGACTCCAGTCCTCCAAAACAGTAGTAGGAACCTGCTTCCAGAGTGTTTTAGATACCATCATTTACCCACGCAGTTATGGCAATAATTTTTGTTGTTTAGATTTGTTGTTTGTTTTGAACTCCTCAGGTGAGCAATCATCTGTTATTCAGAGCTGGCTGCATGATATCTAGACCTGTTTGTGTTCTTTTTGTTTTGTTGTAGAAGGTACCAGTTTCTCTCTCTTGTTGAGAGAAGACACAGATTAATTGATTGTACAAAAAGAAATGTGAAGATTTTTTCGCTGCCCAAACAAGTTTGCACTCTTAAATCATACTTCCAGCATGGCTTATCCTTTCATTTTCTGTCTCCTGCTGGAAAACAAACTCCAGCAGGCCGCTATGTGAGCTAAATACTTGGAGAACTTTGGGCTTATAGTAAGGAGTGTAGAGATCCCTATTTGTAATCCTTGTCCTGTCAGTGTCCCTCATGCAGCCACAAGGTCTTGGGGTGTTTCTTTCCTGGTTCCCAACTTCTCACATGTCTGTAACCAGAATTCTCTAGAGGCTTTGAAGGGATGGAGATAATGAGTCCTTCACTGGAGACACAAAATGAGCAACTGCTACACAAGGGCTTGGTTACAGGTCTAATAATGCCTGTTGCTTCTGGATTCCCATTTTCCCTGGAAATTCTGTTGTTCTGAGAAGTCAGTGACAGTGGAGCAGTGCTTTGTGGTGCTACGACCCCTTTGCAAGTCCTTGCAAGGCAGAACGGTTTAGTTTTTCCATAATTAGAGTCCTCTTTGCATATCAGAGGGAGGTGAGGACAAAAGGTTTCCTTGAAAAGACAATAAAGCTGTTGAAGTGAGGGCCTGATCCAACTCCCACTGAACATGGAGAAAAGGCTCTTGTTCATTATTAGTGGGAATTTAATGAGACCTTTCTTCAGTAGGAAACTGTGAGAAAGTATCTTCCTCCTCACTCGGCAAAACGCTTTTAGAACAGGCTCTGTCCACTGAAATGGTTTGTTTTTTCTTTTGTTTTGTTTTGCCAGTGTCGATATGACAAGCTGTGACTGCACAGTCAAACTGAACAGTCTTGTGGATATGGGGACATTTTGTCCAAATTCATCATGTGTCAGGAACAGCTGTTTCCCTGCAACTTATAAACATGGGCATACTGGATTCAGTGAGACCCAAAAAGGAGTCACACTACAGCCTTTCCCATGACTTTGCAACCTCTTCCCAAAGCACTGAGGTTGCCAGCAAAGAGGCAAAACAATTGTTCCTCACAAAGCTCTGCAGCTGATGTCCTATCAGTTATCAGAATAACTCGCCTGTCCCTTGAGCAGGAAAAATCCCCTGGGAAAGAAGTTATTCAAAACCACACACACACATACACAAAAACAAACAAACAAAAAATGCAACCAAAATAAGAGTCTGATGGAGGAAATAGGGAAAGGAAGGAGTAAAAAGAAAAATCAGTCAGAATGAGCTAATTGCTTTCTGTTCTCTCAACTTCAGCAAATAACATTTTTATTAGACTGGACTTTTGATTAGCCTGTGGGCCTTCATTTTCTTCCATTACCAGGAAAGTTAAGTTATGAAAAAGATTGTTGAGATCTTTATCTGTACTTCTTTCAGTGCAGAGTATCATTTTGCACCAAGGTACCACGGTTTTAACTCCTAAGATGGCCCTTATAGCAAGTTTCTGTAGGTAGTTTGGTCTCAGGCCCTTTCTATACCCTTATACGATCCAAATTTGCTGACTGGTGTAGTTGTGCCAGTGCAAACCAGGAGTATCTGTTTAAAACTTGTGTGAGCTCAGTTGGTCAGAGCATGGTGCTAACATTGCCAGGGTTGGGGGTTTGATCCCCATATGGGTCATTCCCTGAAGAATTGAACCCCTTGTGGGTCCCTTTAAATTTGGAATGTTCTGTGATTCTGTTAACTTGAGTTTATTGAACATGCAAGGGCATGTTTGATTGAGATAAATCACCTTTTTTGCCTATGCTGAGCTACTTGATTGCAATAGCACTTGCTTTCTCCAGTGTTACTGGTCCAAATGTTCTCAAATTATAACATGGTTTTGAACTTCATGACTTTTTTCTTGCCGTTTTAGCATCTTTTCTTAATTTACTTTCTGTTGCTAAGCTTTCAGTGTTCCCATTTTCCAATTCTCTCACACAATCACAAGGGAAGGCCAGAAACTTTTTTTATTAAAAACCAGAACACTGAAACACCCAAAATAATCCAGCTAAGACTGTAAGAAAAAGGCCAGCAGTCAAATCCAGTCATTGCAGCTGGCAGCATCATGCTCCAAGGCCTCATCTTGGTCTCTCTCTCCTCAGCAGGCATTCCAGGGCCCTGTCCTTCTTATTGTTCTCAGATCCCCTCTCCAATTTCTGCATCTCTCACCCATCGACTTTCACCATCTTCTTTCACTTTCAGCTGCCTGCTACTGAGTAACCTTTCTTATGCAGCTGCCCATCCTTTCCCACAGCAACTTCTCCTTTCTGCCAGCTCTCCCTTTCCCCTCCTTGTCTGTATTTCCATGGCCTTATTAACGGTTTTGTTTGGCATTTTATTGGCTGTAGAGTAGCATATGTCATTTTGTGAATGTTTGTGTTCAGAATGGGTGGCATGGGGTGTCATGTGAGCTCTGTGTACATTTGTGTGCCCATGCAGGTATTTGCACAGCAGGCAGCAGAGGCACAGGAGCAGAAGGTACCATGTATAAGTGACTGGAGAAGTTGAGCATGATCTGTTTATGACTGTGATCTTGTCTGTGTGGAGTGTGTGCAATCCTGAGCACTTTTGTTGTACAGCCAAAAAAAGGCTGGTACTGCTGCCTCTGCAGTAAGGTAAAGCAGAAGATAACAATAAATTTTTTACTGCTGGCTGGCAGAGGTGTTTAGGATGTGTTTTCTTTATATCTTCATCCGCCCCTAATTGAAGATGCTTTAAAATTGAATGACTAGCAGTCAAAACGTGTTTGCTTCAAACTGAGAAGAAAAATGCTGGTGTCTCTTCTTCCAAACTGATTGCGCTTTGTACACAACTGACAGCCACAGTCACTTTGAGTGACTGATAAGTGGGAAGCTTTGCCACTTATCAAGGAATGCACACTGAAAAGAAAGGACTGGAGCCGTTCAGATGCTTTGGCATGTTCAAAATAACATCTCACATCAGTCAGGCTCAGAAGCACTAGGAGACATTTCAAAATAAACTTTATATCTATCTATCTATCTATCTAGAGGCAAAAATTCAATTTAACAGACAAATCGCTGTGTGGCATCACATTGGCTCTGAAAATGAGAACATCATTATAAGGGTCACCAGTTGCAAAATGACTCAGATGGCTGCGTATTTGGAGAGCATTTATTGTAGGGTCTCACCGCCCAGAACAAAGCAAATCTTTAAAATTCACACCTGCATATTATTCTGGTGATTTCTCTAAATTGGCAGGTTTTGACCCTGTTGGCCAAGTAATACTTAGTTTATGTGGCACAGGACATCCTGAAGGATCCCGAAGAGAATGAAACTCTAGGCTTAATTCAGATCTCATTTATTTCCTCTTCAATATTATGGAATATGCTTGGGATTGCATGGCTTTTACTCAGAAGATGGTTCTTAAGGTTTCTTTAGGAGTTACTGTGTTTTGTAGTGATGCATAGCATGAATAGAGGATGTAATTTTTTTTGGTAAATGTTTGTTAATGTTACTATTTAGTGATACGTATATTAGGAGATTCTGACCTGCAAGAGTATGCGGGTATATTTTCTTGTCCTGACTGTAATGACAGTGGTGTCAACCAGTGTAGGGTTGGGCTGGTCCAGTAGAGGTGGTGACATTTCACCCTGCCTTAGCAGGAGTTAGACATACAAGCACAGGTACTCAGAGCTGAGATGGAATGGGAATCTCCAATGGGAGGACAGGGAGACACAAGCAAGTAGTGTGCAATATCCCAAACTGGAATTTGGACAGAACAGTGTTGATCTGCGTCCATTAGCACTAAACCAAAAAACTACTGCCAGGTTTACAACTCTTACTGGGACTCTTGATGTATGAGGACCACTGTATTTTGTTATGATTCTAAGCACTGGGCATCTTATTCTGCCCAGCTGATTCTATCTAAAATGGTTGCTTTTCTAGCCAAAATGGCTGTATTCGAGATAGAGATTATGTTTGGCATTCTGAGGTTGCCACCAGCACCCATACCTGTGTCAAGAGGGAGAAATTAGAGGATCATTTAGTTCCTACTGCCAATGACTTGCTTTTCTGATTCACCATTTGCCATGTTAAGTGGTCTCAACTGTGTTTTGATGGCTCATTCAAACAGAGTACTTCAAACTCTCCTGGGATAATGGTTTCAAATTACTCAGAGGGAGGAGCGTGGTTCCACCTATTGAATCAACACCATTGTCTACACCACCTTGGATTTTCCTCAGACATTTGGTGTCCAAAAACTGATGATGCCTTACCCTGTATGGCTTAAGAGACAAGATGAGCTCACTGTGCAAGAGGCCAAGGGGAACAGTTTTGTTTTAGTTGTCCAGTTTCTGCCACTTATCTGCTACTGAATTGCAAAGTGCAAATTAAAATGGAAGGCAGTTCATTGTGCTTGGTGTTTGTTAGAAGAGTAAATGAAACATTTCACAGTTTCTTGAAGGGTTGTGATTGGATAGATGATGTGAGTGACCCCTGACTTAAAATTTTGGAGAAAGAGAGGGAAAGGTATAGTTGTCTTGTAAAAGTCTCAGTTGAACAAAGATTACTTGGAGGGTTATGGTTATCGTGTCGGCTGTCTTTATTTTGTATCTTGTGTATAGTCTCCATTTAAGTTCACTTTTCACATATGAAAGTTGAATAAAATTTGTAACGGTTAAATAATTTCAGGGAACCATTTCAGATTTTTATTCAAATTGATTTAAAATATGCTTTGAAGAGACTTAGAGGTATATGTCAGAGTTTCCTGTATTTAGAAGTTAAATAAAGAATTTAAGTTCCAAGATAAGCATAATAAAGTTATAAAAAATATATAAAAAATAAAATCAAGACTTACATGAAAAGTAATAATAATGAAACAAGACAAATTTAATTCACAGTACTTGGAGTTCATAAATATTTGGTACAATGAGTGAACTAATTTTATAACGTGTGTGTTATAAAATATTTTTTATCAGATTTGACTTATTTAAAAGATGATAGTGATAGTGTTCAACAAATTACCCTAAAGTTGGAACTTGGATAACCAAAATAGCAATTTAAAGTGGATTTGGACAGAAATGATCGAGATATTTCTATACTCTTGTGTGCTGTGAACATTGTGTGCAAAGAAATACATTATTTAGGTAACAAAGTAAGGCATTTGAAAGTTACAAGTGCCAGAATTAAGTGAAATAGATATCTTTATTTTATTCTCATACATCTCTGTCATACATGTTGAATAAAAAAACGGTATTCCAGAATTATATGATAATATAATTGTAAACTGTAGTCACAAGTGGGAAAATTAAAATTACACTGACAGCCTTAATTCTGACATTCCCTAGTGTTCGATTCGTTGACTTTTCATCCAATGTAGCATTATTTTAACTGGTTTTCTGTGTGGTTTTGATGTCTGTAAAAGCCCAGAATGCTGATACACCAGCCACTTACAGTATATCTCCAGGTCAGTTTGAACTCTGATATGTCAGCATGGGAGAAGTGCCAAATGACACTTGAGGTACAGGCGAAGTTCTGTGTTCTCCTGGGCTAGCAGGACAGAACAGATCCCTGGCTGTGGTGGATAAGAGCCTGTGCTATGAAGTCCCCTCTTTTTCTATGTCACATTTCCTTTCTTCCTCTGGTTTTGGGCTTGTTTTTTTCAATTTTGGCCTCCATCAAAATAGAGAAGACTTTTTTTTCTTACTGCTGTCCTCTTTGGAAAGATAGATGGAGTGCTTGAGTGCCTTTGTTGAATTTGGACTGGTTGTGTTGAAAATGGAGTTTGACTACTTTTTTTCAGCACCCTCCATTTGCTCCGCCCATTCTCCCTCAGTAGGGTTGGGACCAGATCAGTGTGTGCCACTAATCAATTCTTTCCTCCTAATTTACAATGTTCTTTGTGCTTTAGCAAAAACCCCCTGAGGCTGATGGTACAGTATTTGATGGAAACCTGTTGTAGCATTTGTCCCTTTAAAGCTCTGTGTGGTGAGAATATATTTTCTTACCTTGCAAACTGTATGTAGAATCTTGTCTGCCATTTAAGCATTTCTGAGCTGCTGTGAATCAGCAAGAGGGGCTTTTTCATGTACCATATGTAATAAGTTTTAAGTTAGTAATATCCCTAAGAATCACATACATCTAAATTAAGCATAATTTCCAATTTCTTTAACCCTGGAGTTCAAATTTGTAGTCCAGGAATAAAGTAAGCATTTATGAAACAGTTAATTGGTTACATTCACACCTTATACACAGAAGTAAGCTGACTTATACACATTTTTGTGCGTGCATTTGAAATGCCCCATTTTAGATATCAATTACAAACATGACTACTTTACTTTTCTGAACATAGGTTTTCAATGCCTCTAAAGGAATTTAGGAGGAAGGAAAGATTTTTGCCAAGTGGCGGCCACAGGTTATTGAATACTTACCAAATTGCAACTGGTCTTAGTTGTGAATTTTTCAGGGCTTTATGAATTCTTCAGCAGTGCTGGCAGTTCCTCTTCATCTGAGATCATGGCAAGTAGAGAGAACCCTTAATTTAGAGCAAGGCATTGGTGATCACAGTATTTCCCAGTGATGCAAACAGACTGATGCATATAAAATAAGATGCAATATAAGCAGAAATGGACTCAAATTACTTCAAATTAGAAAAAATTCAGGAAATAAAACTTTCAGACTTCTTCTTTTCCCCTTCTGTGATTCTGTGAATGTCTCTATGGCTGTAGACACCTCTATAAACGTTGCTTCCATTTTTCCATAGAACCTGTTTCTGGCAGCAGGAGGTTTCGCTGGGTAGGATACCAGATACGTGATAAATACAGGAATTTCTTTCTCATTGTATTGGTAAGCAAAGTTTTGGAGAGCTGATATATTCTAGTGACCAGAATTAGAATTATGCTCTATTCCTTGAATTTATTCTTTATTTGAAATGAAAGGCAGGCTTAAAATTACATTTTTCAAGAATTTTAGCTGTGTCATGAGTTTCAGGGTCAGGGTGTTTTCAGGGTGTTTTTAAGTCTACTTCCCTTGCATTATTTCTTAGGGCACAGTTCAGAATTCCTGTCTTTTTGGTACAATCAGAATAAAGAAACTTGAATTGTAATCTATATACTGACATAGAATTCTGTAGTCTATGTTAAGAATATTTGCACTTCCTATTTAAAACAAAACATCCATTTTGGGTATTCTTCACATCCCCTTCATGTGCTTGGGTGGATTTGTGTAAATCACAAGTTTTCTTTCTGCACCTTTTGAGAAGGTTGTTTGAGCTCAGTATCCTCTTAGCAGAAATTCTTGCAAAGATCCCATGGGAGGAAAGTTGTCCATTGTGTTCCTTTGAAATCTGGCTATCTTTTTTCCTGGAGCTGGGGTCAGGCAAGTTTATTCTTCCACTCAGAGGTATCTTAGGAGGTTTCTGTCCTTTCTGGTGCCTAGGAAGCAGAGCTCAGATACATATATTGTATTTGTTGCCATATAATCTGTGCAACTTCCCTGCAAATATAAAGAATTACGCTTTCCCCAGCTGTTCATTTGATAGGATTCTAGTCCTTCATTAAGAGAAAACTGTGCTTCTCCATTTCCCATTGTTTGAACCATGGCCTCCTTTCTATACCTATTGTTTGTTTTGTCTTTTTTTGTTGTGCGTAACAGGTGTTTCTTTCAGACAACCCAGGCAGCAAGGCAAGGGCTTCCTTTATGGCAGATCCCTTGAGACTTTGATTAAACTCTTCTTTGTGATAAAAATGCCACTGCCTTTAAATGAATTGCATATGAAATCTGTATTTGCACAAATGCCCTCCATCCGTCTGCCTTCATTGCTTCTCTGGCTCTCTTTTGGTTTGGGTGTGTTTGCCTTTTCTCCTGTTTGCCTCCACAGAACTGATTCCTTTTTACCTTCCCAATACTGTGCTCCCCTCAGAGCCTGGATGAAGCCATGGGAATGGTTTAAAAAGAGCAAACTGTTTCTGCAAAAAGAGCTGCTTTTTTCGTGGTGTTTCCTATTACTGCCTCCACAAATACCATCATCTCGCCTCAGAGAAGCTTCCTCAGAGTTTCTCAGTGGGGGCCATGGGTTAGAGACTAAGCACTTTCTCTGCATCTACTGAAGCAGGTCTTGCTCTAGTGGGTTATAGGTACCACAGGTACTTTTCTGCCTGCCTTGCTTTTTTCTTTCACACAACCTCACCTGCTGTTGAGTAGGAGCCACTGCTATTAATCTGGTTTTGTGGCTTAGTTGTGGGAATACTTTGGGGAGGTCTGGAAGTTGTGACAGGAGCTTAGGTGTGTAGTAGGCAAAATGTACACATAAATCAGTACCTGATGCCACCGTTTCCAATGTACATTTAATATTCTTCCAAGGTTTTGTTTAGAATAGGACTTCTACACTCCAGTACGATCTTGGCGACTGACTCTCTAGATGTTAAGAAAGCCAGAGAAGGAAGAACCAAAGAGGGGCAAGAGGCTCATACTATGTTTCTGACTGGCTCATTGGCTCATATTGTTCAGGTGTCCTGACAGAATATTGCTGACCTATAATGCGTTATTTTCATGCCCTTCTCTTTATGCCCGGACATTTATTGGTTGGAAGCCCCAGGGGTGAACAGATACAAATCTGTGTTAGTCACAGGAGATGTAATGGATGTCCTGGGAGCTGTGCCAAACAATTAAGAATATAGGCATAATGATTTACAGGGTAAGCAAAACCTCTAGAGAATGTTACATCTGTACGTCTGTACAGGCTGCCCTGTGAATCTGCAGAAGTCGAATAACTTAAACCATTTCAGTGTTCAAGAGATAGTGCATATCTGGGAAATGAACATAGATTGGCCTCTTGCTTTCAGTCTGAGACAGAACCTCCTGCTGGTGACTTTCTGTTGCTGTGATCAGTGGCTCAAGCTTCCAAAAAATCATCTACAGCGCCAT
This sequence comes from Corvus hawaiiensis, assembly GCF_020740725.1. Taxonomy (NCBI): domain Eukaryota; kingdom Metazoa; phylum Chordata; class Aves; order Passeriformes; family Corvidae; genus Corvus; species Corvus hawaiiensis. The sequence goes on from NC_063216.1 coordinate 6,117,646, forward strand.
CAGATGCCCTCTACACAAAGCATGTTTTTCCTCCTGCAGTTTTCTGACTGAAGTTATAGTGGCAGTGGCAGGGGTATCAGCACAGCCTGGATGTGACACTAGAATTGGATCTATTTTAGTGCTTTACTCTGTGGCAGTGGCACTGGCAGCATCTGTGGAAAATACGAAGATAACTGTCAGAAAGCATGTTTGAAGGGTGTTTAATTTAGAAACATTAAGCCCCCCTGGGCTGACATTTGCTTTAGCATGCAGTAGTTAACAGTGGAAGATGGGGCTTTAATAATGCTATGTAATAGTATTTCCTAAATGGCTTCTTTCTCATGAAATATGTTGTCTGGTTTTGGTGGTGTTTCGTTACCTAGTGCAATAAACATCGTTGATTACATTATATGACTCAAAACCCGTGAAGTTTTACTTGATTTTGCCATAACACGTTAATTGCAGGAGCCTTAAATTCCTTCCTCTTGTACAAAATCTGAACATGAGCATTTAGAGACACTTTGAGCTGAAATAAATGATCAAGATGCAGACAAGACTAACATGATGTTACAATTTTATCAAATTCCACATGGCTCTTTCTCTGTATTAATTTTCTTCATGTTTAAGGAACCTGAGCAACTGTTTTAATACTTAAATACAAAAAAAGATAGATTGTTTTTAAAAACAAGACTGTTCTGAAAGCAGACATTTCTTAAGTTCAGGCATGCAAACGTCACTCACAGTTAGAGTGTGGGCACACTTTCTAAGAGCCTCACACATGGGGTTTTTTTGAGACGTCATCTCCCTGTTCCTTCAGGAGGTGCCCTTTTGTGGGAGGTTAAGCCTTCTTTTCACCAAAGGGGAACTTGAGGAGGTTTCCTTGGAAGCCTGTCATTGCTGTTCCTGGATTTCACGAGAGAGATGCTTCCTGAGACATGTGTGAAGCTCACCTGCCCAGGAAGATTGCTAGTCACCAGTCTGCTTTAAGACGGCTTTGCATGCAAAAGACTGATTTTCTTCGTTTTGGAACTATCACTCAATGAAAATGTCAGAAATATGGAAGGATAAATACAGAGTTACATTAAACAGAGAAAAAAAAGCGCTCTGAAATTATCTCCTGGCTCCATGTTTTCTGAGGTTTTGCATTAGCAGGAACGAAGTCACGGTGTGTTGACACAGTCTAATGTGCAATGACATAATACCTGGAGTATGGAGACAGCAAGAGGCACAAAATCAAACTTATCTGAGTTTTCACAGGAAAAGAAGGGATTAAACTTTGCTGGTTAAAATATGGATTTTTATTTTTTTTTAATAGAAACTATCCTAGTTCGATTGAGATAAACCTACTCAGATCTAATTCTATCCAGTCCCTGGGAAAAGTGGGCCTTAAGATGTTGAGCCTATTTGCCCAATCCCTTTTTTTAGAAATAAAGATTAGGGTAGGAAGTTTGGTCCTTATCTCTAAGGTTCTTACTGCTTCAGAAGGAAACTGAAATACTTACATGAAGGACACTTTCTTGAATTTGTGATTTGTCTTCACTCAGATTATTTCAGAAGCTTTGGCAATGTAGATTTCCCACAATGCTTGGCTATTTTTGTTTTACACCTCCTAGAGGAACTATGATAAATTGTTGTTACTGCGTATTAAATAGTAGAAAGAGATGTCAAAACACTCTAGTGACTTGAAATTCAAATGTTACTCCCTGTACATGGAAACTTAACTCTGGAAGCATCATCCCTTACTTCATAACTGCCAGGTATGATTCTTCTCTGCCTTTTCATCCCTTGGGGTTACTTACAGCTCTACAAAATAACATTAAATCACCAAGTTTTACTTGCATTTCACAGTCTATTTGCACCAATATGTGTATGATCCAGATCTTATGTAGCACCGTCATCACTGGATCTTGGAATATTTTTCTTTCTTTTTTTTTTTTTCTTTCTTTCTTTTTAAAGCATCCTGTTTTTCAGACCAGGGGAATTGAGGACAGAGGGGAAGCAGCTTGCACATTGTTAGGCTGTAGCTCATTGCCAGAACCAGGAACAGAACCCAGATTGTCAGGCGTCTCCCATTGGGCCATAATACAAAATGTGAACTGAAGTGCAGAGTCATCAAAGATTCAGGCCTTCTAGGTTTTTATCTTCTGTCTCCATTTTTGCTGTTTTTCTATAGAATTTCTCATTTCCCTGGAAGAAATTGAATGCAGACTGCAGTGTTTGGGGGGGGGAGAATGAGGGAGGGAAGCAGGCAGAAAAGACTCTCTTAGTCCCAGAGTCAGATTTATGTTGGTGCCATTCCACTGAATCACATCAGTAGTTTAATGCAGAAAAACTGACCTGCTCCATCAGTAAAATTTAAGTGAATAAGTTGTAAAAAGTTTATGAGGGTCTTTTTCTGTCCTCTTCAAGGTAAGAAAACAAATTTCCTTACACTTTTAGCATTTGCTGTGTTTAAATTTTTCTAGATCCATTTGTTGTAACAAAGCCAAGACTGTCAGCACATACCTTCCTTTTTCAAGCACCCCTCAGTTCTGTGAAAACTGCCTAAACAAATCAGAATGTAAGGCCCTTACCAGTTACTATGCCCAAGCCCTCTCCTCACCTTGACCACTGCTAGGTTTGTATTCCATTCTGGCTGTACTAAATGCCAGTGGGATGCTTGCCCATGTGTATTTCTTGTCCTGGATTGGTCTGCTCCAACTCCCAGTGGTTTGTTCACTGCCTTGCTGTCTTCTCAGTTTCTGGTACTTACCCTGCCAGTCTCAGGGCTCTGGTTACCTAAGGCCAGCATGTTGTATTTAACAGGCACAACTGGCTGTGCCTCAGGCCTGCTTTTCCCATCTCTCCCCCTTCTTCTCCTGTTTTTCATTTAATGGCTTGCTAATAATGAAACCACAAAGGCAACAGTAGGGGCGGCATAAACACATGCTCACCTACGGGTGAGTTGCTGATGTTTTAGAATTAAAAAACAAAACAGGATTATTATGATAATAAAAGCCAAGGCAGGTGCTGGGCACTTTGTTTATTTGCTGATTAAAACAGTCACAGTGTGACATCTTTTGGTATAATAAACTAAAGAGGGAGGAAGATTATTGCATGGCCAAGGCATTGAGAGTACTTGAACAAAAAATATTTGAGGGCCATCTAATTTTAAGGGACACCCAGCATCACTGTGTGCTGGGAATATACCTGTTTGGCAGGGTGATGGGCAAGAAGTTAAATACTCAAAATGATCAGTCAACTGCCAGAGCATTCATTTCCTTCTAATTTGGCTTGGTCCCTTGTTATGACCCCAAGAAACAAGAGGGAAGACTGTCTCAAGCTGTACCTCTGCCACTGAATAGGATGCCAAGTAGTGGAGGCAAGATATATGTTGCCTTCCTTGTTTCTCCCATCTCCATATTAAGATGCCCGGCTTCTGTTAGGTGATTGTGAGCCCTTATGCTTTTTTAAACCAATATTATAGTGTTTTGGATTAAGTTTGAAAAATCCTTAATCCTTTTCACCCTCCTCTGAACATACTGTGCTTGTATTTTTATAAAAATGCTTTCCTAGATTTGTCTTTCCTGGTTTTTTTAATAAATCTGTTACTTCACGTCCAGTAGAATTTTATTTTGTGAAAACAGGTTTTAGCCATAAGTGCCCTCATTTTTCTTTAGACTTTTTAGACTTGTATGAAGTTTTGACATAGAAGAAACTTTGATATGGTGGGAGTTCAGTCTTTACACTTTTGTCTCTGTGTGTGTCATATGAATTCTCTGCATTATGCAATTAACAGTTTCTTCCTGAGCCTGATGCTCTAAATCTGCAAGTGCAGTAGATACTTTTCCCTTTGTCAGGCAGCTTCAGGCTAAACGTTTAGACTGCCACTCTGAGTTAATTAAACACCTATTTGAAGTTAAGCTGTTGAATGGCAAATAAAATAAAATGGTTGTTCTAGCCCTGTGAAATGGTTATTGAGGTTGACACTACGTTTTCTGCTTTGTTCCTTCCTGCTTTACAGTCTCTCTACTTGCTCCATATGCTGCTTGTTCAGGAAGGGGCACAAACTACCTTTAGCAGAGATAGTGCTGGCTGATGTTTCAGAAAGTATGGATGCAGAAATAATGCTGATAATCCTAGTCAAAGTTTGAAATTTTGCCAGTGAAAAAAAAATCCTTCCTTACAAGAACAGCACAATTTCATCTCTACCAACTGCGGCTAAAAATATCGGTCAGAAAAGGCAGCTATAGATCTGGCTAAAATAGTTCACTGTAACTGTTACCCCTCTGGAATGAAGGAATATAGCGGGCTCTGCTTTTTTTCTTCATTTGTTTCCATTTTCCATAGTTACTCTAATCTTCTCCTGCCGTGGGAAATAGGTGTTCATAGGGTAGGCAGCTCTCTTCACAAGATACCTATGCCTGTCTTGCTGCTTGTAGAGGTAGTGAGTTTTCTTGGGTAAAAAAACACTTCACTGAGGTTGTGCAGGAAATTGAGGGATTCGGCATTTGTTTTAAAATGGGGTGATAAACAATCTAAGGCATAAAAACTTGTTGCATTGATAAACTTTTAATTTTTTTAGTGAAAGACTGAGATTTTTACTCCTAGGTGTTTTAAGCATGAAGTCTTAGAAAGCAAGGAATTGTTACAGCACCCATTAAAAGCAGTAATAAATCTTCTGTCTTTAGAAAATGTTGTTTAAGGAGAACAAATTTCTCTAGGACAAGTGGTCAAGGCAGAAGTCTCTGGATGTTTGTTAAAGGTTATTACTTTCTTTAAGCTCCTTTGCATGTTCAGATACAAACATACTTCTCTGCATTTCTGGAATTCACTTAAGTTGCTTTACAACATCTGATGATTTTATTTAGCAGCCTCACATACTCCAGGAGAGGGGTGCTCTTGGACTTCAGAGGAAAAACAGAATGAGAATTAATTTCTTGTTCAGTTAGTGTCAGAAACAGCTAGACATATGAAAGAAATTGGAATCTTCTTAAGGCTGCCTGTTTGATTTTGGAGGAGGCTTAGATGTTGACTGAAATTTCCAGCCTTTCGAAATTCACTTGTGAGTGCTTTGTTCATTGCTGCCGCTGGAAAAAAGTACATGTCACCAGCATAATGCATTTTTTTTCAGCTGGGCTGAAAAAACACTGAACATTTTGTGTGTGCGCATGTGTAAGTCAGCACTGACAATTCAGCAAGGCACTAGGAAATGGTTTTAGTTCTAATAGTTTTCAGAGTGTATCAAGTGAGGCTGACTTACTTTTGCCTTAGATTGTATCTTAGTAAAACTATAGCTGGTTTTGTTCACATGACTGTAGCTTCTTTATCTGCTGAATTTTGCAGAGAAAGCATCTTATTGTACTGCTGCTGTTACATGATCCAGTTTGTACTTCTGCAGACCAGGTTGCAGCCAGCTCTCCCAAGCAGTGCTCCTTAGAAATGCCGGCTTTAAGTTAACAAGTACAAACTTGGATATGAATTTTGGGTAACTGTGTGCATGTACATCTCCAAAGCCAGTAGACCTCAGGAGAATGGATTTCACAGGGTACTGAGCAAGAGAGCCCCACTGTCTTCAAGTGTGTTTGCACGCATGCACAGAAATCTGAAAAGGCGAAACCATTTTTAACTTCCCAGACATCATAAGCATATTCATACATATGGGAAGGTGAAGTTTGGAGGACTTAATAATTTTAAGTTAAGACGTAGAAACCTGATTCTAACAGCTAATCAAGACAAGACCATATCGTTCCTCAGATGGGACTAATCTAAATGATCTCTGAAGGAGCTATTTTGCCGTCATTCCTTTTTGTCAAGCAATGTGATCATGCCACGGGGAGATAGGGTAGGGGTTAGAAATCATAAGGCAGCAAAAAAATCTTTCTATTAGCTACATTGTTGCTTTTTAATGAAATTGTAAAGAATTTATATATTTTCCCTTTCTTCCTTGAAATACACAAAATGTTCTTTAATATCATTAGAATCCTATCCACACTGCTGCTTGCAGCACATTATAGCCTCTGCAGAATCTTAGACCTTCTGAACTCTTAATTAGTCAATGAGATACAGATTTAAACCAATTGGATTGTGTACTAGATAAGATACCAGTTTAGTCCTGTCCTCACTCTATAATCAAAGTTTATATGGTACAGAGCTTATCTGGAAGTTGACCTGTGTCTTTCATCAAATTTAGATGGACTCTATAGACAGTTAGCTGTCAAGCTTCAATATTAGGCGCCAGTTTGGAATACCAGGTGCTTTTTCATGGGCAGCAAGTAAGAAAGGTGATAAATTAGTTGTGATTCAAGTGCCTTAATCACTAGCTAGAGGGAACATAAATCTTGGACAGAGTCACTAACCTCAAATGAACTCATTAGCTCTCTTCCCAAAGTGTCTCTGATTCCTCTGTTCTCTAACTTGTAGCAACATCATCTTCCCCCCTGTCAAGCAGATCCATATTCCAAGAAACCATTTTGACTGCTTTCTCAAATCTTCTTTTCTAAAATCCAGCTTTTTCTTCTGCCTAAAAATTTCAGCCACTTTGTTTCAATCTTACAACTTGATTACTGAGTCTTCTGTTGTCATTCTGTGTCATTCTGACATTTCCATTGTCTCCCTGTTCTCCTGGCAGGACATTGCCCAAACACCATCATCTCTTCACTTCTGTTGATATTACTGGACCCAACTCCTTCCTTCAGCCTAGGCATTAGCTCCTTGTTTTCCATAATAGGAAATTACAGTTTGGTGTTGTTTCTCCAAGGTTCTTCACGGGTTTTTCACTTACATTTCTTCCTTCCACAGTTCATGCCAATTTTAATCTACTCTGTTGGTGACACACTCCCCTCATTGTTTTTTTTGTTCACTTTTCCTGTGCTGTATAACACTTTATTCCAAAGTACCTCAAGTGTGCTGAATAATCTTTCCAGAGGGGTCCAACTTTCCATATTGCCCAAATTATTTATCAAATTTTACTGCTGCTGTTGCCTGCAGACAGTTAGCAAGATCATGAAATCTAAACTGGATCCAAGCACGGAACCCCAAATAATATTGGTAGACATCTACTCCTTTCCACTATATCATGTTTCCCACTTGTGGTATCTTGTCTTAAAAAAAGATATAAAATATGCAGGACTCTCTTTGATCATGCATAGTCAGATGCTGGACCTCTGGAGTCCTTTGAACTTCCTAACAGTCTAAGTAATATATGATGACAGTAATAGAAAAATTAATTTAACTTCACTTATTTTCCTCTCCAAATCAACCTGGATTCTGATAGTGTTTCTGTGTGACACAGCCTTGTGTTAAAGAGCCTTCAATAATACAGGACAGCCATGTGATCATGAGAGTCACTTCCCACCAATTACTTGCTACTTTATTGCACAAATTCTTAAAGTTTTTCCTTCTGATTAGTTAATTATCCAAATGAACTCCATCTCCATACTCACGGATCAATCCGTTCATGTATGTTCAAGGCTTTTGACCTTATTTAGGTTGGGGATTGCTATGAAATCTGTACTCAGATTTGGTCTTGTAGCATCAGTTTCTTGCTGCTTCCCACCATCTGCTCACTAGAGTTTCTGTTGTTATTATTGCCTGGACTCAGGGATACTGAGGAGCAAAGGAAGCTCTTCTTATCAGAGAAGATGTAACCAAATTTAAAATTAATTGTCCCATTCCCATTCAGTATGGGTCTCATTGCAGCTGCACTTTGAATTGTCATCTCTATCACGCATAGCATTCATTCCCCTTATGCCGCAGAAAGCAAATAGTGGCAAAAGGCAAGCTGTAATAAACCCAAAACCCACCTGATGTTATCTGTTCCCTTTTTGGAACTCCTGCAGCTTTCAGAACATTTGTGTGCAGCTGAGTCAAAGAAAGGTAGCGGTGGGATTATTAGTGAAGAGAGCACCTTAGGAGAAACATGAAAAGGGAACCAGTTCTTATTCCAATTCCCTTTTTTCCCATGCAGTTAAAAAGAGAGAATCATTTAAACATGCTTCTGTCAAACTCCTTTCACTGGCCTTTTTTTCTCAGCAAAGTTACCAGCAGTTTCATTCATAAGATGATCTTAAAGGTTGTTTCACTGTCACTGGGATATAGTTAAAGTATTTTGTAAAGGGTACCACTCAAGTGTAAAGATGCCTGGTAGGAAAAATAAGGCCCATGCAGGAAAAGAACAGCAGCCCATCAGATCTTGCTTTTTCAAACCATGCAGGTTCCTCCTTGGAAAGATTAATTACATTCAGGTTTGGAAGACAGCCTTGCTGTGTTTTTTTTCTCCTAGCATTAGAAAAGATAAAGGGCGTGATTAGTGTGCACAAAGCCTCTGATCAAACCAGGACTGAGGTTTGTGACAGGAGGTTCAAACACTTTATGGATCACTGGTGCTGACAGGTAGATCACACAAGCCTTAAACAGATGTTTAGCAAGAAGATGAATGTGTGAGATCTCAAACATGCAGGACTTCTTTGCCTGGCCATAATAGGCTGTAAAGCATTAAAAAATTTCTTTTTTTCTTTCTTTTTTCTTTCTTTTTTTTTTTTTTTTAGCTGCCCCACTAAAAAGGGAAAAGGGAACCTACTAACAAGCTTGCATTAGATTTTGTATTTTTTTAATTGAAATTAAATATGGCCAGGTCCTTAAAGTTGTTTAACTTCTTCTTTTAGAAATGAAGGCTATTCTTTAGCAATGTATGACCACATTTTGCCCTCTCTAGGAAACTGTTGCAGTGAGCCAATGAGTGTGAATGCTCTAATGAACGAGGTGCATATGAGATGCTCAACTGGAATAGAGATATATTCAAATTAAATTACAAAGGTCTCTTTACCAGGGAGCTTCAGAGACAATGACTTTTCATGGGATATGTGTTCTCTGTAGGATGCACTACATCAACACAATGACTTGAAAATACAGTAACTATGGTGAGGCTTGTTGAGCAAACTGTATTTACTAGACCTCTTTGAAACATTTTGAGATGTTGATATGACGGGACAAAAATATTGCATCAGTGCCATTTATTATGAAAATTCAGAAGTTCTGGGCATGATTTTTAGTACCTTCTCAAGAGAAATTATCTGTAGCCTAGCACTTTGTAGTCACAGAATTCACTCATTTGGAGGTGTGAATGTCCTGTATGGGGGACAAGCAGAGGCCCTCCCTATCTAGCAGGATATTAAGACCTTGGCAGAATGTCTGATGAATGTCAGACACCTGGAGGGATCTATTCAATTTAGAAATGAGCTCAAGCCAAAAAATCAGAACCCAGTCTCAGATTTGAACACTCCTGAGTTCAAGGATTTTTTTGCATAAAGGGTTTAAGCCGCTCCATATAATTAATCAAATTGCAGAATTCGGTCTGGGCATGGATTACAAGCACCCCTAAAATCCAATAGTATTATTTAGGGTTTCATTTAGATGATCTGGAAAGCCTCAATCCAGGGTTTGACTTTGTCATCAGCCTTAAAAGAAGTTGGTTCATAAGTGTGGGGGCTTTTTTTCTAGTCTTCTCCCCCATTTACTGTTTTTTAGTTCTTTTTAAAGAAATGCAGAAGAAAAGGTGTTTGTAAGCAGCTTCCCAAATTATTTTTTGCCATCCATGAGTTTAGAGCTGCCTGTTTGAATATTTCCCAGAAAGTATTGTTCTTATGTGACAACAGGTCAGAAAGACTCCGCATTAATTACACTAACATATGGTTATTAACAGATTCTAGCTCAGGGAGCAATACTTTACAATGTTATCTTCCACATAGTCAGATGTTAGCCATATTGTCAGTGCTGGCAGCTATTGTTTCACTCATTTACTTCACAGAGCTAATTACTCCCTAATAATAACTTTACCTTGGAGTTTTTCACTTGCTTGTGCCAGCAAACCTGTTCACACTACATATGCTAATTATTGGCACTTATTCATTATGTTAAGATAGCTTTAAGTTCAAGCTGTGCAGCCTGGCTTTCGGTATGGAGCCAGCTGGCTGCAAAGTTCCACCTTTTTTTTTTCCTTTTTTTTTTTTTTCCCTTTTTTTTTTAACTAAAGTCGTTAAAAGTTTTAATATGGGCCTATCTTGTTCACTTTACAAGATTCAGCCTTTCAGGAATTCAGGCTCATAGTTGGTTACTCATGGACAATTGCAAGTTTATAAGGAGCTCCTGGTTTTCTTTAACTGTTTCTCAGAGCTTGCAGTGAGGTCTTCTCTGTTAAATGGGTTGTAAATTCATTTGTAATTTGAACTACGAGGCCAGTTACCAAAATGGCCATTAATTTTGGTCCTTCCCTCACCCAGTTCTATCTCCATGCCTGTTACATCACTCACAACATTTTTCCCGTGGAAGTCTCAAGGCCTTCTCAGTGCCCGGTGATTTTGATTTTGTTTCTCTGTGCTTTTGGTGTCCAAGGGCCTAAACCATCAATGAGCTTTGTATGGATGGATTCACTGATTTGTCCTGGGATCAACATAAGTACAGCAAATCAGATCATTCCGATTTGCAGCCTAAACCAGACAATTTTCATGGGATTTGCTCTATTACATCTTTCCAGAATTCTCAGTGATCCTTTTTCACACTCTAGAATAGTGCATATTCTCATCAAAACCCAGAGAAATGTGGTGTCTTCTAAAGATAAAATACTGTCCTTGATTTGCATGAAGAATTTTATGAATGCCAGCTGAACATCTACAGGGGAATCAAAGACAATTGATGGCTGATCCTGGTTAATGTTGTATATAAAACACAGGATGTTAAAAAACAGACTGCTTCAGCTGTGACTCTTAAGGAGTCCTGTGTCATATCATCATCCAGTGCTTTTACACTATCTGGCAAACTGGTCTGACATTCCGTAAAGTTCTTAAAGAAACTGTTTTTATCCAAGATAAGGTGAATGTATGTGACATCCCATTCATTTTACATGAGTAGAAAGAGGAGACTGAAATCTTCCCTATATAAGAATTCAGTCCATAGCGGAAAAAACTGTAAGCTGTTGAGCTACCCTGACTTTACAACTAAAAGGGTTATTTTAAGCTGTGGTCTAGCTAAATTTATTAGAAAAAAAGCATGCAGAAAACTGCTGTTTGGCCATCTTATCTTCCTAGTATGCACATTGCATACATTAGGGTTTCTCTCCATGCTAGTTGTAGTATCGAAGAAAACGTGGATGAATTAAGTAAGATTATTTCATAAACAGGAAAGACTAAATCTCTCCTCTTCTATACACGTGTGCTTCCCTCTGCTGTCAGTATGATGTGGTTTTATGTACCTCCAGAATTTGGCCATAAAATAGGAGAGAAAAAGCAGGACAACCAAAATTGAAAGGCAAGATTTAGTTGAAATAAAAACATTGTTTCCTGCAACATCCTATTTTACAGCCTTAGAGCGTTAGATTGGATTCTGCTTCAGTAAATTTCCAGTCTTACTAATAAAGAGTTTGAATACAATTCTTAATAAAACTGAAGTAAACAGACTTTCAGTTGAGCCATAATAGATGAACTTTACAGATCATATTGACATGAAAGAAACTACTCATTATTATTATGTTTAGAGAAGGTTTGAACCAAACCCTTCAAACTGTGATACAACTTTCTCAGGAGTTGACGTTTTATGGGAGGCCGAGCCTAAATGCCAGATCTGATTTCACTGTGGAGATTTGGATTGAGACTTGGAACTTTGTGGCTTAGAGGTGTATTGAAAGAGCCCGGTACCACTGCTCAGGCAATTGCTGAATTTTCACCTTGATGGCCTTCTACATTCTTGAAAGACTTAAAACATTATGAAAGTAGCTGTACCACCTAGCAACAAAATATTACTACTTTTTCCAAGGCACTGAAGTGGGTCGTAGCTGAAGAACCTGTACTGGGAAGCTGTTGGAGTATTACAGGGCTGTAACTGGGAATCTTGGTTCGAAGAACAATGGGAACAGGAACCCCAGAGAGCCTCTGTGGGCAGTTAGATTGATCTTCAAGTTAGTTTTGCAGGATTAGGCATGGTATTTCAGGCCAGGTAAATGATATCAATTAAGAGAAGACATCCAGCAAAAATGCTAAATTCTGTGACAGAACTCTTAGGAATTTTTTTATTTTAAAGCTGTTTGCTCAAGGAAAACTGAGAAGAAACACTTTTTTTTTTCTTAGTAAAAACTTAGTTCCTCTTCAGATATTTGGCACTCCTTAAAATACGCTGGAGCCTGACGGACTATTCTGATGTTCTTAATGCACCTGAGAATTACTTCCCAAACATGCCTTTCCTTATGCTAGATCTTGCCAAGATCTTTTGTATAAACCTCATTTGAAGTTTCTAGGACACAGTAATGTGGCATGAAGGAGCCCTAGAAGAATTTTCAAAATATGATTAACACCTCTTTCTAAATCCCATATCGCAGAAAGATCTTGGCCAAATTGCCTGTAATTCAGCTGAAAGTATGTTCTTTGACAGCTGACCACCTGTAAAGACTTTGGAGGATAAATGACCTCTCGAGAGATAGGGGGAACTAGCCAAAAAGTATCATATCTAGGCATTTATCTGGGCTTTGAACCATGCACTCTGAATTTTTGGGTTTACAACAAAAAGCCAATCTTGCTTGTAGCTGTGGGCTGCCTGACTGTGTTCTACATAATGCATGTGGGAGACTAGGAAATATGCGCTGGACTGATGCACTGGGGAGGTTTATTGACTTGCTTAGGAGAGCTGTGTTACTTGCCACTTGTGGGTTTTTCTTGGTATCTTCAACTAATAACAATGAAACCTTTATGCTACTGTATATTGTAACATGTTGTATGAAAAGAGTATAATTTAAACATCTGTTTAAATAGGTTTTGGAGTGGTTTAGAAGAGTTATTGGGATACATTTTTGAGTCCTTCTACCTTTAAACTGTTTTGTACCATAGTCAAATAAACTTGCATAACTTACATGGATTAGCTTTTCCATAAATAATATTTTGATGGGAGTCTAATGTGTGGAGTTGCCTCAAGGCTACATGCAGATGTTGTGGGCCACATTAGGAAGCTTTGAGAAGTCCATTTCTTTTAATAATCTTAGAATCATAGAATAGTCTGGATTGGAAGGGGCCTTAAAGATCCTCTGGTTCCACCTTCCTGCCTTGACATCTTCCACTAGCACAGGTTGCTCAGAGCCACATCCAACCTGGCCTTGAACACTTCCAGGGATGGGACATGCACCACTTCTCTGGGCAACCTCTTCCAGTACCTCACCAGCCTCACAGGGAAGAATTTCTTTCTAATATCCAATCTGAACCTACTCTCTGTCAGTCTGAAGCCATTCCCTCTGTCCTGTCACTACATGCTGTTGTAAATAGCCATCTCCATCTTTCTGGCCGGGTATGGGTTACAAAACAGAAAAGCTCAAAAGTCCCTCTGGCCTAGGACTGGGTATGGGTAATATTACATGAAAAGTTGGGAAGGAAAAGGCATGTGTCTGTCAATGGGCTGCAGAGAAAATACACCTCTAAAAGACTTGGGATTGCACGATTCCATCCCTGTTCAGACATGAGAGTGTGTGCTGTGCAAGTGAAGCTGTCAGATGTATGTGCTAAATGCTGTTTGTGTTCTGAGTTGAATTTTCCCCTGGGTAGCACCATCTCTCCTCTGGTACATGCCTGCCTGCTTTGCATATGCGTGTGGACTCCTGTGCATGGGGCATCTGTTTCGTGGGTACGGTGTGTATAAATATATGTGTAAATATCAGTACATGTGCACATACACACACATTTACATTTTGAAATAAATACCAGAAAGGAGGTTTATAGATAGCTTCCCTCATTTGCTTGTGTGATGTGTGAGACGTGTGCACACACATCTACTGGAGAAGTGTGTGTGTTTATGTGTCTGTGTGGGCACAGATGATGCGTGTGTGGATACAGACACAGGCAAACATGCATCATGTTGCAATGCATTAGGTGCACTTGGATCTGTAGGACTCACTATGAACTTTTATTAGAATATCAGCGTAGACTTCTTGTAAAGCATATTAACTTAGTTATTCTTGCATTTTTCTGACTACAAATTCAGCATATTGAAAAGTAATGGAGACTTAATGCACCAGTTGAATCTCAGGCAAGTTAAATCCCTGGGAAAAATCAAGGTACACAGCTAGACCAGCCTGTGGGTGTGCTCTGCTGGTCCTTTCCTAACATTCAGTCATTTCAAGCCAGGACAGACATTGTCAGATCATTCTCTTGAACAGATGCTGTTCCCAGACAGAGCCAAATCACTGCAGCTCTTGAAAAAAGGCTTCTAAGTTAAACTTAAGGCATTGCAGCACTTCAGACTTTAAAATAAAGGTATTGAAACCATTTGATTAACTGAAGATGCTTCTTCATGATTACTTAATGGCATGGTGGGAGTTTGAAGCTTGTCATTAATATTGTCATTTGTCTGTGAAATGCCTTGTAAGTGCTTCTTGTCACAGAGGTGACTAAGCAGCATATTTTCGCTCCAGCCTGTGTATCTCGACACATTGTTCAATTTGTTGCGTCAGGACATTCTGCCATGCGGCCCTGGGGGACCCCATGAAAGGCATTCACAGGCAGGAGCTTGAAATAAGCACAAGCTCAGCGTAATTGTAGCCAAACAGTCCCACAGAAGGAGTGTCTGTGTGTGGAGCCGGAGCGTCCAGCTGTTCCGAGGAGGATTACCAGGGCTTTAATGGAGAGCACAGATGGAATCAGTACTATTGTCCAAAGTATTCTGGGGCAGAGGCTAAAGTGTGAAGGGTGATCAGCAGAGAACTGATTGGAAAGGAAAAGAAGAAAAAAAAAGTAAGAAAAAAGAGGAGGGGAAAAATAAAATCCCCTTGTTCTCAAAAAAGCAAAGGGATTGATGCTGTCCAATGGTGAGGGTGCAGAGGAAATAGTTCCCAAAGCTTGCTTTCATGGTTAGCAGGCATTGTAAAGATGGCACAGGTCATGTGTTGTGTGCAGCTGTTTAGGGGTTCTTACAGAACTGTTAGAGACTTAGCAAGACCCATTATTCAGGGCACCAAGGCAGTTTTACTGGATATGGACTACTGCAATTGTATAAGCTCTCCATTGTGTGAGTACTAATTTAGAGTGCTACCATAAGCCAGCCATACAATCCATGCTGCCCATGAATGAATGAGTCATCCTGATGAAAAGGCTCAGAGCACACAGCTCTGACTTTTAGTCTTAAAGGGACCCAGTGTGTTCAGAATGGGTCACATTTTAATGAACAAACTCGCTGGCAAAATATTGTAGGCTTGAACTGCTAAAATAATCCTTTTCTTTTTGGAGAAAGGTATTGAACTCAAAGACTTTAGATAGGTTTTTATTTGCCTTACCATACCTTAGATGTATTTTTACTTAGTGATTTTTCGTGGGATACTAAAGTGTTATTAATGTGCTTGTATAAACATTAGAGGTTTCAAGGCCACTGGGTAAGCCAGCAGTTTATGTCCTGAACCATTCTTTTACGTGCCGTGATTGTTTTATTCAAAAGCATTTGGCTGCAGGAAGGCAGCTGTTCTTTCGTTAATGATGTCCATGCACAGATACAAACAATATGTTCTTGTATTGCATCACTGTCTTTTTATCACCTTTCCTGCAAAGAATATGAGAACAGTAATAGGAACTTTAACATAGTTGCAACTTTTTTGGAAAGGTATTTTTCTGTAGAATTCTCACCTGCATGGCTTAGGATAACATCAAAAAAGATAATTTACTCTCTGGTAACAGTACTCAGATAGTCTTTGGGAACATCCAAATGGAGAGACCCAAAAGCACTTCAGAGTTCCCATGCGTGTCTTGTCCAGACATCCTTTAGACAGACCCTGTAAGAGCCTCAGATCTGAAGCTTTGAGGGTATCTAAACATACACAGCACCTGCTGGTGTGATCTGAGCACTTTCTGTGTTTCTCTTGTGCATGCCCTGCATCTGCCCAGGGTTAAACACCTGAATGCTGAGCACCTGCCTAAGGGTCATCACAGTCCAGAAATGAGGCAGAGCAGCATTGGCAGCACCGGAAAGGTGCCTGAAGTAGAGTGGCAGGATTGTGAAAGGTAGTGGCTTCCTTTCCCACATACAGCAGTTAAAAAAGGGGGATAGTCCTTTTTTTATTTATTTTTTCTTTTCTTTAAATGAAGTATCCTTGTGAAAGTTTAAGAAATGGAAAGAACTGGATTTCTGTGCCCTTAATGCAATTCCCACTGTGTCTCCCCCACCTCGTAAGAGACAAGGCCTGTCTCCACATCTGAAACTGGGCTTTAAGCAAAACAAGATGTACTGCTCATGTCATAAATGGAGAAAAAAACTGTCATAGCTCAGTGTCCTGCTGATGATGACATTTGAGCCTGTCTTCTGCTCCATAGATGCCTTGTGCTTTTTTGGTAAATTGAAGTAATTTTTTTAATTGTTTCTGCTGAGTGCCATTGGGGTCAATTTGTATTGACTTCAGCAGAGCAAGGACTCAACATAAAGTTCCTACAGGTCAAATTTTGCCCTTAAAAATAATAATTGTTAGAAAGTCCCTTTTCTGAGCTAAACACTTCTTAAAAGCTAAAGGCATTTTAAAAAATTAAATACTGCTTGATGTTTTCATCATGTTTACTGCTGGTTTCCTTTCTTATATAACTATCAAATTAAGTTTATTGAGTCAGTTTTGTCAAATTAGTTTAATTTTACTTGTTCAGCAGCATTGCCAGAGTTGTACTTTTCAGATTCACAGCTCTGAATGAAAATACTCCCAGTGACTGGCAAGACAAAACAAAAAACAAAAGTGGAAATGAAATTACTAAAATATTTATATTTGCTTGGGTAAAATGCTTCCAGAACTGAAATTTGGAGCAGAAAATTTGTAAGGATCCTGATAACTTGGCTAACTAACTTAAATACATTCTTGCTGAGGTCTCAGAACTTCTGTTCACTTTATTGTGAGTCAGGTCTACCACACAAAGCCTGTTAGGTGTCAATCTTTCCATAGAAACAGTACTAGGAATAAATCAATTGATCCGGAAATTCCTTTTATTACTAAAGAGAAATCAATGCCATAAGAGCAGAACTTTAAAATTAAGCCTGAATGCCCAAGGTTTATGCTTAGAAGAGATGGATAATATCACTGTAGTAATTTCGGAGCTTTTTACGGTGTTCCCTTACATGCTTCTCTCCTAGACACATCCCATCTATCTTTCCCTTTAGTATGCAAATGCACAATTAAAAGCACTCAACAGGTAGAGATGAATATGCTAATATAGTGTGCTGCTAATAATTTATTTTCATTAATGGGGAGTATGTGGAAATACCTCAAAGAGATGCTGGAAAGTTATAATAGATAAGAATCTGCTCACTGCCTTTATGTAAGACAATAGATTTTGTGAATATTCTGCTTCCTCTCCAGGCAGTGAGCTAGTATGGTTAACCAAAATTGTTGAGTAATTGTTCTGTGGTTGAGAACAAAATGCTGAATTAAACTGTTCCCAGCACAATAATTGTGTGATTACAGCATTTATGTTGCTGGCCAAAAGAACAGTCATTAGGTTTGGAAGACTTACCAAAACCACAGGGAGAGGGAAAAAAATGCAAATCACATGTAAATGTCCTCTAATACCTATAGTGGCTTAAAAATTCGTCTAGGAGTATGGTATGTATATATTTAAAGGCAGTCAAGCCAGAAAAAAAAATTGCACATTCAAGAACTACTTCAGACTAGGAAGAAAATACCCAAAGATTATTCATTTTCATTATGCTGTACTTTTCCCCCTCTAGTGAGATCCTGCTTTTCAAACGTTATGCATATGTTGTGCTCTGTGAATGCTGTTCTGTTTGCCCCTTCTGCACACCCATCAGGAATTGTCTGGGATTGTAAGGCAGGTAGGGCTGCCACACCCAACCACATCTTGGGTCAAGGCCATTCAAGCAGCAATATCAAGGGGAGGCAGGCAGCAAATGTTTATCTGATTGCTGTAATCCACCAGGAAAATTAAAAACTGATTTATGATGATAGGTGCCCTTATGAGGTAGACAATTTTCTTCTCCATTGCATGGTCTCTATCTGCAAGTGCCAAAAAAACAATTGCATATAGTCTTCTTTTTTTTCTTCTTTTTCCTTTTTGTGGTTTTCCTCATATTTTTAATAATAAAAGAGGTGGAGGAAGACAAGCAAGAACTGAAGGTGACAGCAAAGGAAAAAAGATAAAATGTTTTGGGCAATCAAAATATTTGTACCTACAATTCAGTGGAGTAAAAAGCTGCAGAATTTGGCTAGCTGCTTACCTGACTGTACACAGAAATCAGATGATGAGATGTCTAAACTTTATCACTCTATCTACAGTTAATTGTGCTTTTACTGTATTGCTGTCACTAAATTGTAGGCACAAAATTAGAGACTGTCTTCAGTCCTATTCAAAAAATGTTCCCAAACAAAACTTGCAAAGAACATTTTTTTTGTGAGGATTTTGGTAACAAGGGTACAAAAAGCATCAGGACATGAATGGAAGAGTGGTGATGTATCTGTTTGAATAGTATTTCTTCTGCAACTTGAATCCATTTTGCTTTTGAAATCAAACTTTTGATGGTAAACCTGAACTCTCCTAGAGGAACAATTCCACTGGCAGAAGGGACAGTCAGAAACAAGTCTGAACAGCTGAGAGATTGAAAAGAGGTCTTTATTATGCATTTCCCTGGGCAGTAATTAGAGGCTATCCAATACTAAAGCTGTGTTTGCTGCGAGGATTTCTAATAACATGTGGTCAGAGTTTTCCTGGCCATTTGTTCATCATGCAAGGGTTTTTAAGATCTTATAGAAAGCAATAAAACTCAATATACAATAGTAATAGTGATAATGATAATAATAATAATATATTGTCTTCAGAAAAGAATGACGAGCTGTTGTAACTACTTGTGCTCTGAAACTGATGTCACTGGAGACCACACTTACACTGAAACATGTATCTGATTTAATAATAATAAAGTTGAGGGGAAAAGAAGGGTCATTCAAAGTGTTTAGTCAGTGGATTTTAGTCTGAGATTATATGAGCAGAGCCAGTTCTGCAAGAGCCTACACTGATCAAACCATGAAGGATGTTTTTTTCCCTTTAGTGCATTAGATTGTATACAGTTTTATTAACTATGTCTCAACCTTTCAATTTAAAACAAGAGGAGGTAATGACTTTTATTTTTTTTTTTTTAGTCCCTTAAGTCTATTTTTTCTCTTTTTTTCTAGATGGTATGATTTTAACTGGATGACTTTGATAAGACTTTCTTGTTTGTTTATAGCATTGCAGCCGAATGGGTTTTGAATTTCTGCCCACTGCATGATATTAAATAACCCCTATTTCTTCCCCGTCACCTACACACTGAAGCTGCTGCATTTTTTTTTAATTAATGATATTCTATTTGTCAAAGAGATACTGAGTGAAAAATATATCTTGAAACCTTAGGGGTTTGTTTGAAAGAATACCCTTAACATTGTGTCAAAAATGAGATCATGGAACTGGCCATCATCTCTACACCATCTTGAGTGCAATGGTTTCCTAATTTGAACTGTTCTCCCTGCTTCAGTTTAAGAATTTGGGGTTTTGGAACGGGAAAAATACCACTGCAATTTATACATCAAAATGATTAGTTACTGGTGTTTGAATATATTATGGAAAAATCAACAAGGGGTAAAGGGGGACGTTTAGCAGCTGGCCTTAAGACAGATGCTTCAGAATAACTTCAAATGACAAAAAATACCACTTTATTAAGTGTAATGGTGTCAGCCTTTCTCTTGCCATCCATTTCTTGATCTTTTCAGGAAAATGCACTGAAGAAATGTTTTGTGAATAGGCTCACTCCACAAAAGCTGCATTACTTCAGTCTACACAGGAGTAAGAACCATGGTTAGAATAAATTTAGAAAATATTTAGAAACAATTTAGAAATTATTTTAGAAAATTACTTAGAATAAATTACCTAAGCTGCATTCTCAACCTGAAAACCTTTTTGGGCAGTTTTATAGCTGAGTATTCTATGGTCCTGTTTGCATCCTTTGCACGAAAACATTTACAACAATACTTTGGTGTCAGGATGAACCTAAAGGTCCTCAGAAGCGCTGAAAAGATAGCAAAGTGGAGCATTTCTCCTAGGTCACAAAGCTTATCTGTCAGAAAATAGCCAGGCTTCCTGCCTGTGATGGCGTGTAACACTAGAGTTTATTTCCTATTCATTTACTTATTAATTTCCTTATTTGCAACTGAATCTGTTGACTTCCAACATTCATGGAAGTTCTTGAAAAGTAATTTTTGGATGATTCCTCTTCCTCTTCTCCCCCTCTCTAAATCCCATGCCAGTTCTGAGCCATTCCTACTTGTTTTTATAGACTAGCTATTGATTTATCATTTTAAGATTTGCAGAGTCAACCTTGAAAAAACCTGTGCTCCTACAGGAAAAGTCTCCTTGATTCTGCACACCTCTCTTGACCACTCAGACATCCTCAAATAGAAACATCTCCTGTTAGCAAAACTGCCCTGTTTGCTTCTCCCTGCTTCCTCTGCAGCAGTGCTTCCTACCAGACCTACTTTCTGGAGCTCTTTTGACAGCAAGCCATGATGCTGTTGCACAGAAACTTTGGATCTGTTAAAATGAGAGCACTGGGTCACCAAAGAAGTGACTCTGAAAAGAAAGAGAGCTGGGTTAACATACACACAGCAAAACTCAGCCACTTCAGTCCTTTTAAACAGAGTGTAGAAAATCAGAAGGAACAAGTATAGAGATGACTTCTGAAAGGCTGCTATGAACAGTGACAAGGGAAGTTTATTGCTTTTTATCCCTGATTCTTTCTGGCATGTACAAATAAACCCATAGTTCATTATATTTTGAATAACTGAACCCATCTATCATAGATCAGCTAACTGTAGAAAAGAGTACATGTGCTGCTCAAGGAATTATCTTGCATGCTGTCTTTTAAGTCGCATCAGGAAACCTCACACCTGTTTTCTTTTCCCTGACAAATGTTTCACTGGATAGATTACTGCTGGAGCGATCAGCACTAGTCCAGACCTCATTGGGAAAAGCATTAGCCAGGCATATGGAAACTCTGTGCTATGTCATATACTGCAAGGTAGCATCAGGCATTAATGGAAGTTCAGAGATTTTCCACTTTGAAGGAAGTGACTTTGCAGATTAACTCTTGCTATATAACAGTTGTACTTAGGAGTAAGTTGCTGGTAGCCAACAAAAATGCAAATAGAGGACAATACAGCATATAAATCAGCAGTTTTGACAGCCAAAAGTTTGTAGCAGATTTCCCTTACAGTCCTGGTTTATTCTTCTAGGAAGGGTACTAACATTGGAACAAGGTGCTCGGGTGCTTGGAAGCTATGCCATGAGAAACACAGTGTTTGTGTGAATATTAAGTAAGGTGAAGTAAGTCAGTTTGGCCAAAACTGTGGTCATCTTACCTCAAAAGCCCATTTGCTAACTTCAAGCTCTTCATGAAACAAGTAGCTCAATCAACCAAACAATGAATCTTTTTCTCCTATAAAAATGAAAGAGGAAATTATTTTTAGTGTTTCTCTTGAGCTTGGATTAGAAAGGGTTCTTTTGAGAGTGCACTTGAGTCTTCCAGTGTAGCTGTTACCTGAATTACAGTTGCTTGCTCTGAAAGTCCTGATTTTTCCAGAGAGCCCCACTCACTGGGGTGTTGTATGGTCTGGAGCAGCCCTTCCTGTGTGAACTCTTAGGCTTTTGTCTTAAAACAGCTGCCTATTGAAATGAGTTCCAGTGTATGTTCTTTTTATTTCAGGTGTTCTCTTCGGTTAGGCTGTTGGTTCCAATACCTTTGTGGCAAATTGCCCTGTAGGTAACTTACATGCTACATTGCACAAGCATGAATACTTGTTAAACCTCATCCCAAATGCAAAAAAGTCATCTTACTGCTTTTCCTCCTCTCTATGTTTTTTCTATACTAAATCAAATATTAAAAAAAAATGTTTTGAAGTTCTTTATTTTAGTTACAGAAATGAACAAGTAACACTGCCTTTTTCCTTTGGAAGTGTCCAAGGGTTGTTCCTTAATGTGAAAGGTCCTTTTGGCTTCTGTCCTGCAAAGTGCTGCTGGAGGTTTGTCTCTCAACATTGCGTTTTGTTCTGTGGCATGAACTGGAGGAGGAAAGCCTTGGAAGGAAGTTATCAACAAGCTGTTCATTATGCAAACAGCTACTGTCTGTATTATTTGGCTGTTAAAGGCACTTTGCTGCACTTTAGTTTAAAAGGCTAAATGTGTGTTCATTTACAGACTTAATGATGAGATGAATTTGAGAGGAATGCTGGTAGTGAACCTGGGTTCTCTTGCAGGACTGAGCAAAGGTGGAAAGTTTCCAGCCTGAAAAGCCTTGCTTTTTTAAAATAAAAAATGCTTATGTATTTCCCTGATATGCATTTCAGTTTTCCTGAAAGTTTGTTCCTTGTGTTTTCAATGAGCTACGTTGCATACATACTATTACCTGTTAGGGATTGTCTCCATATTCTATCAAACTAATCATTTTTTCCACACCATCACTCCAAATAAAACTGTCCTATGCTAGTGGAGTTGTAATGGGGAGGATGTGTTAGGTGTGTGTGGTGGGTGATGGAGGTGTCTCCCTAAATACCCTCGTTTATTCTCCTTAAAAGATCACCACTATGAAAGCATGTTTTCTGCCAGCAGTATCACTGTTTGCAAACAGTTTTGAGAACAGTGAGAACTGCTGAGTGAACTGAGATGTTTGGACAGGGTATATTTTGGTAAGTACTGGTATGAATTGTGTAAGCTTCATACACAGCAAAGGGAAGAATAATATTTAGGGCCCAAATCATCCACTGCAGAAGAGTTTACACGTGGTGATTAGGAAGAAAAAATGCCTCTCTACTTCATGCCATCCACCTTCTGCTTTGCATCCTGAACATTCAGTAAGCACCCCATAAAAAGGCACCTCAAACTCAGTAGGAAGAGGGATCATTCCATAACCTGGATAGGCAGGGCTTCCTGCTGTATAGGTTCAGGACATGCTTATGTCAATTTAGGGAACTGATACAGAGAAGAGAAAGAGAAAAACATTTTCTTTTCTTATTTTAAACATCACTGAAAGGGAAAATAGCAGATTGTAGTTATATGAGGACATATATTTTTATTTCCCTTAAGATAGACATGGGGAGGGGGGTGAGGTAGAGAGAAAGAGGGCCAACACGTGCTAATTAAAGAATCTAGTCCTTCAGCAGAGTGTGTGTCACTGAGAGCCAAGTGTTTCTGGAGGAAGGGGGACCAATGCAATTAAACATGTCATTTTTGAAGGGCAGATTTATGTTGCAGCATGTGAAATGTGCATTGCATTCTTTCCTATAAGGTAGAAGAGATGCTTACAAGTCACAAGCAAGAAGATATTCATACAACAGTTTGAAGTTAATCAAATCATTCATGTGCGTCCACTGTTCTAGGAATGTAAAATCTGAACTTATTTGAGGCAGCTGAGAATAACTCCAATGAAAATAAAAATTAGCCACACTTCTGCATGAAGAAGCCACATAAGAGTCCATTTCAGCAAAGATGCTCATGCAGCTTCTGAAGGGCATCTTCTGAAAAGTTCAAGAGTAAAGTACTGTTCAGAGGCTTGTCAGGTTGTAGAGAAGAGAGTGTTGTTTTTAGCAGCTATTCTTCCCCGCACTGAGTAATTCGTTATCCATCACCAGTCTCACCAAAATGAATAGAATTGCTTCTGAAGAGCTAGAGGTGGGTGCATGAGCAGTATTTGCCCCTCAGTGGAAAATGTTGTATATATGGATGCTGGGAAATGCTTTGAGATATTTACCTTGGAGAGAGGAAAACTTACATAAAAGTTGATGCTAATAAACATGTAATGAGCAACTGCAGAAGTGAAATTGGTGGAAGTGTATGAAGAGAAAATAGATACAACTAATGGCAACTGCTATTTTAGAGGCTTAGATTTGCCGAAAGTATGGATTTATGTTACTTGAGAAATGGTATAAGCCTTCTAGATTAAGCAAGAGTCGTGTTCGAAGGGAAACTGAACTTTAAAGATTCTGTCTGGATGCAGGGGCATAAAGGACCAAAATAATGTCATGCGTGCTTCCCTGATTCTGGCATTTCCTAAGCCACAAATGTCTAACTTTGCAATCCTTATGTTTCTTTAAACTATTTTCCCTGTGTATCTATTCACTTAGTGACCCAAAGCACACATAACTTTTAACAGAAAATAGAACTGTAGGTGTGAAGTGTTTGCAATCTAAATTTGTGTAAGTCGCAGCAGGAGCTAGTAACAAACAGTAGGGGTAACTGTTAAAAACATACTGCTTGGTGCTTAGGTAGGTGTGGTAACCATAGTATGTTCCTAAAAGTAGGTAGGAGAGCACAATTTAGGTGGAAATACTACAATTATAATGAAGCTGAGAATCCTGGAAATATTAACTGTGACTATGTTGAATGCAATGTCTTTGTGTGGTTGGATTTGTTATGGTCAAGTCATAAAGGACATGCACAGATTTGTGAAGATGCTGGCCCAGGCTTCAGCAGCTTGAATTGGTTCCAAGTTTGACAACAAATTCCCTTTGATATGGTAAGCCATTTAGGGGCAGATTTTTCAAAGGCACTGAAACAAATAAAGATACATTGAGGCACTTTTCAAAATCAAAAATCTCTGCAGGCAACTCTGGGTGGCTCAGTTTCCCACTTGAACAGTAGTTTACTATTAGTTGCTTGTCATGTGCTCATATTGGTTTTTGCATTAAGTTCTTTAGGTGTGGTCTCTTTTTTGGATTTTCAGTGGCAACTATGACGGTTTCCTGGTGTCATGGTTTGACACTGGCCAAACACCATGCACCCACCGTAGCCACTCACTCACCCTTCCCTGCTGCACCTGGGCAGAGGAGAGAAAAAAAATTAAATGAAGGGTTCATGAGTTAAGGGCTTGGAGAGAAGACTCCAAGGGCAAAACAGGCTCAACTTAGAAGTACAAAGTGAATTTATTACTAACAAAGTCAGAGGAGGATAATGAGAAGTAAAATAAGCCCCTCAAAATACCTTTTTTTCCCCCAACCCCTCCCTCCTTCCCACTGACAGCACAGGGAGACAGGGCATGGGCGTTTTGGTCAGTTTGTCACCCAAGATCTTCTTCCGCTGCTCAGGGAGAGGAGTCCTTCCCCTGCTGCACCATGGGGTCCCTTCCCACAGGAGACAGTTCTCCATGAATTTCTCCAGCATGGTTCACATGGTTCACAAGCAGTCCTCCCAAAACTGCTGCAATGTGAGTCCCTCCCACAGGCACACAGTCCTCCCAAAACTGCTGTGGCATGGGCTACTCTTCCACAGGGTGCAGTCCTCCAAGGAGGAGCAGGGCCCCCTCTCTCCACCGGGTCTCCCACTGGATCACAGCCTCCTCCAGGCATCCACCAGCTCTGGCATGGGCACCTCCCCCACGGGCTGCAAGTGGATCTCTGCATCCCCCGTGGATCCCCATGGGCTGCAGGGGCACAGCTGCTTCACCATGGTCATCACCACGGCCTGCAGAGGCATCACGGCTCCGGTGCCTGGAGCACCTCCTCTCCTTCCTTCTTCACTGACCTTGGTGTCCCCAGTTGTTTCCCTCACATGTTCTCACCTCCTCCTCTTCTCTGGCTAGTAAAAACTGTGCCCACTTTGTTTTGATTTTCTTCTTAAATATCTTATCACAGAGGCGTTACCACGATCTCTAACTGGCCCATCCCTGGCCAGCAGCATGTCCATCTTCAGAGCCATCAGGGATTGGCTCTGCCAGACATGGTGGAAGCTTCCGGCAGCTTCTCACAGAAGCCACCTCTGTGGCCCCCTGCTACCAAAAACCAGGACAAGCAAAACCAACACACCTGGGTTTGGTTTTGGCTCTAGGTTACATTTGGTTGGAGTTTCTCATGGTCCTAAAATACATTGCCATTACAGAAGATGATTTACTGTCCTCATTATGGATGAAAGAACCTTGACTTTAAGGGGTGTTATTTCCTTAAGGGGTGTTATTTCTCATAAACTAAATGGCAAGTAGTGCTTCTTTCACTGTAACATGGGCTTGCCTCCTGTTCCAAATAACTTTGTCAGAGATTTGGAAGTTTGAATTCCTTGACTAGAGAATTGATGCTATAGAATATTTTGGCTCTCATGACATTTGGTCCCTTTCTTTGTTATGTGCTTTATGTGCCTTTTCTGTGCATACCATACCCCTGCAGTTCTTCATGCACAACAAGAATAGTCTAGTTAATGTAGCATTCAAATTAAAAGAAAAATCAGGGAACTGTGTGATTGGTTGACACAGTGGCAACAGTATGAAAAAACAGGGCCTTGGAAGATTGTATCTGTATCATCCAGACTAACATCATAAAGTATGTAAGAAGTTACAAGGTGAAACTATAGCTCACTAAATCACTAAATTGGAAATTTTGTGAGGATTTAAAATACAGTTTTCTCTTTTAGGATATTACAAGTGAGAAGAGGTAATCACATAGAGAGCCTGGCCAGTGGAGAATCTTGACAGCTGTATGAATTATTAGGTTGTTGAAGAGGTATTTCTTTTTGTGGGCATATGGCCATTAGCAGAACAAATTGAAGGACCTGGAAAATAGTTCTGATTTTCAATCCATTATATTCAAATTAGAAATGTGGTATCAAGAAGTTGCAATCCAGAAAACATTGGAAGGTAGGTAAGCTCTAAAAAAATCATTTGAGAGATTTAACTGATGTAGTAATACCTTGGAAAGAAAAAAAAAAGGAAAACACCTTTGATGTAAAACTCAGAAGGAGGGCCTGTATTCTATGCCACTTGAAACAGTTGTATCCTAGCAATTCCAGTTAATAATAATAATAAACATAAAAAGAGTTAAGATGTAGTAGTTAAATGAGCCATAAAAATGAAGAGTCCATAATTTGTATGATATTGTGTCAGGTAATCGGATTAAAATAAACTAATGTTTGCATTTATTTGTGTTTAGGAGAAAATGAAGTGTAGCTGAGTGCTGCTACATACATTCCATCCTGGAATGAAAACCACACTGTTTTGACTGCGTTATTTCTATATCCATGCAAACCATCCTCATCACTCTATACTTTTTACCTCCTTAATGCAGCCGGGGTTGTGTCATTTGAAATTAAGGGCTATAAGGCCCCTTGGTGAGTTAAAGAGGAGCAGCAATTTGAAAAAAAATGAAATGCAGCGGTCAGATTTAGGAAGAAGGGGCATTTTCCTGGTAAATGTTTTCCTAAATGGGAATTTTTCAGTGTGGTGTTTTGCTCATGTGTTTGGCAGTCACTTGGAATCAAGTGCAGACTTGTGCTACATTGTGGGCTTGGCAATGACAATTTGTGTGTGTGTGGTGCTTTAGTTATATTAGCCCTGGAGGCAGAGTTAACACTTGCAGTGGGACAAGAGTATTTGCAGTCATCAGAGAACTTTGCAGTCAGCTTCAATAACATCACTCCATTTTTTTCACTTTTTTTTAACATTTTTTTTGGCAGCAAAGCACTTAGTAGAACCATCTGTCTTTCTATTAGTGTTTTTGAGTCCTGTTTTGAAGCTTCTTCGCTTGGCAAAGTCACTTTCATCCTTGGAAACCATTTAAAAAAAAAGTTATGTGGCTTTTTGCCGAAGAAGAGTACTATGCAAAAATTCCACATGGCTGTTCATTTTTGTTCTAAAAGAATTCAGTTACTTTGTCTTTGTCTTAAAAAAAAAAAAAAAAAGCAAATCACAAAACCTCAAACAAAGCAAATAAAAAATAAACTCATGAAGAAAAGGCAGGTATTGGACAGCTCTAGGATAATTGAGTAGGAATAGAGAACAAATCACATTTTATGTGGTTTTTTTCTCAGTTGAAAATATGTATGCCTTCTAATTAACAGGATCAGAATAGAAAGGAAAATATTGAAGTAACAAAAAATGGATCAAGCTAGTTCAGTGAGTGGAGCTACATCTACTCTATCTTCAGTCCCAATCTTCGTCTCCCACTGCAAGAATTTCTGTCAACAGTTCTCTTGAACTCCATCCTTGAAAATTGTTTCAGACTATAAAGACGCAGTCAGCACACACAGGGTTGTTGACAGGTCCCGGCATAAATTAAAAGGGATGGTAATCCCAAATTTTGTATCACTATTATGCCTGGTAATGGTGTTGGGTAAACCAAGACACATCCTGGATTTTCAGGAGATTAAATGAAAAGAAAATTAAGTGCAAATGGTGCAGTTTGAACAGTGGCAGCCAAGGACTGGTGCAGGTTCTCTTTTGCCAGTTCTACTGTCCAGGCAGTAATGAAGGGAGTAACATCTTCTTGCACCCCTCATCATAGAAGGTTGTCTGTTGACACCCTAATTTTCTGAGTTACCTAAGGCTACCGACCACAAACTAAAATGTAGTTTTCAAAAACATATCTACATCCGATGCCTCAGCTTTACAGTGCCATTAAAAATCTAGATGAGCTCTCTTAAAAACTGAGCCAGTCTTTCTTTACTGACTGATCTGGTCAAAACAGTGGGGGTTTTAAATTAAGACTAGTCATTTAGCATTTTAATCCAGCAAACTTTGTGTTTCTCACCTGTGTGAAATACAGAGACAATTTCCATTTCTAGCATTTAAAAACTATTAACAGAACTGGGTAAAAGAAACAGCAGTAGACATTGTGCCGTGGCCCACTTCCAGCTTTGATGACTAATTTCTTCATGTCTTAAGTCCCCTGCAGTATCCAGTTACAATATAATATTTTCCACTTCCTGACTTGCATGGTTGTGTACAGTTGCTGTGCAAAGTTGAATGCCTAATACTTCAGACATAGCTATGTTTTATTTGTCAATAAAGTGTCTTAGCCTTCTTTCTGAACATCCCAGAGACTTTTTCTTTTCACATGTACAAATAAGTGCATGTGTAGAAGCAGAAAAATAGTACTGGCTTGTGCTGTGTGCTGCTTGTGCACTTACTTTTCCTTCTGAGGGGGTGTCTGTATTTGGGCTCAGTCAGGGTGAAAGCTGCTGTCTGAGACAGATACTGCTACACAGTTCAATAGAAGAGAAGAAAGTACCACCCTACAGTCAGAGATAAGTGAGTCATCATGAATTGTGGGGGGAGTTAATTTAAGTGGGATATAGATATGCCTTAGTGGAATATTTCAGTTTATTTTGGATTAATGTAATTCATATGAAGTGTTTGGCAATGAAGGTGAAGCTGAACAGCTGGTGCTACTGAAACACCCCAATATAAGAGGTGTATTCAAACCAGACCTCTCAGATCAGAAGTGAAAGAAAGCATGTTACCAGACATTGTCCCCCCGAAAAGTTCTGTGTTTGATTTTCCCTCTCCTGTTCAGCAGGTCCAGGGTCAGCTGCCTCCATTAATGATTCCCGTATTCCCTCCAGACCAACGAACCCTAGCAGCAGCTGCGCAGCAAGGATTCCTTCTTCCTCCTGGTTTCAGCTACAAGGCGGGATGCAGTAAGTCCTGTAGATTTTTTTAGCTGGAAGTAGGTATAGGGCACAAATTCATGCCAATCTGTATGTAACACCTCACCAAAGGACAAAGCCATTAACTTGCTGAGTTGAGTGTAAAACAGAGGATTAGTTGTTACAGTATGAGAAAAAGTTGTCAGGGATGAAGAACGTGTTTCAACGTAACAGCCAAACATCTCACACTAGAGGTAGAAGGTGCGCCTTCTCTCTGACAAGTCTTTCTGACAAGTGAACATGCTCATGACCACAAACTTGCATCTGAAGAGAAGCTACTTGAAACTTCCCAATAAATTTCAACATTGTTGTAAGAAAACATGTTTTTTCCTGAAGCAGACTGCTTGCTATTTGTGAACTGAGGGCCTATTCTAGTCTCTTTCTTCACACAGAACTCACATTAATCTCAACGGAGGTTCTGCACAGAGATCAAAGATAGCATATGCCTTTCAGTTTGATGGACTAACACGAACTCTGAGGATATTTGTGAGAGCCTAACACTAAAAAATATAGCACCTACTTTTTTAATCTTGAAAGATTTGTATTGTTCCCTACATTTCCCAGATTTTTCTTTTGAAATTTTATTTAAGCCTTCTATAGGATTTCATGTTCCTGTCAACAGGATTAGAATATATACAAGTTAAGAAATAATGAAGGAACTTTATTTCCATGAATAAACTTAGCTAGAGCATGAATTTCATAGACTTGTTTTCATGCACTTCTGCTTGTATAACTCCTCTGCCATCAGTTTTCTATTGAGTTATCCAGGACTTGCTTGTTCTATCCTTCTCTATCTCCAGTATGGGTGTTTGTTATGTCCATGTCTCTGTATCCATCTGTATCATTGACTAACTCATTAATTCATCAGTTGGTTTGAGTTACTCAGCACTTGCCACTGCTGCATTTTTGTAAACTTAGAACGTAAAAAGATTTCTTTAGTTAAGCTGGCTTAGCCCACAATTTCAGATTTCTTTCAGCTTCGGAACATCATAGACACAGTACCTGAGCACTAACTTGAGTTCCTTTGGCCACTAACACTTTTTCCTGGTATTTTATAGGCTGGGACCACTATTGAAAAGTACTGTTCCAAACACTTCACATCCCTCAACAGCTGCGATGCCAAAACATAGTCTCATTCAGTTCTTCCAGTGATTTCACACTTGGTCTCTCTTGACTGGGAGAAGTAGTGATTCACATTACAGAATGTGTAACTGTAAGCCACACTGATTATGAATGCTACCATAACTGTAGGTCTGGAAAAGGTCAGGAAAGCACACTGTTAGACATATCTGGCAGATTATATTAGTTCCATGTTAATGAAGTCCGGTTTGGAAAGAAGGAGTTGAGGTCGTTTTTTCCCTTCTTTGTCACCCCAAGACAGTACTACATGCACACTAACTCCATGATAGTTCTATAGTTCCTCACATCTGTGAAGTAGATATGACATTATGTGTTTGTGTAACCTTGAAAATTAAAAGGCAAAAAGAGCAAAGTTTCTGCTGCTGCTGGCAGTAAGGCTTAGAATTAACAGTATGCCAAGATCTAGGACTGAGCAGAAGCCAGTGGAAAAAGACAGCTCTGTGTTTGGTGATTGCCTGGCATGTTTGGCTGAATTTGACTGAGAAGCTGAGGAGAAGTGATAAGTAGCCCAAAGGGTTTCTTCCTTTTACTCACCGTCTAGTGTAAACAAAAACTTGCATACACATTTAGCTACATCTAGAAAGCTTCACCTAGCTGCCTTACACCTAGCTGCATTTAAACCATAACATGTTCACATCAAGTAATGTTTTTGACAGATCATTAAAACATATTTCTCCCACTTTTTGCTTGTCCTACTGTGTATCAGTCCACAAGTCTTACTTGACTGTAAACCAGAGAGCTTTGGATAAAATTTTGTTAAGTGCTTGAGTGATTTAGGAGACTAAACCTTCATCTGAAGAGTAACAAAGGCATTAGGATCTAAGTCTTAGGGGTATTTAGCAAATTCTTGTACTGTAAACTTTAGTGCAGTCACCTGTGCTGTCTTGAACTGAGCTGAAGTGGGTACCAGCATTGTACTGCAACAGAGAATATACAGCAGATTAATTTGCTCAGCTTCTGAATGTGTTAAATGCCTGATTTTCACTGAGTTTGCTTTTGGGAGCAAAGCCTTCCTAGGAACTTCTGAAGACCCCACTAGCATCGTCTCTACATGACTGCCATTCTATGTTTTAAAATTAGTTTATGTGCCTGATGAAAATGGAATCTCACTTCTACATCTCCCCAGTCCTTTTGGAAAACCTACCCTTCTTTCTGGACTGATTACATCTTTCAGAATTTCTTTCTGTGGCTGATTGATAGAAATTCTCTAGTGATTATTCTATTATTTAATAGCATAAACAACCTGCACAAAGGAATGATAAAAAACTCCATGCAACAATTCCGTTTCAGTCACAAATAACAAAAAACTGTTAAAGTTTTCACATACTGTTTCTCAAAAAAAGGGAGATTTAAAAATTTGGGGGAGAAGGAAGAGAGAATTATTGCAACAACCAGTGTTGTCAGAACTAGCTAGTGATGTAGAGTTCTTTGATTCTGAATATCTGTTGGAGATGTGTTTAAAGGGACATTTATGCTATTCTGCACCCTGCCCCTGTGAGAAGTCAGATCTCCAAAAGGAGACATATGGGCCAAGCTTCTTGGTTAAGCATTCTCAAACTTGCTTCTGTCCAGGGTGGGACCACAGTGACTCTCAGTTAAAATTGCTTAAAATGAGATGGTCCTTTTCATGGAAACACATTTGGAAGGGATTAAAGAAGCAGTCTGCTCACAGTCGTAACCTTTGGAAGGGGGCTGTGGTTGGAGGTGGTAGCCTCTTCAGCCAGCACAGCCGGAAGAGAATGTGTGATCAAGCCTCAGGGTCAGCAAAAGAGAAGAAATGATGAATAGTTATACTGCTGTTTTATTTTTATTCAGCTTAAATAATAAAACCAAATTAACTTATGCAGTGCTTTCTGATTCACCTGTACCTCCCAAGAGAGGGTCAAATGTAAGTCTCCCAGTGGCTTCAGAGTATGTATGTGGCAGGGTTCCTCAGGCAGTGCTTCCCAAAAGACTCATGACTTACCAGACGGGCTGGAAAGGAGGATCACTGTTTTCTCTACACATACTTTGTTTTCTGAGCATTCAGACTGAAGATAATGCAAAAATAAATTGTAGCAGTTAATAGCAGTGGTCCATTTAGACTCCTTTCGTGGCAGATACCTAAGGTAGACTAGAAGAACAGGGCAGAAATGTACTGATACTTCATCCCCCATCCTTTGCCAGGTTCCAGTGACTGAGGACTCATGAACCTTCTAACCCAGTGGTGGCATCATTGTGTGATGTGTTACTGAAAACAAAGAGTTTTCCTCTGCTTGGTTCCAACCTGATTGAAAACATTCCAGAGAGATGAAATGCTCAAAAAAATACAGCACTATCAGTCTCTGTTATGAGCAGAGCAAATGATTCAATTATGCTTTTCCAAATCTTTTTTAAAATTGGGTAAATAAAGGGAGGAGAGGGGTAAATATTTTCTCCATGGTTACATGGCAGGTCATGGTCTTTGGCTTCCAATTTGATGTACTACATTTCCTTTTCTTTCTTTTTCTCCATAGCAGATCATGCTTGGGAGTGGCTTGGTTTTTCATTTTGTTTTGTTTTTTTAAACAGATGGTTTGCATTACATAAGGGACAATTTACACAAGTTGACACTTCCCCTTTTTTCTTTATGGCATATTGTGTGGTGGTAAAGTTGGCAGAGATGAAGGGAGGAACTTCTATTAGGATTACATTTCTATTTGATAAAAAGATTCATATTCTGTGGTTCCAGTTAATTTTTAACCTCCATACCTAGATATAATTGCATGTATAAAATATTTAATATTATTATTTACAACCAAAGTATTTTTTCGTATGAGAAAAATAAGTTGACAGTATGTGATGGGCTATATTGTCCCCAGTTAGCAAGGAAAGTACCGATTACCTACTTATTTGCCCTATACTTACTTATTCATGCAATGTGTGCTATTTGAAATTGAAATGTTTTGATTTTTCATGTGAACCTTTTTATATGTATTTTATTATACACATAATATGTAATTTTTAGGTAGATATATAATGCAAATCTTTTTATGAAGGGCTGATGTTTCAAAGTGAGTTGTTAACTAAGTTAGTGACTGGCAGCATGAGCAAATTTTAGGAGTTGACCCCCGTATCTCAACTAATTAAACTGGTTTTAGCAGCAGGCAAGCACCTTCCATTTCAGCTGATGCCAAAATCAAACGAAGTCCGATAACTGCATTTCCCAAAGCTTCTCCCACATTTCGGCTCCACAGATTGGCTCAGGTCATTTAACCCTTCCTTTGTTCTCCTTCCATAACCTTATCACTTGTTACTCCTGCTGTTGCTAGTTCGGCTCTACTCATGGTACTTACCAGATAATAGACACAACTCCCAGGATTTTAGCAATGGCAAGGGAAATGTCAGCTCTGCTGAGGTCTGAGGAGCTGTTGCTGTTGACTTCACTGAAGTCAGATTTCACACCAGATGATACAGATCTGCTAGGGCCACTCTTAGAAATAATTAGAATTTATTTACAGCTAATTAATATTTGAGAAGTGCTTTGAAAGCATAAAAATGGTGCAAGTGATAGAAGAGAAAAAGTTTGTATTGTGCCCTTTAAAAACTGCATAGTTCTGCCTCTGAGCAGGCTGCTCATCAGTCATAGGTAGTGTGATCCTTTTATTAATGCATATATGTATGGATTTGTACGTGGAATATTAAGGCATGGCTGTACCTCCTATATAAGAGATACAAAAGGGAATGAAATAAAGATTTGGGAAAGCACAAGGTACTGCTTCTGGGAACTGGGATACAAAAAAGGCAGGAGGAGGTAGGATGAGAACAGTGTTCTCAGGGTCTTCTTCAACAAATCTAAGTATTAGAATGGACCAGGTCAGAATGTTTCTGTGCTTCTGCATTTGCAGCACTGTTTGCCAGTAGTTTTCCATTCAAGTACACAGAGTAGCCCAAATTTTGATGGGTCTTCCCTAATAAGTGATGCTAAGTAAGATTAATTTAGGAAACTGCACTTCAGCACTTCTTAAAACATTTGATCGTCATGTTAAAAGGGAAGGGAAATGTTGAATTGCACCTAAAGTAGTGTGGTGTGTTCTGTCAGTCCTGAGGCTTTTCAGGATGATTGAAGCTGTTGAATTCCATATAGTTTCTTCTGTAGAAGATGAAGAACAACCCACCTTGTTTTCTAAACTGAGGTGTGCAAGAAATTGAATTATTTGGAGATTTTTAGGATTTGTTTCCTTTTCTCAGGAAACAATAGTTGCCAAGTCTTTATTTCCAGAAATAGGATTTATCCCAAGTACATTTTCCAGGCTATTGACAAATTCTCAGGAAAGCTTCTAGATAGCCTTTTATTTGCTGATACCTGTGTTATTTTTATGGTAATATGACAAATTTTGGAAACAAGAATTGTTTTTCTTTGCCCATTCCTCCTGTCCCCTGTGGATGATTTGTTGTAACAAATTATATTGTGTTTGTAGTCAGATGCCATCAACACGAGGTTTTTTGAAAGCACTTTAATCACTATTTCAACCATATCCAATTAGGGGGAAAAAAATCTGAATATACAATAGGTACATTGTATATGTCTTGCATATCAGCTTGTTGCTGCTGTAAGTGTTCTAAATAAAATAATACACAGAAAGTTATTGATGAAATATCTAATTACCTCTTAAAATTGGTAAAATATGAGAGATGAAAAAGTCAAGCCTAATAAAATGGAAATATGCTGAATTTACCGTTCATCTATGTTCTGAACAATAATGTTGATGTCTGATAAAAATGAAGCTCTCAGTTAATTGGTTCTTCACATAATACAATAAAATTAATGTTTAGGAGTTAAATACCATAAACTTCCTCAGGGAAATTTGCTGATGTGTCTCTGTTTTTCAGTCAGTCACATGTTGCATTGTTTAATGGAGTATCATGTGGATTGTCTTACAATTTTACTAGTGCTCAGTGTCCATTTTTCTGTCTTCTAAAGAGACTTGAGTGCTTATTTCTGATTTAACTGTGTCAGCTGTGTCAGCTGACATGCAGGTCATTGACAATCACCAAATCACAAGAAAAAACTATTGACATTGCTATGCTTTTATCAGAATGACAAAAATAGAAACCATGTGTTGCGAGGACCACATACTGTAGCTTCTTTATAAAGATGCTAGTCATCTTCCAGGGCTACTGTTTATGTCTTGGAAAAGAGAGACCATATGACCAAACTCTCATGTTCCCCGCAGGATAAGGGAAGAGTAATAGCATTGTGGATAGAAACAGCAAGAAGGAGGAATTTTTGGTAACAACTTTCCCTCTCCGCATCCATGAGAATGTGTCGGTTCTGTAAGGTTGCAAATGCAACGGAAGGAAACAAGGCTGCAAAATATAACAACACAACTAAAGATTGTTTCTAAATGAAAGAATTCCATAGCCCCCAATCTCTGTGTGGCTTCTCCTAGTAATTCTAATAAAAACAAAGCAGACAAGCAAAATAATAGGGTCCTGTAAAAACAGGCTGGTAGTTTCAGCTCAGTTTCTAGGCCATGAAAGATGTCTGGTATTACTGCACTTTTATCCATAGTGGGGCAGCAAAATAAAGTCCTGATTTTTTAAATTCATGAATGTGTACAAACCTTTGTGGAAATACATTGGCTTTCCTTGGAAGCTGGAGTTTTGAATAACTGTAATTTACTCAACAGGTATAGAAATACATTAAAAAATGTGTATCCTGAAATCATAGGATTATTCTGGTTGGAAGGGATCTCAGAAGGCTTGCTTGAAGGCCTCTTCCTTCAAGTGGGGTCGTCAAGGAGATAGGATCAGATTACTCAGGGCTTTATTCAATTGGGGCCTGCAAAGTTCCAATGACAGAGAGTCCATAACCCTGTTTGGACAGCTTGTTTCAACATCTGGCTGTCCTTGTGGGGAAAATCTCATCCTCCCTTGATTCACATTATGTCCATTGGCTCTTGTCCTCCAAGCAAACCCTGCCAGAAGGAGCCTGGCCTGTCTCGTTGATCACCTTGTAGGGATTGGAAGGTTGCTTTTAGATCCCTCCAAACCCATCCCTTCTGTAGACTGAATTGTTTCTCTAAAAACACAAAACAGGCTCATCTCTCAGCCAGTACTGCCCAGAACTATCTTCAGAGAAAATCAGGGAACCACTTTGGATTTCTTTCTGGAAGCCACTGGTGGTATCTTCTACATACTCTTTGTCTTATTAATTTAAATCCATAATCTCTAGAGACAGAAGTCAGGGAACACTGCTTATGTCTTTCACAGTCTCCCATTACTTTTACTGCACATCCACCATCACACCAAGAAAATGAAAGGAAAATGAGGTTGAGAATAAGTGACTGGGGAGAGGAGATGCAGTGTCTTTCCTGTCAGTTGGCCATCAGCTGTGATTATTCATTGTAAATACACTTAAGTGACAAATTGAGTGTAAAATTATTGTGGCTTTTTCTAGAATTTGTCAAAAATGGGGGAAGAGAATGTAAAATTCCTTTTCATTCAACAGAATCTACTATAAGAAAATGGTTATTTTGGTATTCTTCATGGAATTTAGTTTAGCATACTGGTCTTGGAAATTATCATTTAAGAGTTAGGTTTTGTTTCATACTCTTCATATTCTTTACACTGTTTTCTTTTTTTCTTCTTCTTCCATGACCTCCACCTTTTTTTCATTTGTTGTCCCTGAGAGATAGGTAGGAGGTAAACAATGAGTTTTTAAAAAACAGTGGGAAATAAATGCCCTACTTCTCCTCTTCTGGTATCCTTTTTTTTTTTTAAGAGAAGAAAATTTCAGGAAAAAAGTCAGTATTCTGTTGTTTCATATAATCAGGTTCAACTTAAAAATCCTGTCAAAACATTATAATTTAACATTAGCATGTAACTTGATTTATATAGCAAGTAAGACAATTGTGCCTGCTCTGAAGAGCTTGCAGCCTGTCAGGAGACAAGACAAGACACTAGGGGGGATTACACCATGAAGAGAATAAATGAGATGAGTGACAGAAAAAGGAATACAAAAAACATCTTAAGAGTTTTGGTGAATGGTGCTCTTATGCTTTATTTTCACTTTTTTAAAAAAAGTCTTAATGTTTTTTAATTTAAAAAACCCCTTTGATAAAACTTCACAAAACATATAAATGGTTAAAGAGCCATTGTTGTATTTCCACAAGTACAGAATCATTTCGTACCCATGAGTTTGGTACCCAGTCAGTTGAAAATCAAGTTCCTAAACACAGGGCTGTTATTTTGTGTGTTGGGACAGGATGTTCACTTGGCTCTGTACCACAACTTAACTTTTGCAGAAAAGTGTTTTTGGTGGAGGATCATAGGAGAGTTCATAGAAAGAGTGGTTTGAAAGTGAATGTACTTCATGAAAAATCCTCTGGTAAGCAAGATCTTGGAAGATTATTTTGGGCAAGGATGAAGGTGTGATTTGAAATTGAAAGAAGTTGCAGTGCATAAATTATCAGGAAAGAGGTTCTGGGTGTGTTTGTGGAAGACAGACCAGAAGAAGGACAGAGAAATAAAGTATTGGCACAGAGTTGAGGATTCAGCCTTGTGTTTTTCCTTGGTCCACTGGCATTGCCCACAGTGGGCACCAACACCTCTAATATTCCCCATCAGCTCCCCCAGGCTGACTTTTCCTCTTCCCTTCTTTAGCTGCTGCATCACCAGTGCATAAATTCTGTGTTCTCTTTATATAGCCAGTCTTGAATAATTCTGTTCTTCAAAGTGACGTCACCAACTAGCTGGGAAATAATTATATTTTAGGCAATAATACATCAGCTAATGAAATAATTTTTACCTTGTTGTCGCCATGAAAATCCCAGCCTTTGATCTGCTCCAGATTTTACCATATGGCCTACTCAATAAAACTTCGCTCTGATGCTTTGTTTATACAAAAAGTCCACACATAACAAGAGAGGTATTTTGGAACATGAAACAACTACACTAAATGTTTCTTTTGGTAGCTGAAAGATGCTCCTGCCTGCATGCATTAGATCAGTAATGAATTTTGTAAATGAAAATTTAACATGGTTGTTTGAGATTTTATTGGTGTTTTCAGTGGTACAGACTTGAGAATGGCTTCGGAAATACCTATTTCTAAGAACTGTATGTCTTGTCTCACATTCCTGCAATGTTCCTAGAGCTTGGGGGAAAAAAAAGGTAGCTACTTCTTAAATCTAAAAATAAGATATTTACTGAAGATGTAATGAAATAGTTAAGACAGGCATTTCTCAGATTTCAAAATTAGCTAAAACTGCTTAGTCAATAACTTCACTCTGATATGGGAATAAATTTAAGGATAGTAGAAAGATGTACTATATTCTAGAGTAACAGCAAAAAATGTGTATTTATCAGATAAGACCTGAGATCTTTGTTAGTATTTTGAGGGCTGGCAGTTGCTCCTGCAGCTGTCAGTATGATGTCCTATGTCAATAAATGAGTGCTTGGCATCCTCATGGATAGGGTCCCAAAACCTTCCCTGTGTCGGAAGTGTCTGAAGAGTTGTCTGTGGGTTTTAATCTTGGCTCTTCCACTGGGCTATTGGTGGGAATAGTGGGAGTTACAAATTAGCATGCTGGACTGAGGTTTATATATGTCTGTGGAGAGAAATGTGGGAGAGTGCATGGAAGCTGATCTTTTAGTATATATGTTTTAATACAAATCATTCAGAACTAGAAAATTTAATGGGCTGTAAAAATCAGCATCCTAGTGAGAAGCTTTTCCCTCATTCTTGGTTGGATTTTTTGGGGGGGGGTTTTGTTTGGTTTTTTTTGTTTGTTTGTTTTTTCGTGGGGTTTTTTTTGTTTGTGGTGGTGGTGGTGTTGGTTTTTTTCAGATGAGAATTTAAAAATTTTGTTTTCCTTTATGGCTGTTTTTTGATCAGAATGTCTTCTTTTAGAGAGAATTTTAGAATGATGCTGAGATCAGCCCTTGGGCTACTGGTGGTGTGGAAGCGGCTAAACACCACTGACCCTGACACTCACGGTTTCTTTTTCGCTGTGTCTTCACATGTTTAAGGCCCACTACTTAGGTCACAAGATAGCTCTCCAGAAAATTTCAAGTCAGAAAAATTTTTGATTCAGTCCATGATATGAAAAGGAAGGTGGGTGCCTCAGAAAGCAAAATAAAATTGGAAAATGTAAAACAGTGGTATTCTCTGGGGAAGAAAAGGAAAACCAAGCGAGTCAGGAAATCTGTTGCCTATTGACAAATAAATAAATAGAAGTGTTGTGACCTGGGGCTGGTGCAAACACTTGGGAATGGGGATGCCTGGGTGGACATTTTAGTTTGCATTGCTTGGCTGGTCAGCCTTGAAGGACTGTGAGGCTTCAGTCAGCAAAGCATTACGTAAGGTATTCTTAAATATAAACGTGCACAGTTAAGATATTTAAGTTAAGTATCTGTTAAGATACTTTGCCAGCCCAGTTTCTGCTGGTCCTCCATTACTAGAAGTTGTGGTATTTAACTGGTAACAGGAGGAGATCAAAATCCTTGAATGAAAAGTCTAAAGAAGGTTACATTAGAAAAGGGAAAAATAAACATTAGCAACTTTCCTG
This sequence comes from Corvus hawaiiensis, assembly GCF_020740725.1. Classification (NCBI taxonomy): domain Eukaryota; kingdom Metazoa; phylum Chordata; class Aves; order Passeriformes; family Corvidae; genus Corvus; species Corvus hawaiiensis. The sequence continues at coordinate 6,157,709 of NC_063216.1, forward strand.
AATGTGTGTACACCAACACAGCTTATTTCTAACATTTAAAAAAAATTAGATAAATTTCTTTCCCTTTGTTTTCTGTTTCCTGTAACTAAGGCTTGATAACATTTTAAATTTTAATTCAATAATAATTATTAATAATTGTACAGAGCACCCTGCATTACCTCGATTGTCTCTTTTATTTTTTCACCCAGTCCATTAAAAAAAAAACACAATAAAGGGGAAAACTTTTAATCTAGCTTTTTAGTGAAATGTACAGGAATATTTAGGTAAATTTTCGTGATAGATTGTTCTGCTTTTTCTGTAATCTTATTCCCACTGGCTGTTTTTGTGCAACAGAAATCAGGCTTGCTACCAGAACAGAGGGACATACAGAAATGCTCTGATGAGCCTTATTTTGGTGGAAAGTGTTAAAACATTTTATCACTTGGATAAACAATATAATGTGTGTTACATTTCTTATTCGTTTTGCTAGTTTTCTTAATAGTTTTGTGGATGGGGTAGTATGAAGTTTCTTTTAACAAATCAGATATATTAGAAGGGACCAGAAGTGAGCACTCCATATGATTAAAACGTGCCAGTCTCCATCTCAATTTTTGCCATTTCAGGTAATTTTCCTTTATAAATGCCTGCAATTTTTCTTAAAACCTTTACTGGGTCCCCTTACCTCATTAAGCATAATGCAGTTCTTACTAAAACTGAAGTAGTTTTCCCTCAGAAGCAAAATTGAATCTCGAGTCAGTGAAGTGGAGTTGGTGCAGGGATTTCAAAGGCTTGTATCTGATTTCCTTAGCTTCACGTGCTTTTTTCCTGTTGTAGGATCAAACCCTGCCACTAAAGAGAGATTTTTTTTTTTCACCTCAAAGAAAACAGAGTAGTCAATTGAGTACCATTTCTACTCTGTGAGGCTCAGTTTACTAACAGTGAGTCGAGTTTAGTTAACTTCATATTTTGGACAAGCTTGTAAATTTGTTCCCTTCTAATGCTGTGATGTTATCAAGGTTGTACTGTTTTCCTTTTCTTCTCCTCCACCCCCATCTTCTTTCTTTTCTTTTTTTGAAGTGCAGCCTTCTGATCAATGTGCACTTTTTTTTTTCCATTTCCCTAAATACATCATGAAAAAGGATGAGGTTTCCGCCTTAATTGCTTGTGCCTTTTATTCACATTCCTCTCTCAGCCAGAATTGTGAAAAGAGTGTTAGTAAAAGGCTGCACAATAGAGCTTTTCATTAGGCCTCAACAAGGCACACAAAAGAAGGCTTTTGGAAAGAGTGAATGCAGGACTTTAATTTGCAGGTGGAGAGTAGATAAAAGGTGCTGACGCCTCTATTATTCTCTTACTTAGGTGACCCCTACCCCGTTCAGCTGATCCCAACTACCATGGCAGCTGCTGCCGCAGCAACACCGGGCTTAGGCCCACTCCAACTGCAGGTAAGTCCCAGCACAATGCAGAGGAGGCAAAGGTTAAGTAAATATGAAAACCAGTTTTCTCTTCCTTTGGAACACAATGCAATTAACAGGGGTTTTGGGGCTGTTCTCTTCACATAAAATTTGCATCTGAAACAAAAGAGTCATCAAATGATAACACATTTTCCTTTTATCTTGCTGGAAGTTTTTGTTACATTTTTGTGTCTCAGTTGTCTACTACTACTCAGTTGTTAACTACTACTAGGTTTGTACTTTGAATTTCCTCATAGCAGTACGTTTGCTTTTCTTATTGACATGGTTTAACCCCAGACAAACTCAGTACTACACAGCCACTCGCTAACTTGCCAAAAGTGGGATGGCAAAGAGAATCGGGAAATGCAAGGTAAAACCCATGGGTGGAGATAAGAACAGTTTCATAATTGATACAAAGTAAAATACAATAATAGTAATAGCCACACTTGTAATGAAAAAGAGAGAAGAATAAAACCCAAGAAAACAATTGCTCTCCACCTTCTGACCATGCCCGGCCTGTTCCCAAGCAGTGGTTGACCCCTCCTGAACAACTGTCCCCAGTTTATAAAATGAACATGATGTTCTCTGGAATGGAATATTCCTTTGTCCAGTTCAGGTCAGCTGTCCCAGCCTTGCTGCCTTCCAGTGTTTTGTGCAGCTTCTCACAGACAGAGCATGACAAACTTGAGAAATCTTTGATTTAAAGTAAGGACTACTTAGGAACAGCCAAAACATCAGTGTGTTATCAAATATTATTCTCATCCTAAATCCAAAACACAGCACTGTACCAGCTACTAAGAAGAAAGCCAGTGCTGTCCCAGCTGAAACCGGGACACTTTTCCATTAGATCGTTCTCATGCAGGCTGTAAAATACCGAAAGGAAATAGATTGTCAGGCAGAAAAGCTCTGTCCTGACAAGCACTTTTAAACTGCTTAAAAGTGGTTAACATGATTATGTCCTTTTAGGCCATAAGCTCTTCAGAGCAATAACTGGCCCCTCCTACTGTGTTTTATGGTACCCAGAGCATTTTAGGCACTGCTGTATTGCAGATAATTAGTGATTATTCTAATTTAACATAGACAATTAGAAAACAGGTGGAAAGATACAAAAGGGTTTGAGGTTTTTTCAGCTACATTAAAGAGTTGACCTGATGGCCAGATGTATCTGATTCAGACTGTCAGTATTCTGAATTTTGGAGGCATTAGTGTCCATGGGTCTTAATGATAGCAAGTCTTTGGATATTCCTGAACAGCTACAAAACCCTTGTCAAGTCAGTGGAATTAAGCAAATGTGCTGTCCATTGCCACAGTGTGAATTTTGCTACCTGCCGTGTATTCTTGGCTGGTAGGATGAAGCCAAGTAATATTTGGGACTGAGAGGAAATCAAGATCCAAATCATCTCTAATTCTGCAAAGTCTGGATTGCCACTCTTTTCTAGAAACATAAAAAACCCCAAGCTCTCCATTGCAAATGCATCTCTCTGCTCATTTTTATTTGCCAAGTCACATGGAACAGCAGAGCTTTATACCTGCTTGGAAAGGCTCGGCATTTATAACTGGGATGTGTGAAATGCATTCTCCAGCTCAGTTTGGCCCACATCAGTATGAAGTAGACATCAGATATTTCAGTTGTTTGGCCAGCATACTAGAGCGTGGGATATAGTTCTGGGGAAGATTTTTTTTTTTTTTTTTAATTTTAACACAGCCAGCGGAAGTTAGCTGAGTTTCACAGAAATAGCTGCCAGTGTGTAAGCTGACACATTCCATGCACCACAGAGGTTAATACATTCATTCCTATTGTGCCTTTGTATGAAAAGCAACATTGTCTGAGCGTTAGTTTCTGATTCTCTGAGTTACAAATACTGTAGGCGGCATAAGAATCATGGGAGCCATAAAAGTCATCCCTCTGAAATGAATTTTGAGGCGTAACGTCAGTATTGATAAAGTGCTTATAATAGTCAAACACACGAACAGACATATGGAAGAAAGAGGGAGGGAAAAAGGAAAAACAAACATGGAGCTAGCTAGCAATGAGAAAACAACGATCTGATTCTAATTCTTATTTTTGCAGTCATTCAAGCTAGTCCTAAAATAATGCATCAGTGCTCTGGTAAGATGGTAGGATGGTGTACTTTCATTTCAGGACCAGCTTTGGGCTGTATCTACGCATGCTGTGGGCTGAAGTATCCTGATTAAAATAGGCTTTATCACAATGACAGTTTTCTTGTTAAAAGGTGGGCTTTGTGCAAAGTGACTGCAGTCATAAATATCTTAGGATGACTTTAGGTTATGGAAAATTTGAGAACCTCAAAGGCCTCTTGTTTCTGTGCAAAGGAGAACATTAAAATGAAAATATTGACCAAATTCACCTGTGTTGTTTTGCTACATGTCTGGAATTAGAGGGAGAGTTTGGCAGCCAGTCAGTGGGAGAGGCTCAAATTACTAACTCAGTAGACTCTCTTATATTTTTTAGATCTGATGTCTAAGGCCATGTATATGCTAAAAATTAATTGAAGCTGATTTTGTTTCACATCTTAACAGTGATTTTTAGCTATCAGTGCAATCTATCTGATAGAAGTTGGACATGCCTCATAACTTCTAGTGCCATTTGGAAGAGTCAGGCTAGATTTCCTTCTGGAAAGGTTTTATCATACAGGACTCAGAATGGTTGCTCATCTATGCTAACATGAATGGAGCTGAACTTAGTTGCTAGACTAGAGAGACTGTGCCTTCCAAACTCTGTTCAAATCCAGTTTAGCTCAGTGATGACTTTGTTGAGTCATAAAGAAAGATTCATGATGGTTTTGGTCCAAACTCACCTTTAGATGGCTTCGGAGTCTCTTTCAAGGAGAAACACTTCTTACTTCAGACATTCCCCTTCATTACCTATAATGCTTGTGTTCCCTACACACCCTCTGTCGCCTGGTCAGCAGACAGTAAAAGGTCAGAAAAGTGGAATGTTCCTTCTTTTCTTCTTTCTCTATCCTCCCTATCACTCATCTTTCAGACTTTGTGTACTTAAAGCAGGGGAGATCAAAGGACCTGACACAATGCTCAGTTTGTTGCTCCCAGCAAAATTTGATACACAACATTATCTCAGTGAAGACAAAGCCAAGGAATTTTTCTTGTTTGTTTGTGTAACAATAAACACATCTTTGTTATTCCATTAGAGAATTTTAGGTCAGGTCATGGTGTTTGTAGTGTACTATGAGGTCAAGAGGAAGTACTTTTTTTATCCCTGGTTGTCAAAATTGAAATTTTGTTTTTGTAAAAGAAATGCGCACTGTATTTATGGAAGAAGAACTAACACCTGATTGTTTTTCTGTGGCAAGGAAACTTTGTCAGTGAAAATGTAATCTCTCATTTTGAAATCCCCTGTTGGTTTGCAGTGACAGCTTTGTAATCCGAAGCCCCCTGTTTCTCTCCCTGTCTTTGAGTCCCCACTGGGGTGTACAGATTCTGTCATCTGATATCTGCCACAATTAGCCGTGCGGGATTGCCTTGATTTCTAGTATCCACAGAGAGACTAATGACTCAACGAATGGAAGGTAAAACTTAAAATTGTTAGATGTTGCAAAGGGAGTAGATGGATGGGGCCGTGTTGGAAAATCTGGAACTAACAGTGCAAGCTTGAACCTGTCCTCTGATAAAGTGCTGTCTATCAGCCCTGTGTATTCACTCATTCACACATTTAATGGCAAAAATGCCATTTGGAGAAAAAAAGTGGTTTAACTTTCCTCTGTTAATGAGAAAACTCAGTCCTGAACTTTACTGCGGTAAAATCCCTCTGGGTAAGCACATGAGTTTCTTACGTAAATTTTTTCCCCTCATAAACATCATCTGGTCTTATTCTTCAAGAGTGGTGCACAGGATGGTGATTATGTTTCAAATAAATGAGAAAAAACGTGAACATAAATTGTCACTGTGTTTTACTGAATAAGGCTAATGGCTCAAAAGTACTATTGTAAACCTTATATGAACATGATATTTTCCTGTATGGTTCAGCAGATGAGGGAATTTCCATCTTGAAGATCAACATTCAAAGCTGTAAACATAGATATGGTGTAACAAGTATTGCACAAACTAAACTGAAGGGTTTATTCTGGTACCAGTCATCTTGGGCATAGCTAAGTATAAAATAGATGTTTTCATAAGTCTGAGAAAATTCTTTATAAAACTGTATCTGAAAGTTTATTTTCTGATAAAAAATATTTCATGCGCAGTTTCTAAGCATTAGGAAACAAAGCAATTGATCACACGGTGTGAAAACTGAGAGGAATCCACATCATTGGGAGTCGGAATGGTTCAGATTTGCCAGATTGCTTGTTTGATAACCAGATAGTGACAATAACTGATTAATTGGCAGTTACACAAATGCTGTATATACCCATAACTCCATTGAAAGATAATGCTGGATGAATAATGACAGCTGCCTATGTAGTCTTACTGTATGGACATTTTGTGTCCTGTCAAAACAGTATAGCAGTCTGATGTAATACAGACTTCCTGCAAACATCTGCTCTTGGAAAAAAAGCATCCCAAAAAAGTTTGGAGTGCCAGCATTCAAACTTTCTTCCCTCTTCATCTTAGCATGAAACAGGACTTCATAATTATTGGTGATTGTGTGTAACATCATGTCCAAATCTGTCACTGTATGAATCAAGAGAACCTCCCATCAGTGTCTTAAGTGTGAAAGCATTTTAGCTGGGTCTCAGTTCTGAACACCAGTCATTAGAAGAGTCCTGGATTCTCTGACTGTTTGTATAAAGATGATGAGCATATTTAGACCTTAAACAGTCTGGCCAGTTTTTTATTCCACTTCCTATACGAAGTACTTGGGTCAATTAATTTTTTCTTACTACAGAACTATTCTCTTAGTTGTGCGGTAAGATGCATACCAAGGACTGAATTTAAATGGAATTTTAAAAACTGGACAACAGTTTTGGAAATACTTGGGCCACAAGCAGGCACTGATGTAAGAGATTGAATTTTGAGAAGAATTAAGCCTATTTGGAGTTTGAGGGCCTTGCAAAGTTCTTCATCTTGCTGTTATTTAGGTGTCTGACTCAGTACCAATTTTCCTTTGGAAAACCTTGCTTCTAGGTATCTTAAGGATCCATAACCATCTGTAGTCTCCGTGTTTGTTTTACATGAAGGAAATGGAAGGGATAGAGCACTTTAACGTGACTGATCAGGAGGCAGAGTGTTCCAATGGTCATGCAAGTGTTCCATAAAACATGTTGCCTAAGAAACAAAAGTAAAGCACGAAGTAAAAGTAAAGCCTTCTCAGTCAAATACCTTTTTTTTTTTCTTACATACCAGCTTCCTTTTGGCTTCTGCACCGTTACAGGGTTGAGCTATATATCTCCACTTGTCAGTTCACGCTGTTTCTCTGAAGTATGTCCTTAAGTTTCATTTGAAATGTTGCTGAGGACAGAACTTCCCCTTGCTCTTAAAGAGATGTTACCATATTGTCATGCATTAATTGTCAAGCACATGTAATAATTGGGGTTTTTTGCATATCTCTTCCTAATTTCTTGCTGTAATCTGTAGATATAACCAGTTTTGCCAGATTAAGTGTTACAACACCTCAAATCTGTGAAAGAAGACTCTGAAAAAGCTGTACAAACACTGTAGTGATGCATCAGAATATTGAAAACTTCATTCTTTCCTTGTTTTGGGGAGTCAAGTTGCCAGAGCTGCAAAGACATGAATTATTTCTGATGAAGGAAAGTCTGGTGCCCCGTTATAGTCCCTACGGAATGTAGCCAAGAGATGGCAATACTTTATCCATTATTCATTTACTCTGCAGTCTGCATTCATGACCGCTTTGGGATATTACTATAACCAGTTCTTTGCTTACAAGAAAGTAAACTGTTTCTTAGTGCTGCAAGGTTATTCCTTCTTTTTGCTGGGCAGTGTCTTCCTTTAAATACCATCTAAGCTGGCTTTTTAACAGCAAGAGTCAGTATCCTTTCCTTGTTTGTTTTTTCACTCTACCTGTTCTCATTAATTGGACTCTGACTTTGTTTGTAGGGAATGAATCATTAGTGCACAGTTTAATTACAATATTATAATACTCATGAAATCCACTTAAGCATAAAAAAAAGTAGAATTAGTTTTTCACTGTGAGCACACACATCTGGGGAAAAAAGCAACTAAGTACATGAAAAGTGACATTTCTCATTAGCATAACCAAAAATGGCAGTTGTCCCTCTGCCGTTAGCTCAGTGTATGGTTGTGCTGTTTCTGATGGCCATCACAAATGACAATAATAAGAGGAGTAATAAAGCAATGTTTTTTGTTGGATGCACTTCTAAATATTTTTTAAATTGTTGCATTGTGCAGATTCCATATTCCCTACTTCTGTCCACTACTTCCTTCTGGCTTTGTAAGTGAATGTGTTGACCATTAGATGAATGTGTTGACCACTAGATATTTGCCACCTGTACTGCAAATGGGTAGCCAAGATGGCCATTTCAAAACAGATCAGTGAAGACCAAGGTCCTTCAACTAGAAAAATGCGGGGCCCAGAACTCTTCATGTAAAAGAAGCTACAACCATCTAACCAGAGTGAAGATCTCTATGTTGTTTGTTGTGGGGTAAATTGTCTGAAAAATTTAATCTTTCCAAGGTTTCTTTTTTTTTTTTATGAAATCCTAGTGATGATTTTAAGATACTCATTAAACTATAGAAGTAAGGTGTGGGGTGAGAGGCTGTTGATTGCCCAGAGCATCTTTGAAAAATCCCTACATTTTTAAATGGAAAAAGTTCCTCTCAAAAGCTCAAAAGTTAACTCAAAAGCAAGCCTTGCAACACTAAGATGCAACTGGTCCTCACTTTCTGAATACCTGCTGAGAACTAGAGATTGTGGTAGATTGTGTAAAAGCATGAACCACAGAACACAGCTCAAATAAATCTTGTTCATGGTGGGTAAATGTGCTTTGTAGTTGGAATTTAAATAGCCCTTTTGTGCCTTTGATAGAATCTTACACAATTTTATGGGTAAATTCAATATCTTCTATTAAAATAGAATTGAATGAAAAACTTGATCGCATCATTTTATCAGAATCCAATCAATTTAGGAAAGACTGATTACAGCAGACTACATAGAAATGCTTTGTGTTTTATTGAGCACTGTGAATATCTGAGCACATGCACAGTGGACATTTACAGACAGTAAATACACATGGTAAAACAATATCATGGCTACTCTGTGGGTTGTCAAGTTAAAACTCCCTCCCCCCTCCAGGGGAAAGAATAAGCAGTGGTAGCATATTCATTTTATCTAGATTAACAGTCCTTTCTGCGTAACTTTTAGATTCCATCCATATCTATGAAAAATGAAAAAAGACTGAAAAATGACCAGCCTGTCTGCCTTCCAGTTGTTACTCAGGCCTGCTGTTTGCTAGCAGACCTCTGTCTCCATGAGTGAGTTTTCTTGTAGGTTAAAGAGACTGAATTCCCTCTTCCCCCTCCCTCCGACCCTGAGCCTGCAGGGCAGACAGACAGAAGCACACATATGATTAATACAGCACAGCTGCAGAAGTGACTCATTTGCATATGTATTAATAGAGGCAAAAACAACAATTCAATTACATACAGAGACATTCTGCATACTAAGGAACATATGCATATTGCCTGGAAAAAGTGCAGCCAATATTCTCTCTGACTTTCCTGAGCTCACATGGGCCAGAGTCAGAGCCCAGCAGTTTTCAAGAAATCCCTTTTAAGAAGAACCTGTTACGAGATGCTTATGCAGCTGTTACTCTTTCTCCCCCCACTCCCTGGGTTCCTAGAACACATTTGACGTTTGGGCAATGGAAATAGCACATTTTTTCAGTGTTATTTCCTATTTGCCAGCTTTCAGCTTTATAGTGTTGTCTCTTTACATACAAGCCCCAGCATGAGGATAGCAAGTCCTTTGCCTCGTCTTCCGTCTGCACACATTTATTCTATTTTTCTTTCACCTCATCACTTGTGTTGTTTCCATTTTGCTTTGTCCTTCTTTGCCACAAGATTTCTCTTCTCTTCTTCTGAATTAGCACAAGATGACCATTTCTGTGCCTTTTTCTTGTAGTGATCATGTATATCTGATCATAATATAATTCAGTGATTTTCTGCTAGGGGAACATTAATCTTTTTAACGGATATAAAAGGTGTGTCAGAAAAGTTAACCTGTTTTAGGTAGACTGTTCTATCATGACACATTGGTCTTTGTCTCTGCTAAGAAAGTTGTGGAGTTCTCAAATGGAAAAAATGAAAACCCACAGGTGTTCAGTGGTTCATGCTACAGCTGATGGGGATCTTGATAACTGGTACAGAATCTGATTCTAGTAATAGAAGCAGATGTTCTCTGAATCTCATGGGAATTCATTAGGGAGTAGTTTTGAGCAGCTTTCAAAAGCAGGTTGGAAGTTATTGCAACATTGGAACTTACGCTACAGGAACACTTAACTTAAGCTATAGACTTTTTTTTTAGCTGTAAGTTATTCCCTATGTTACTTTGTGTTTTAACTAAAACGCCATGTATGTAGTCAGTATGCTTTTCATGCAGGCCATTCATACACTGTAATATGCAACAAAATGTTAGGCTGTGATCCATACCCGGTATTCTTATTTCTGGAAAAGTGAAACATTTAACATTGTCCTTCATGGACTAGTTAAATAGAGCTCTATTTCAGCTTGAGAAGAGATAACAAGTCACTAAAAACTTTTGGAAACCTGACAAAGCCATTAAGATGCCCAACTGTCTTGTTTGGGTGGCAACCCTCTGTGTTTCAAGCAGGCTGAATTACTAGCCATTTGTTTGAAACATCTCGGTGGTGTGAGCAGGGAAAAATAGGTCATGCAGGGAAAAGTGTGTAACTGTCTGGCAGGCATGCTTGTGAGGTCAGGTCATCCCTAATTTCTTTTCTCTTGAAAAAATGTTACACTTCTTCATTTTTGGGGTTAGCCTGACAGACGGAAGCAGATTACTCCTTGATTATTTATAAGGCATTAATTTTAGATGAATATTGCTGAAGTACCTGACATCATAAGTAGTTTTAGCAGCCAGCAGAAGAGCCTGTTCGCAGATTGGAATATGACAGTCTTCACTTACACAGTGTCCTAAGACAAAGTCTGAAGTGTTTGAAAGAAGAGATAAGGAGTGGAGACATCTGTATCAGCTAGGACTTTTTTTATACTTCTGTGTGATAGAACCAAGGCTTCAGATCACTGAAATTGTGTTGTTGAAGCTGTGAGTTCAACCGGCTACAAGACAAAACCAGTGTCAAAATAGCAGTGGCAGCACCTGCCTGCCTGTGTTTTAAGCCAGAGTGGGGAAAAACCATCTGAGAATTCTTACACTGCCCCAAAGTAACTTCTGTTGAAGAAGTAAATAACAACCCCTGTACATACCTTGAGATGCTTCACTCCCTGTACTGGCAACAGTGCAGACCTATGAGATGTTTATGTTTCACATTGTTTCATGGCTTACATTCATTGGGAATTAATGCTCCTGGGAAAGGTCTGTATGAAAAATCTGGTAACAGAACCAAAAAAACTTTTTTTCCCCACCTACTTTGTGTCCTTTGCACATTCCAGACACTGGGTTTTGAAAGAGTTGGCTTACGCTACTGGTTTTCCTATTATGTTGTTTGCTCTTTTCAGAGACATGTTGCTGAAAAGAAGATTATATAATCGTGCAAATAAGATTGTATAATCCTGAGCAAACTGTCCAGCGGGGGGAGAGGAGGGGAAACCACACTGAGTGGAGCTTGGCTGGCTGTGGGGGAACTCACTCTGAAACCACAAACTGGGGGGGTCATGGGCCTTCTGTAAAACATGAAAGCTGCAGTCAGACTAGGAAATTTTTCCAAATATTTCTGGAGTTCATTGTCTTCATGCTGAACTCTGCCAGTAGTGTGTATTTACAGTCCCCCAGCAGAGCATCACGACAGACAACACACAGGAAAACTGCAGATCAACGTGCACATGCTCCAGTACTTGTGGAACAATGCTACAAATAACAACAGGGAGAAACCCTGACAAACCTACACAAACTAAGTACTTACTACATACTTATTTCTTTAGGTACACTAATCAAATTACTACATTTTATTCATCCTAAAACATAGCACCTGAAATTCTCTCTTGAAGTCTTGCTCTCTGTTGTACTTAGATGACATGGTTTGTTGTTACATGCAGATTGGTATAATATATGAATGTATAAGAATTTCAGTTTATGTTTTGTTTTTTACTACAGTCTATGTTATGACCATTCTTTTTTGTCCAAAGTTTAGGTCATTTTGAATTGACAAGGCAGAATGGAATAGAAATAAACAAGCAGAATAGTAAATGTGTGCGTGAGGAGCACGTCATTTGGCCTGTGATATAAATTGCATATGGCAAGAACAGTGCAAGCCTTTAGAAGTTTCTGAACTCTTACCCTCTCTTTTATTAAGTCTGATTCCTTGCCAGGCTTGACAGTTACCAGCCAGGATATTTGATCACCCTTTTATGAATGGGGGCTAATATTAGGCACAGTTTGAAACTATGAAATACCTAATTACTGTAGACTGTAGATCAAAGCGTTAGACAACAAACCACTGAGGTCAGGATGCTTGTTCTGTTTTTCTTTCCAAAGTCATCAATTGAACTTTTCTCAATAGAAGATACCTTAGTATCTGGAGATGTAGCTTTCACAGTGTTAAACTTAATTATTCTGTTGTGCCTGAATAGCATAAGCTTGTTCCTGAAGTTAAGTCAGAGTGCAATTTCTTCCCCAATATGTAGGCTCAGTTTCCTCAAGTCCTTTTTCTCTTTTCAGAGGTTCTTAATGCTTTCAGCTCTAGTGAATTTTGTAAGATCAATCTGAACAAGAAAATTTGGAGGCAACAGTACCTGTAGCTCCTAGTAGTCCTCAAGACTAGCTTTAAAATTTTGCTATCTGCATGAGCTCTGCTCGTTGGAGTCTAATACCTAATACTAAAACCTTTCACTTTGCATAACTCCCTGCCATTTTTAGCAGTGGTCTGTTTCTGTTTCATTCACTGGATAACTAAGGAAAAAAGTAGTGCAGGCTGCTGGATTTACATTTCTTAACCCTTAGCCATAGAGACTGGTCACATCACAGATGAGTTACCTGACTGGAAATATGCTGCAAATTGTTAAATCATCTGTCTTGGAGGATGACAGACTCTGGAATTACAGAAAACAGGGCTGTCAGAAAGCTACTGTGTGAGTTGTCTTCCCTTAATGGGCAAACATACAAAAAAAAGCAAAAGAAAAGGCATGTATGCAAGAAAGAAAAACGGTTTTTAAAAAGTGTGTGTTTTAAGCTGAGGGAAGCTTATAAATAAGTAACCTATGATTATCAATACAACAGGAAAGCAGTAAGAAAGTATCAAACGCTGTCATGGTAGTAGAAAGTGAGATTTTCAAAAGCGTTTTCTACCTAGATCTGCACCTCTGTGTCTTGCTGTTTCGAGTGATTTCTCTCTCTATTTAAAATCTGCATTGCAGCAGAGGCTTCTCACTGTATTGCAAGCTGTACTTTGCTTTAGGAACCAACCACAGCTGTGCCACATCCTGCACCAGCAGCCAGTGACAGAGGCAATCTGTTTGTGGCATATTGAGGTACTCAAATTGTCTTTGGGGACTGCTGTGGAGTGGTTTTTTCCAGCTCCTTCCTGTAGGTGCAGTATCTCTTTCTTCCAAAGGGGCCTGGGGCTGCCAGTTTGTGCTCAAGGGGATGAGCTTAATCCCTCAGAGACATAGGGTGCCATGAGGGGTGGTACCCATGCCCCTGCCTGATATGCTCAGGAATCCCAAAAAGCTTCATTCCTGTCTGTCTCCCTGTGGATGCAGGGCTGGGGAAGGATGCCTGTCCCTCTGCACACCTGGGCAGCAACACCAGTGGCTTCTGCCCTTCTGAAGGTGAAGTGTCAACTCTGCAGGTCACTCCTCTCTCCATGCTGGAATGTGAAAATTGCACCTGGCAACAAATCCTTTTCTCTTTCTTTCCCCTTCCATGGCTCAAAATAGTCTTTATAAATTATAACAGTGTGTTCTCTGTTAATACACCAAAACAGTACAGCTTGTGATAGTGTTATTAAAGTGTTTTAGGCCATTACCATAGAATACAGCAGCATATTTTTTTCGTTAAGGGAACCAAATGGATCTAGCTGAATTTGGCACAAGAACATGGCTGAAGTCCTAGTTTATGTCTCACGTAGATTTTACCATTAAACTCTGAACTTCTGAAAATTACAAAATTCACATTAGAAACACTGATAGGTGTGCTACGTTTTATAGCAGTTTAAACTGTCCTTAAAAATCTCTTGCTTTCTCCACAGTAGTTCTGCATTAGTATTTGTTCAATATTCCAATTTTTTTTTTACAAATTAGGGCTTATTGGTGTTGAGGGTAAGCAATAGATAAGAATCATAGAATCACAGAATGGCCTGTGTTGGGAGAGACTTCAGACGTCACCTATTTCCAACCCCCCTGCCATGGGCAGGGGCACCTTCCACTAGCCCAGGTTGCTCAGAGCCCCATCCAACCTGGCTGAGAGCACTTTCAGGGATGGGGCAGCCACAGCTTCCCTGGGCAACCTGTGCCAGGGCCTCAACACTGGAAAATTTATTCCTAATATTTAATCTCCACCTACTCTTTGTCAGTTTGAAGCCATTCTCTCCTTGTCATGTAACTACATGCTCCTCCATCTTTCCTGTAGGCTTCCTTCAGGTACTGGAAGTCCACATTTAGGTCACCTCAAAGCCTTTTCTTTTCCAGGCTGAACAATCCCAATTCTCTCAGCCTTTCCTTGTAGGAGAGATGCTTCATTCCCACAGTGAACTTTGTGTCATCCTCTGGACTCACTCCATCAGGTTCATGTCCTTCCTATGCTGGGACCTCAGGGCCGGAGCCAGCACTGCAGGTGGGGTCTCACCTGAGCAGGGCAGAGAGGCAAAATTCCCTTGCTCAGTCATTTGATTTAACTCACTCTCCTGCTATGCCAATAGCTGCCTCGGAATACAGTTCCTTTCAGGGCTACCATCCCTATTTATCCCATTATCATGGCAGCTTTGCCTCTTGCTGTACACTGATCTGATACAGTGATGGTGAGAGCAATTCAGACAGTGTGTATCAATCTGTGTTTGGGAAAGATTTTTAAAGAGCCCTGAAGGGATTTGGGAGCCCAGCAATAATTAATTTCTTACGGTGGCTTTGAAAATGGGATATGCAACACTGGCACTTAATCATTCCTTCTTTCCACAGCTGTTTTATTTTTTTCATGTTTTGTTGTTTGGAAAGGAAACAGTCGTCAAAATTCTATCAGACCTTTTGATGGTGAGGTGGTGTTCATTTGGTAACGCAGTTTTCATTGGATACAGTGAAAGACACAAGTGCTTAACATTTCCTACATCTAGTCCAAGCTGGCCAAACTCACATTTCTGTGGTAGCTTGTGTTTCAGTGCTTGCTTCCACTTCAAGTGGGGAAACAGAGAGAGTGAGCATCATTTCCCCGTATTTCATGTTGTGTACTAGGATGTCATATCCTGCATACTTGTTCTTTAGAATTTTGTTATCACACAGGTGTGGGACTCCAACCAAACTGACCGCTGTCCCAAAAACAGTGTTGAGGACCGTGATTCTTACCCTGCTGTGTGGGTGTGGGGAGATGGACCTATCTACATAACCTGAAGAAATTAGAAGGGATTCTAGAAGGAACCATGGCCTACGCAGTTAAAACTCAAAGTATTCTGGTTAGATTTAAGCATTTCTAAAGTCTGATTTCTTTTATTTTCTTGCAACAGATCATTCATATTACTTTATTTCACTTTCCATTAATTGCTCCTCTGAAGCAAGTCCTTAAGGGATGTAGGATAGGTAGATGCTTGCACAGCAAATATTTCTTTCATATCACACTGGGTGGCATTACAGGTTTGATTTCACTAAAAGGTATTGTTCCCCATCAAGTGTGGAAAGAAATTACTACTAAAAACAGAGGAAATGTTAAGATTTTTTTTAAAAAGCTGATTTGTCACTTTTCTCATTGACTATGAACTGAATAGACTTCTAACCCTTAAAATACTTTCTCCCCCCCTTTTCCTTTTTATTGCCTGGAATCTTAAGAGCTTTATCATTTGCAGTCATAAAATGAAAATATACACCAAACCCTCAAAGGGCAAGTATGAAATTAAATTATATTTGGGCAGCTGTAACCTTTTAAAACGATCAGATTCCAGTTAATGTATTTCTTCCTGTTCTGAATGCTGCCATGGTGTTTGATGGTAGGAAGCAGTCCAAAGGGCATTGGGAGATAATAAATTCACTGGAAATTTCACCCTGAGGCGAGCCTTGATACACCAAGGCTTCCATTTAGCAGGACTGACCTAAAAATCTTGTCACATCCAAAGGTCAGTTAGGTTGGGGTTGGTGTGTCCCATCTATCTTTCCCTAGTGCAAAGAATGACAGCTGATCTCATAACAGCCATCAGAATATGGAAGACAAGCAGTGGGGAGAGCGAGGAAGGATAATACTGCCGACAACTTCTTAGATTTCCTAGGCCAGTTTCCTAGGCCAGTGAGACCAGATAACATCTGTGGGGCTGCTTGTTTCAGCTACTTCAGAAGTGGCAACTCAGCTTAAAGAGGTTACAGTTGACTGGGGAAGTCTGAAAGAAGGGAGTCTCCCCATGTCTGCAACTGCCAGGTAGTCCTTCTAGGACACATTATACTGTCCCTGAACATATCCTACTTTCTACCAGTCTTGTTAGTCAAAACAATTTACAGTTCATACAATGCCTTACTTTCAAGGAGGGTCAAAAGTCTAAAAAAGCTGTCAGTGATGACACTGATAGGTGTCATCTGTAAGAACAATGATTCTAAGGGAGCAATTTGACACTAATTATAAACAATACTGAAAGGTAAGATATTTTCAATCTCATGAGAAAATCTGTGATGTGCATCCTCTAGGACTTTGATTATCCTAAGCTTATTAAAATCAGTATAATCCCCTCACACAGTAAATTAAAGAAAAAGGCCCTTCAGGATGACTGTTGTCTTTCAGTCAAAGTTTCTGCAATTGAAAGCTCCAGTGGACCCTTCCTATACTTGTAGTATATTAAATATTAAGGAAAGGGCTTGGAGTTGCATGATATGAGTGTTTTTGAAGGACAAAGATCTAACTTACCATAATTGATCTTCTTTAATTGGGGATGAGCCCTGCAGCATATGTCCATTGTATCCTAGTGGTGTGAATCTCCTTCTCAAAATTCTCTAAGAGGAGGATGAGAGAGACAGACTGCCAGTCGCTGCTGGGATGCAGGAGGCAAAGATCCCTCTTCCACAGCCTGTCTTGATGGAAAAACAAAAATTGTTGTTCAGTGTCCTTCTGGAATGTGATAACACCGCACTGTTGGAAGAAAGATACTGTGTATGGTATAAGCATTGGTCTGATTCTTTGGGAAACATTAAGTTGAAGATAAAAATTAAAAACAAATTATTAAATAAAATCTCTGTAACCTTGGACATGCGAGAATGAAATACACAAGTTCCAAAATTCACAGGATATTGACTACGTTAGGTTTTTAACTCCTCCTGGAAATTTGCTGATGTCTCTCCATGAATTTTAGTAAATCAGATCCTTCTGAGGAGGATTGTAAATTGTATGTTCCTTTGCTTGTTAAAACTAAACAGAGTATAACTGTTATTTTCAGAAGTATTTCACACATTCTTACAAACATACTATATTTGAGGCAAACACAGTAAAGAAGGGCAAGATCGGCCAGCTGTCAGTGTTTGTCTTCATTTTCCTTGGGTTCACACTCTACTCTATGTTAACATACATGTTCTCCACACAAAGCCAAAGTAATTTGCAAGCAACTTTGGAGGAGTTATATGCCCTTCCCCACATGTTCTGTCCTGAAAATGCAGCTCTGTGCCTTACCAGTTGGATGACTTTGAGGAAGACAAAGTCGCTCTCCATCTGACTTGTATAATAAGAAAAAAGGAGAGGTGTGTTCTTCATGAGATTCAGAGAGGACACATGTGTTTCACTTTAAGTTCAGCTGCTGCCACAAAATTTTAAAAAATGACATAGATGTGCTGAGCACAGACTAGCTACTTTTTTCCTGGTTTTTTATTCAGGATGGTGGGGTGAGAATAACCTTTAGCCATGGATGCCTAACATGTATAATTCATCTGGCATAGTATTGCAAGTACCATTCTAGTTTTTATAAAGGGAGATGAGGGTGATTAGCTCAGACTATTCCCACTTTGTGTCAGTTTTCTCCTGTGGTTCAATTTCCTTTTTCATTTTCCTAGGCAATTCCAGTTAGTAAGCAAGTAATGGTGGACCATAAAGTCAGAAAATTTCTGTGATGGCTGGTGGGGCCTGGAGCAGCAAGACCAAGTGACTGTATTTCTGTAGCAGTTGGAATTTTGAGTAGGGGTCAGTGCAGACTTTTAATTCCCTGTGTCAGTAGAGTTTGCCATCCTTGGGAAGTGGGGATATCCCATTGTGCTGGTCTCAGTGCATTGCTTCCCTATGTTTTCATAGCCATATTCTTTCCACTTCATGCCTGATGACTTTGGACAGTTGTCAATGATCCTGATGTTAATGTTGTTAAATACATGATAGAAATATAGATGGTGAGAGTAAGGATTGCATTTAATGACTGTGATATTGGCAAGTGCTTTTTTGCTACTTCAGACGCGGCTTTTATTATGGTGAATATGATTACTTTGAGCAAAGGCCTGTCCTGTGCCATGGTGTTAACTGGAGAAGTTGAGAGATATTTTGCAGTTGCTGACTTTGGCAAAAACAAGTAGTATCCCTGCGTAATGGAGGACTGAACTGTTCCTTGCCTTATTCATCCTTCCCACGCTGGAGTCACAAACACTGGGTAATGTTAATATTTGTCATGGAAAAATTTAATTGGCAGAAATATTTCCTATATAAACAATAGAAGGGAGGGCCCAGAGACCTTCCCTATTCTGGATTGTTCTGGATTCCTTATCCCTGATAATGATAAAGGAAGGGACTGTATGGAGGGTATTACTGCTCTCCTTGCAAAGCAAGGAGAATACCTGCTTGACATTCCCAGTCTGGAATGGAGTTAAATTTACCAGTTGCTAGCTGAAGAAGCAATGAGTGCTGTTCACCCTCCCACTGCAGGGAGCAGCCAGTCCTGGAGCAGCACAAAAAGGGTCAATCAAATAGGCCGTACATCATCGGAGGAGGCAGATGTTAGAACATATTGTAATGGGTTGCTGTGAGGATGGCTTGTGGAGTACAGGGATGGGGGAGAGCAGCTATCAGCGATGTTTTCTGTCATGGTCGCTGAAAATATCCAAGTTTTGAGGAAAGTCTCTGAACACAGGAAATGAAAGCATTAGCATTCCATCTATGTTAGACTTGTGGGCAGAATGACGGAGGTAGAAAAGAAATAGAAGCATGAGTTCCTCTGTAATACTCCATGTAATATGAGTAAGCCTAGGTATTATCTGTGCTTTGCCAAAGTCACTCTTAGCTTTGGAATGTGTGAGTATTTTACCTGAAAAAAAAATTTCTGAGCTCCAGACTATATTAAACACAGAACTGTTAAAATAGCTTCTATTTTAGCAGCGCCCCTAATTCACACCCACTCAAACACCTCCTCGCTCGTTAACCCCATCATCAGACCCAAGTAACTCAAGTGAAATGAGATGGCATTGGGAATGAGGTAATGAACAAAGATTTCTGGATAATGTTATTACTTCATGATAGCAGCTCTTGTTAGTGTGACTACAGTAAAAGCTTCTTGGTGTTTCCATTGCAAACTCTTTGGTGCTCTCACCCCTTCTGCTTTGTAGACAGCTAATCAGCCAGAAGCAATTTAAAATCTGCTTTTACATCAATTTTGGCTCTTGTTTTGGATTGAAAAGAGTTTGGTATTTTGATACTTCATTATGAAACATGAAAATTTCTGGGGTTTTTCCTCCTAATCGAAATTTCCAGATGAACAATTTAAAGATACGGATTAGCTCTTTTGATAACCCAGCCATAATATTAACAATTGAAAAATGTCTCCTAAGATAATTTCAGTGTTTCTTCTTTTCATACAAGTAGATCCATCTTCCTGTCACAAAAAGGTCCGTAGTAAAAATTGATGTGAAGGGGACAATTTTCAAAAAGCACTGTTTTCACTCAGGAGTCTATTTTTTTTCCCCAGTTTACTCAGCGCCTCAAAAAAAGTTGTGAAAACCAAATTTAATAAATAGTCAGGGATGGATTAGATGTACTAATGGATTATAGAGCTTGTTACTAGTTAATCAGTGTTAATATAGTCACTGGTTGTGGAATATGTGGCTATGTGGAATTCTTTAAGAGATAAATTAGAGGTTGCAGCCCTGTTGCCAGTGAAGGACATCATTTTTGCCTCAATAACTAGAATTCAGAGGGATGTATTTCTGCATTCACACTTGTCTAATCTTAAGAGCAAAATGCTGAAGAATTAGAGAGTGGGCACTTCCATAGGGTAACCCAGGTACACTGGAATAATCAGGGACTTAACATCTTGCATCAGGATGGCAGTGGAGAAATGTGGAGAAGGTTGCATTTTCCTTGGTTGGATTGATGCTAAAGACAAAGCTCCCACTTGCTATGGAAGCATGAGGCTCCAGCATTATCCTGGTTATTCACACGGATTGGTGAAACCAGAAGCAGCCATGTAAAGTTCCAGAGTTCATCTCATAGCTCTTCTTGTGCTTGAGTGATATATAGCATGAGAGGGACATGAAAGTTAAAGATATAATTCCCTTTGACTTTAAATCATGTTATTGTGCCTACAGCTCCTTAAACCTCAAGTACAGCGTGTGCCAAAAGAGGAATATCGGTGTGAGTTCCAGGCTTTTTGTGCATGGGTTGCAGTCTGACCATGCAGTGTCACTGGATGTTACTGTCTGCGGTTTCTTGTCGTGGGAGTCAGAAACTGAATCCTGAAGGATTTCAGATGTTTTCAGAGACCACTCTGGGGGAACAAATTCTCTAAGAATTAAAGACTAAACTTCTGTACGTGTCCTAATGGAATACGCAAAGTGTCACTTTTCCCATTACATCAGTGTAAGCATGGAAATAGTGAGATGAACCAGAAAACAGCTTCTTATGTTATTTCCTGAGAAGTTTGCCAAAGCTTCACAGAGGTTTCAGGCTCTCTGGAGTTTTAGGGGCTCCATTGAAGGGGGAGTTTTACAGACCACACCCATTTTATCATAAAATTGAAGAATAAAAATATTGAACAGCTATTGAGTTGTTTCTGTTATTTCATTTTGTTAAGGGGAGACTTTCCTATAATGAAGCAGACTCCAAAATAATATCAATTGAGTGCTTTCTGCTCTCTCAGCAATCTTGTTATCAAATAATGCCACCCCTCTCTACATACTCTAACATCTCCTCTTTGTAGCCTGTTCTCTCCCAAGCTCAAGCATCCCAATTAAACAAACATGCATTTGTGGTTGTAAGCATCCAAGTTATCCAGCTTCTAGCAATGGGGCTAATTTGCTAATTTAGGCACTCCCGTGAGTTTTAAGTTGATAGGACTCCCTGTTGAGAACATTAGGAGAAGTCTGACCAGAGTGAAATTCAGCTGGTTTCTGGTTTGGAACATAGATTTGCTCTGATACAGTGAGGCTCAATATTGATAGTTCAAAATTGGGGCAATTTCTTTATTTCTTTGCTGGTGATTGGAATTACAATTTTCCACAGGTCAAATAAGTTTGATGGACTTTTTTCAGCAAGCCTTTAATAATACCTAGAACAAAACCACTCTGTTTTAGAAGAGGGGATTCCATGTGGGTTAAGGCCAAAGGAAAGGTACATGTGAGCTGGAGCTTTCCTTAATTCTTGTAAAATAATCTGCTTTTATGGAAAGAGATCACAGTGTGCTGCTGGGGAGGAGAACTGGTGCCCTGTACTGATACCACAACTTCACAACAGGATCTCATAGGATGAGGTAGGACTTGTTAGCTTTCTTGAGGACTTGTGGAAGGAGACTGTAAAGCAACGAACATGTACAAAAATTGCATGAGAACTAAATCTAGTTGAACCTATTTGAAAATTTTCTGTGGCACAGAAACGCATAAACTGGAAAGGTAACACTGTGGGACTGCCATTCTTCTCCCCCCAAATAATAACCTTGCTCTACTTTCTCCACCTCCAAAAATAAAATAAAATAAAATAAAATAACTTACGCAGCTGGATAAAGATGCTATTTCACATTCTATCAGTGTTTCTTGCTAAGGAAAAAGGGAAACAGCAAAAAATCTCTTTAGAACCATACTAGAAATCAATTTGTTTTAGTTTAGCTCTCAGAGTAAGTCCATTTTCTTCTGCAGCTTGGATGATCTGTCCATCACTGGCCCCTGCCTTTCAATACTCTTCTTCTACCTGCACTTCCTCCTTTATGTGTTCTTTCCAGGGAGGCTTGGCACAAGGGAAGCAGCTCAAACACAGTCCTTAGCTCCCCTTTAAGGCACAAATGTCACTTTCTTTCCTCTCTACCTAAGCTGAAAAGAGAGCAGCCTTGTTTATGATAGACTGAGTGGTTGCCACTCTCTACCTCCTGCGCCTTTATCCAGACCCTTTGACCATGTAATACAACTCAGTTCAAAGAGCAAATTAAGTTTATGAGTGAGCTGAGTAAGATGTCACTGAGCTCCTGTATGTGTCAGATAAATGAGGAACAATGTTCATTTATCCCTTCAAGGACAACAGATACAATTGTAGGATACTTCAGGTTCAAAAATACTCTTAATGTTAAGATGGAAACAGACTGGAAAGAAAATATTTCTCATTTGACTGTTTGATATCATAGTTAACAAATAAAGCTACAACTATAAGGGGGCAAAAAATATCCAGGTGTAAGTTTTTACATCTGTTTCTTTTCCCTCCCACAAACTCTAATTTGGCAATGTGGCATTGTTGCTTCTGGTAGGTGATTATCATCTCTTTACTACTTTAAAGAGAGACTTTAGTATTTTAGGACTCACTTCTTATCACGGCTTATCAAGAAAGAGTTTCTAGAGCAGGCTGAGTGCTGTGATCCATATGTACTGCAGAATACCTATTTCACTACTGTAAGCCTGAAGAAGAGAGACAAGTCACCAAGGAATCTTAGAATCTGAAACCTGATACCATATCGGCATTCAAGTCAGCAAATCCATGCTCTCAAAATAAGAAATGCAGTTGACCTTAATCTTTCTACTACAAGCTCTGCACTTAACTTCAGGAGACACAGAGTATTCAGATTTGAAGTAATTAATTCAGTATCAGTCCTAACACAGGCACAGATTTTCCCTGACTTAATTCCCTGTTGAATACAACAACTTAAAATGCAAACAGAAAATCTATAAATAAAAACTGTAGAGAGTTGCTTAAGGAAATGTGTGTAAAATAGTGAAATGCCTTAATTATAGCTCGTCAGTCTGAAATATATAGAACCTTATTTACAGTAATTCTGCTGGCAGTGCTTGCTTGTTAACTACTCTGGTCACTTAATGGATAACAGTGAATGATTATATACAGTACCAGTCAAGTAAAGCAATGCAATATGAAATAAGTATTTTGTCAAATGGCCACTCGTAGAATTTTGGTCTCTCAAATGAGAAATTATACTTACTGAAGTCAGGTGCTCTGAGCTAGTTGTCAAAAATCTGGATATATGTATAAAAAAATAAAGCTCTTGGGAAGCATACCTGTGGTAAACAAATAGGCAGTAGTGAGTTTTTTCCTATGGAGTAAAATGTCTGGGCCACTTTACTGACTTCAAGCTTCTAATTTGCCAAAGCTGTACTGGAGCAGCAGTCTCCATGTGGAACCTTCATTCAAACACTTCATCTTCATTACAGAATAGTCATCTGTATTCTGCATTACGGAATAGTTGGTGATAAAGGGAATGCAGTTTACAAAACAAATGCCCCTTCTTAAGCCGCACATGCCTGTTTGTTAGTCCTCTACATTACCACTGCCAATTTTACTGTATAATCCATAAGGAATATGCTGTCAAAAGTATGTCCTTACTTTAAATAATTTCTTTTGCAATTCTTTCTAACGTAAGAAGTTCCATTGGCATAAAAATAATTAATAGTGGCAGCAAGAATATATTATTATATTCTGGTACTGCATAACAAACTATAGGAATAAATTGTTGCCAGCTTTTTTTTTTTTTTTTTTTTAATAGTTTAAAATACATACAATATTAATTGCTTTCCTCGAAGGGGACACTGTTTATCTGCAGCATTTCATCCAACAGACTTTTTCCATGAGACATTATCAAATTTCCTCTCCAATTGCATTCCATATAGTCACTCTATTTCAATTACTGTCATATGGTGTGAACATGGTATGTATGAATATGTAGGCCAGTTGGGCAGTTTTCCAGTTAAAATCTCTTTACTTGTAAAGAGCAGACAATCTTAAATACACAGTTTGCAATGATATTTTATCACAGAGACTAACAGATCATATTAGTCTCTGATAGGAAGTGTCTATTGATAAGTTCCTACAGTTACATCCTGTAGAAGGATTGTCTTCTCGTTAAAGGCATGGGACAAAGGAGCCATGAGGTCTAGGCTCTAATCAGGAGTTTCCTACAGTCTTCCTGTGTCACCAGGAGCAGTCAGTTATGTCATGGGTGTTGGTTCTCACCTTGCTAATAGTTGAACAGCGTTTATCCACTGGCAGAATTAAAGAACGCTTTTCAAGGAAAACTGCATTTCTTCACATTTGAGGGTGTTACAGTTAGTGTCTTTCCCATAGAAGCCGCTATAAATACAAATAGAGTTGTACTTCAGTTAAAATGTGTGTCCTAGACATCAAAATTACATCAGTTTCTAAGAAAACTCAGAGCTATCATAAATTGTAGGTACATGTTTTACTTTATTCACTGTCACTGTTCTACAATGAAAGCAAGCATTGTTTTGAATGTACTGCAGTGGAAGTCTTACTTCAGAAGTAAACCTAAAGCTCATTCAGTTTTTCAGTGACTTGGATTCCAGCCTTGCTTCTGGATGCCAAGGATCCCCAGTTGGTCATACCTTGGAGGTTCCAAATGAGAAAAGAGCTAGTGCATTCATCCTGGCACAGGCAAAGCGGGCCTGTTGGCTACAGCGGGATTATTCTCAGTAATAAGGGCTGCAGGCCTGGAACCCTAGAGATCAGCTACCAGAATCATATTTTATGGACTTGTGGTTACTGATTCTAAAAGTGATGTTTTTCTAATATGAGAGAGATGGTGCTTACAAGGCTGTGCCTGTAACTTGCTTGCAAGTGTATAAATGAAACGTTATTCTGTTTGTGAATGCTTCACAGTTTTTCTAATGAGAACTTGTTTTTCTCAATGTTTCCTTCTAAGTCTCAGGTTTTTTTAAGGCTAGAGAGACCGTTATATTGTCTAGTCTGACAAAACAAAATGTAAAATATTATTGAGCACAATAAATTTTGTTTGAAGTTAACCTTCATAAAACACATCTGATCTTGACTGAGACATCATGAGTCAAAATTTTTCTAGGCAGTTCCTCCAAGTGTCACCAATGCTCTCTGATTAAACACAGTGTATTAATTATCTATTAACTAGCCCGGTCTTAACTTTCTAATATTTATTATTGTTCCTTGATACGTGGTTTACTTACCTGTCTTCTGCCCTTAGGCTAGATGCAGAGCATAGCCAGGATGGGAGTTTTCAAAGAAAATTAGCTGGGTTTTGAGGCCGTGGGAAGGAGCAGAGCAGCTTTTCAACATTTAGTGTATTTTCTC
The DNA here is from genome assembly GCF_020740725.1 of Corvus hawaiiensis. NCBI lineage: Eukaryota > Metazoa > Chordata > Aves > Passeriformes > Corvidae > Corvus > Corvus hawaiiensis. The sequence goes on from NC_063216.1 coordinate 6,182,927, forward strand.
TAACCTCTCTGTGGTCCACAATTTTGGGGTGAATTCATCCAGCTTGCTATTTTTTGCTTGGTGAATAAAGGAAACATTAGTCCAGGCAAGGTCTTCTGCCACAGGGAGTCTCTGCATGCCTCAGCACTGGGAGCAGGGCACTTTCTTGTAGGAATTGGCTGTGATAAAGGCAAATGTTAGGTGGAACAGTAATAATTCTCCACTCTGTTCAGAATTCTGTGGAACAAAGCAAAATAAAATAAATCCCAAAGTGCACCAAAATACTTTTAAGTGCATTTCAGGATCTCAAGCTCTATTGTTATTATCTGAAATTATCCCAAAGTGAAAGTTAGCAAATTCACCTTGAAATAGGGTCTTTGGGCAAGTTTTTAAAGGTGCTTACTGTCTTTGTGTTCAAATATTATCTTTGTTTTCTGCAAATCTCCCCTCTGATGCGAACAGGGGGCACTTAAAAGCTTTTGCTGAAGTTTGAATGTACAAATTAGCATGTGCCTTTGAAATGTTTGACTAACAGTCTTTGAAGGAAACTCAGACAAAAATAAAATCTGGCATTTCTACCTTTCAAATACATAAATGAAGACATTTTTGTAGAATATCTAGCAAGCATTGCTACCAATCACTAATGCTTTAATTCTAATTTCTGTAGCTTTTATCTATGTTGCTAGTACTTTTAAAAACCTGTCTTACAGTAGGATGTATGTCAAATGTTTGCTTTAGGTGAATTCCCTTTTCAACAGAAAAACCACCTGAACAGATTCAAAATTAATTCTGTTTGCCTTAATCAAAGTGTTCATGCCTTATATAAGCATAAATTTTGAGGTAAAGAAAAATGAAATTCATGTATTCTGAGTGAGTCTCATTTTATACCATTTCCCTCCCCCCCACCCCTGATTATGCAAAAAAAACAAAGAGGAAGGCCATTCATGTGTATATTTTTAATGATGGGTCTCAGAATGACAAAGAAATTGAAGTGGTGGATCAGTCAACAGTTAAAACACTCAGGCACAGTGGTTTGTAAATTCATCGCTGTGGTATCTTCACTGAAAAAGCACTTTATCAGAAACAAATTTATTGCAGCAACTGATTCAGTTCCCAGTACCACCTGTCTCTCTCTGTGTTTTTTTAATAACAGCTCTTAATCTCCACTGTTCACTAATAAAAATATTTTAATAAGAGATAATACTGTAATCCAAATGCCTATAGGTGCTTGAATCAACTATTTCTGCCTGTGTAATTGCTAGCACTTTGTTCAACCCTTTTTAAAACTGCTATTAAATCTCATTCTCATTTTCTGTGGTAATAGAACAAGAATTCATTTTTAGTGTACCCTCCAAGCAGTAATGAGCATTGTTAACGTGTAACAACAATGCCCAAGGGGAAAGTTTTCAAAGCTGGCCTAACCTTAAGGCTTTGCTGTTGATGTACTACAGAGTCATCAAGCCAAGAGGTCTTAGAACTAGTCAATTTAGAGAGTTCAGCTGAATATTTCTACTTAATATATTGGAAGAATTATAAATGGTTTAGGTGGTGACCTAGGGAGAAAGGGGATTTTTTGTTTAATACCTTAAGAATAGAGAGACAGCATTAAAAAATTAACGATACCTCCTGCTTATTTTAAAGTGTATCAAATTGTGCTTTTTTTCTGATGATTTTGCTTCCATACAGATTTTCATAAGAGGTTAATGAGAAAACATTAACAAAACATGCAATATTGCACATGGGCAGGGGAGCCTAAACGTAGTCATTTAGTTATAAACAAACAATAGATGTTACTTTTTAATTGCTTTTTCAGAAACCCAATTCTGCCTTCTTGAAGAAGTATTATCTATCTTTTTAAATTCAGAATATTATCCTTATTTATTATGTGTAGCAAAAATAAACCTGCCTAAAGCAATAGTGCTTTATTGATTGCAACTGAACGCCTTGGTCACAATAAACCAATCAAGACCATATAGATAAGAAGTCCTGTATGAGGTGCAGCAAAATGACCTCCTAGAGTGCTAGAATTTGACATTGAATCTTTAGGTTAGCTGATGGTGGTGGAAATGCCTTAGCCAGTCTCTGTTTGGGGTAAAAATTAAGAGGCTCAAACTCAGTGTATTACAGGAGTGATACAGAATAACATCATTTTCCTTGCACTTTTTGAGGTCTTGGTTTCATTACTGTATATGATATAGGGGTACATTTTAGATGATAGTTGAATATTTCTACAGAGATTTATTCATTGTTCCAAAATCTGAAGCCAGTATGGAAGCAGAGGTAGAAATGTTCTTTTGTTGGAGTTCAGTTTGTCTATGAAATGAATGCACAAATTATTGTCATTTAGCCATCTTGTTTCACAGCACTTGGTCACACCATTGCCCTTTCCTTGGGTATGAGCTAGAGATCATCATGTCCTGAAACATCTAAATATGAAAAGACAAGTTCAATAATGCAAAAGCTCAAAAATAGTGAAAGTCTAAGAAATGTGCTGCATGTTGTGTATTTCTTTCCAGTTTTTGAAATGGGAGGGTGACACAGGGGCAATCTTACTGGCTAAATAGGTTTCAAACTCTTGCAATTTCATAAACTTACGCTTTTCATTTTAGAGCTGGGCCTGATACTGCTTTTTCTGCAGAATAGTTGGTTTGTGTTGCAGACAGAGACTTTTAAGAGAGGACTCTAACAAGGGACCTCTTACAAAATTTGATTAATGTTTGGTTTTAATTCTCAAAATAAATCAAATTGAGGTGAGATGTTGAATCTGATAACAGGGGGACAGAAGGTTTTACAAAGCATGAATGAAGGCTTTATAGATTTTCTTTCACCCCTCCTTCCAGGTTACTCCACACCATACTGTGTGTTTCATTTCTCTTCAGGTGTGTCCATCCCTGAAGTGAGAATAAGGCATTTGAAATTCCATATATTCCATTTTTCACCTGAAAATAGGGCTTTCTTCTGGGCTGTTGCATAGAAAAATACATTCCCAGTGCTTATTTAGTCTGCATACATTGTCAGAAAGGTGGCTGATGATAGTACTGTGAGGAGGAACCGGCTTCCAGCCATTGTTCAGAGACCACTGGAAGGTGTAAGATGTGCAGATTCTTGGACACCATGTTGTGCATGTATGTAATGTAGTTTAGTTCTTGTGTTTCCATCTTTGGATAAAGATTCATTTGGAAAAGTCTTCCCCACACAGAAATTTCTGTAAAGCTCAGTCCTCAGCAGGCCCTGTATGGCCTGTCAGTAATCTCCAGTTCGCTCAGGACTGCCAAGTGTCCAAAATGACTGTGTTATTTTTATGTGGACTAGACATGTTCTCTGATATCTAATCTACAGAGTAGCAGCAAGCTTGAACCTTTCCTGCCTAATGGCCATTTGACTTTCTTTTGTCTTTTTCCCATAGTTTCCTAAATTTGTTTTGTCATTTTTTCACGAGGGAGCAAAAGAAAAGGAAAAGCTTTCCATAGATCTGCTCTGTCAGCTCCAGAGTCCCATTATGTTTGAGCTGTTCTCTAATCATGTATCCTATTTCTTTAACAACAATTGCCCTTCTGATATATTAATTCATACATAATGCTGGCTTGGTTTTCATTGAACTGCCTGCTGTAGTTCTTCCCTAGTTCACAGAGACCTTGTTCCTTTCTCCCTGCAGAATTTGGGCTTCTTTAGAAAGAATGAATGGATATGAGCTTCAACTGATAAATACATGCATTTGAATCTGTGACTTATTTGGAGCTGGATTGTTTTTGATTACTTTATCTGTAGTTGATTTGCATCTATTTGGCTCAGACTCACTGGGGGTAACACATAGAATAAATGAATAAATAAATATGAGGAAAAGGCTAAAACAGAGCAGATGGATTAATGGATGATAGGGAAAGAGAGGGAGACTAAGCAGAATGGGATGGATAAATGGTGATTAAGAAGTACAGAAAAATAAGGGTCAAGCAGTGATCCAAGTAGAGTAAAGAAATAAAAAGGATTCAAAACTGAAAATAATAGTGAGCCTGAAAATAATAGAGTGAAAAAGAAACAAGTAAAAACTTGGTGTCTGATTACACTTAAAAGAGCAGTGAGCTGCTTTTAGCTGTGTGAAAGGGCTAGGACTGTGCACCAGCAAAGGGAAGAGTTTGTACAGGGAATCATGAGACAATGCCCAGGGTTGTCCAAGATTCAGAGCAGTAAGTCTTGCCCATTTGATCAAGTTAAGGGCTTATGTACTGTGAGCTCATATTAGCAATGTCTCTGCACCTTTTGCACAGATCCATGTAGCATAATCATGAAATGAATCCTCATACTCCTCTTTCAGACTTGATGGTTTGGGATGGCATTTCTTTGTGCCCTCCAACCTTAGTTCGTCTATCAGCATATAAAATTAACTGAGAAACAACATCAAAACAACTCAGCACTACCAACAAGAATTTGTAGACTTAGTCATATTGAAGCCACCCTGGTTTTTTCACATCCAGTTCCATATTTCTGCATGTTATCCCTTGTCGTACTGCATCTTAGAAGCTCTGTTAGCATCTGCAGGCAGAGAGTGTCTTTGTTCAGTGTTACACATGTACTGCACAGCACTAGTCACTCACACAGCACTAGTGTGAGTCCTGGAAAAGGATGCTGGGGCTGAGGAGGGAAAGCCTTTGTTAGTACATTCCTGCTCTCTTAGGCTCCTGACTTGGGAGTTCCTCCCTGTTCACAAAGCAGCAACAATTGTTGCTTCTCCTGCCCACCATGGTTTTTTTCTCCATGTTTTTTTAGGAGGTCAGGGGAGCTTCCAGGCACTTCTAGTTTGCCCCCTTTCTAACTGCTTTTGACCTCTGTCCCTTAAACTCTTACTGTAGTGCTTAACTTTAAACAGATGACTGTAATTATAAGTATTCACATGTTAATAATAAAATATGTGTCTAAAGTGCCTTACTGGTTTAGTTTTGAAGAGAAAAACATTTCCACTCTGTGTCTGCATTGCATCTATCACAGAAAGGGTTCTCAGAATTAATTGGGGCTTCTAATAGTTAATGGACAGTACCACTGATATGTGTATATTTGTATTGGCTCTAGTGGTTCCCCACAACCCAACTGAGAGTGGACTCTCACAGTAATTACTAAATAAAATTTTGACGTTCCATGTCCCAAACACCTTACAGCCTGGGAAAACAGGAAAAATACAGCAAATAAAGAAACATAAAATAGTAGCACAGAGACCATCATATCAAACAGTATATGTGTTTCACAGGGGTTGATGCATATTACTGGTGGAAATGCCTTTATGCCTCAGGAAAGGGAAGATTGTCCAGTAGCTCAGGCAAACCATGAGCATTAGCTTCTGTTCCCTGTTTTGAATCCCTGGACACACAGGGAAGCTGGGACGTCATGGTGATGTCTTTCGTTCATCCCTGGAGGAATGAGTCACAAAAGAGAAGATGACAGTTGATGTCTTGAAACTTACATGTGCTAAATAAAAAATACCCATTGGAAGGAAAATGTATCATCTGCAGTAGCAGAAGTTTTGGGAAGATTATTTATTTATTTATGATGTCTCTCTTGTCTTCCACCTCACCCCAATTTTTTCTTTTCTTTTTGTTCTGTTTTTCCAGCAGTTGTATGCTGCCCAACTTGCTGCGATGCAAGTGTCTCCGGGAGGCAAGATTCCTGGCATTCCCCAGGGGAACCTTGGTGCTGCCGTGTCCCCTACCAGCATCCACACAGACAAGAGCACAAACAGCCCTCCACCCAAAAGCAAGGTACTGTACCAGGCCTGTGCCTCTCAGTTGCAGGCAGCTCTGTTTCCAGGATGTCTCCCTGAAATGGGAGGAGGTTGTTGCAAAACATCTAGGAAGAATTTAGCTAAGGAATGCAGGGAGAAAGCAGTCCTATTTAGGTGACAGCAAGAGCTTGATAAAAATGTGTCCTTCCTTTTTGTTGGTGCCCTCTAGCATGCTGTCCATGTCCTTTTATCATGTCAGGAGAGATTCCTTGAATTGACAGTAGTGTCTTGTTTTTACCCTAGCAGTAAAGCAGCACAGATTAAAAATAACCAGACAAATAAATAATACCATTGTCAGCTCAGTGAGATACATGTTGAAAGAATGAAAGACATGGCTTGAAATCAGTAGCTGCTGTGTTGATGAATCAAGCTTTAGGTTGTCTCTTCCCTCTCTCCTTTCTGACTTCCTGTGGCTTTTCCTTGGCTTGGTCTCTTCTCTTAGAGCAAGAACTCACAAAGCAGTGCTTGATGGTAGATTGTTGGGTTTTGGGTTTTTTAAAAAGTGTTTGGTTAGCAAGTTTGTGCACTTTACAAGGAGGGTTTTGTGTGTGGCTGGCAGCTTGTGAGATCTCCTACACTTAAAATCTCGATGTTGATTTTGCTTCTCCTGTGCAGCAGGAGAATTTCTGATGAGATCTAAGGGGCACAGTGTGTATTTTGTGGCAATTGCAGGATTACAAGGCCTGCCATATCTGCTGGTAACATCGAGCATAACCATTTTTAACTCACAGCTGTCAAGATCATCTCTGTTCTCTCCCATGTTTTATTGCTTTTTCATATTTTTAGGTGTTCCAGTGCCTTTGGCTTGCAGTTCTGTAGGAGACAAACAAAACTTATTTTGCAAAGTGGGGGAAAAAAATAAACTGAAAAAGTGGGCCAAAAGGAAAGGAAGGGGGCTCCAAAAGGCTGTAAAATTGTGCAGTGTAAGCCCTGTGCTGCATGCTGTTTTCAATCTGCTGTGTGCCAGTTGGAGGCTCTGAGAGAGTGGGAGAGAAAGAGAAGGGATAATGCTGAGAAATGATAGAGTGGCTGTGACCTCCAAGCTCAGCCTGGAAATCCAAGACATTGATTTCACTTAGCATTCCTGCTGAGAAATCCGGCGGAGTTCAGTTGTAATAAAAGAACAAGATTCTGTTCTAATGGTAATGGTGTATGACAGACATATCACTTTGTCTGTCCTCAGCACCAGAGAGATGGGAATTGGAGAAAGGTCACCTGACCTGCCTGAGCTGTTGTGCAAGTGCTGTTCTGAGCTTTGCACCCCAGCCTGGAAGCACAATTATTTATAATACTAAACAATAAAGAAACCTTTCTAGAGCCTACAGTAATTAGAATAAAGCTTACACAATAGTGCAGTGGCTCAGAAAACACACTGGCAAATCCATCACAATGGCAGAAACTGAAGCTTATGTGTTGGAAGTAAACACCTTTGTTTGTGTCTGTGTGGACCTTTCTTTGCTTTTTCAAAGCTTGTTTGTGTTCAACAGCTCCAAAAGTTTATTTTGTTTGCCGATATTTTTTTTTTTATATTTAATTTTTCTAACTGTCATCAGGGAATATGTCTTGAGTTTCACAGCCATTTTTAAATTTTTTTTTTAAAATCCCCATTAGCAATTTGATTCCTGAAGTTAGTTTCTAGTGATCTTTCTCACTCTTAATGTACATCAGTCCTCCACAGATGAATAGTTAATGCCTTAGAACAGCTTTCAATAGATGCTGTTTACTGAATCTCTATTTTCAGCCCACAGTTTACACTGGCACAGCTTTGGTAATACGCTCAAGTGTTTGGAGACAAGGAGACAGCCTTACCTGAGAGTGTGTCAAGCTACTGGCAAACATCTAGGTCACTTCTGAAAAGCTGTGGCTTTTTCTTCTCTTGTGTAATGTTAAAGTTAGTGTGCTGCTCTTTGCAAGGATTCTTCAAAGTCAGCCTCAGCAGCAGATGGAACAACTGTTGGCTCTGGAAATGCTGAGAAGCATCAGGGGGAGCTTGCCAAGGATCATCCTTTAAATCTAGTAAGACTTGAAAACATCCCTGAAACTCCTTTAAGACCTTGGCAACTCCTGTTTTGGCAAACCTTTTATCAGTGGCCCTCACCAGTGTTTGAACTGTGCTGGACAGACTACCCTGGCATCTCCTGTCATCTTGCTTGCCTTTCAGCAGATGTGACCTGGAATAGTCAAATTCACTTCCGAGGGTTCAGTACTGTAACTTTTAGGAAGCCATGAAGTAGAGATGCCATTATGCTGTACTGCACACATTCTGTCAAGTTTTGGTTAGGAAACTGAGCTGGTGTCGTACATTCTTCCAAGAAGAAATCCATGCCAGAAAAACTGATTTAAGAAACGGAGCTAGTGGAGCGTGTCCAAAAGAAAAATGCATGTGTCTTGCGGAAATGGATTTTAACACAGCTTCTTCTTGAGCAGTTTTTTAAAACAGCCGGTATGCTAATCATACCATTCAAATTTACCAAGGCCTCCTCCACAACCCGTTTGAAAGGCAACTATCTTTGAAGTTTGCCAAATTGTGCTGGATTTCCAAAGTCTGTCTTAAGCACATTTTGCTTTTGATCATGTAAATGCTTGCATACTGCCCCACTGGGTGTTGAAGGTGGTTGCAGGCTCCCAAGCAAATAGGAGAGAACATGCAGAGGTGCAGATAAGGACTAGGCAGAATAACTTTCCAGCCCATCTCGTGATTCATTTCAAGCCTCTTGCTTGTACAGGCCCATGCACAAAATAAAATAAAGCAATGTTTTAGACACTATGCTTATCTGAACAGTGACCTTTACCATGCTACCAGGACTCTCACCTGATAGCTCCAGTCTTCGCTGGCTTCAGATGAGGTGCTTTACACCCTTGCATAAGGACAGCAACTTCACCCTCACTTATCAGGGCCTTGTTCATTCCTGCCTTTGTTTCTGGCTTTTTATGTGTCATGGATACATATAGTATCTAGTGCCCGCATGCTGCAATATTCTAGCCCTTTCCATGTAACCTCTCAAGTGCAGTAATTCTAGAGTGAATTTTCAATGTAGCTTGTAAATATAGCTAAACTATTCCCCATATTTAATGGAGCACAATGCATTGTCTGTAGCATCTTCTGTAAAACAGGAGCAATTCAGTGTGAAATGTGACAGGAGAGAATTCCTGGGCGCTTTTCTTTTAACCTTGTTATGACCTCAGCCCTAACCCTACTCACAGTTGTGTCTCCATCAATGACAAGAGCACACAAATTGTCCAAATCAATTTTTTTTTTGTTTTATTCAAATACTTCTGGCAGTGATGTTACATTTACTCAGCAGTAGCACCTGGGAGTTGTGACAAGGAAAGGAAATGTGTTTCAGACAAGCCAGAAACAGCAGTAAGCAGCTGGATATACACAATCAGATTCTCCTCAGCTACAATATTCAGACAAATATCGATCTGAATCTTTAACTGAAGAGGGTGCTTTAGTTTCACATTATCTGATCACCAAAGTGAACACTTCTAATGGAATTTTCTTCGTGTCACCTATAGGCTACAAGTAAATGGCCTTTGAAAGTTTTAGGGCTGAACAGATTGGCCTTAAGATGGCCAGAGTCTCTCCAGAAGAACTTCCATTTTTGAGGAGTGTCTGCTGATGGTGCTACAGTTGCTGCCACGTGCACCATCTGTGTCTTGCATCCTGGTTATAGTATGTGAAGGATAGAAAGGGAGCAAGGTGTGCTTGCTCCATTCTCATCCAGGGAAGGTCAGGGAACTACAGCCGAGTCACTGGTGACTTTCTTACCAAGTCCATGCGAGACCAGGGAAAAAATAAAGAATAAGAGCCTTTGGAAATGGGCATTTTAATTCAGGCATACCACAGGTTATGTTACTAGGAAAAATAAGTAAACTATGGGGAGCTGGTTGTGGATTTTCCTGTGCCAGTCAAAACTGATGATGGGACTACCTAGTTTTAGTAGGAAAGCTTTCTTAACTCAAGATAAAAATATAGTGGAAAACAAAAAGGAAAATATCTGAAGGAAAGAAGAAAAAAACCCTAAAATGGTAAAAAGGCCCGTAAAACTCATCTATATGATATTTCTGATTCTACTTCAGGCAAATTGTTGACTTGAACTTCATTTTAGATGACTACCCTAAGCAGCCATGTTAAGTCGGGTGCATTTGTCTCCCTTTCTGTCATCTCTCCCTTTCAAATGATGGTGCAGAATGTGGAATTTTATCCTGGGGAGATCTTGGGGAAAACATTAGTCTCCTTTGTGTGCACAGCTGCATCAGCTCACTTGCCACATGACTCTCGCTATGGCAGAAGCCTGGCTGAAAGGTAGACATACAGATTCCTTGTACCCTTGTAAGAGCTTCCGTTTTTGAACATGTTAAAGGAAAGCATTTAATTTACATTAAAATATTAAAATGGCTGTGTACAGGTGATCAAAGGGCATGATTGTGTTGGATGAGGACAAATTCTTATCCTTGAAGAGTAGAAAAGAGGAACCTGTCTGAAACTAACCCGTGGCACATGTTAGGCCCCAAATACTCATGGCAGTCCTTGTCCTCTTTGGAGAGCTCAGCAGCTGCTGAAGGCCTGTCCAAGCAACAGGAAATTAAGGCATCTTTATTTTCATTAGAGTACTGAGGTATTTTAGAGTGAAGGGCAGCAGTTCTCATTAAAGTGATGTAAGACACAGCATCCCTGATAAAACACTGAGGCTATATTTAAAGAAGTTTTATCTCCAACATTTGCAAGCTCTTCTATTTTTGAGAGTTTCCAGGCTGGACACGATTCTTTATATGCTACTGATTTTAAAAAAATCCTTGCTAAATTAATCTATTAATCTTTTCAGCACCGGAATAACAATTAGCACTAGAATATTCTACATCAGTACATCCAAAACATTTTTCAGTGATTGCATTCCCAATCTCCTTGCCGGTGCATCAAACAGGTCAGAAATAGCTATAAGATAATCAAGGAAAAGTTTACAGTACAGATGCAGTGATGAGTAGGGAGCTGTAAACTGAGACCTCATCCGTGCTATGCTCTTTCTTCAATCTCTCTCTCCATTCTTGTAGTTAATAATCTCTTTACCTGGAAGCCTTTCTCATTTGCTGCCCATGCTTTTGATCCTAAATAGTAAAATGTGGAGTTGGTGACGGAATCTTTGAAATTGTTTTCCTCTTCCTTGCTCTTCTTCCTATATATGACATGCAGGCATATAAACAATGACTTTTTAAACCATTTTCTGGAGCACAGTGAAAGGATGGGTATTAATGGAACTTCGTAAGGTGCTTTTCTAACATAGCAAATGTATTCCAAACATTAAAAGTAATGTTAATAGCAGTATCTAAACAGAAGCAGCAGTAGTAGGGACTTGCACAGCATTCTGCCTGCCTAACACCCCTCCTTACTTTCCTAAAAATAAATTAGATACATGGAGGGGCTCCTAGGATGCTTTTTCAGATTAACTGTCCACAGCTCTTCTTTCCTGCTGTCATGTCTCTCTGGCATGAGCATGTCTCACAAGCAAAGTTGCCAGGCAGTTAACCCTTGTCAGGCTCAGCTGGCATTTTTTATAATGAAAACTCAGAAGAAAATATAACAAAAAGGGGGGAAAAAAAACATCCAAAATCTCTGATCACAAAACAAAAGTGAGATACACAAATCAAGCAAGACTGCTTTATTCCTGAAAGAGAGGTCCTCAGAAATCAGACAGGGAACAACAGAGGTGTAAAGCAAAGTGGTAAAAAACAAGCACTGTGTCCGTACTATTTCACTGCTGTTCTTTGCTGTTAATGCCTTCTACACCTGATATAAATAAATAAAATGGGTGGGATGGGCAGCAGCTGGTAGTTCTTATTATTTTTGTTTAAATGGTCCACATCATTGGCTTCATACTGAACACCAAGGTATTCCAGCAGGCACTGTGACTTTCAGGAGGCTGTTACTAAACTCAGGTTCAGTTCCAGAATCCCTCACTGTTTAGGAGTGCTGGGATTTGGCGTTTGGTTTCTGCTCAGTGTCTTACCCTGTTACTTAGAAATACTGAGCATTAACTTTTCAAAAGCTTTTTGACAGAACTGCCCATCTTCTGTCAGTTGGAAGGAAGAGCTTGAATGAGAAAGAGCAAGAAGAAACTGTATTAGTCCCAAATAAGAAAACAGTGTCACAAAGTCAAGGGGTTTTTAATGTCACTGAGAGAGCTGTTGAGCTGATGTTGCCAGTTGTCCATAAAGTCCTAAAAATAGCAGTAAAAGGGCTTTAGGAGAGTGTGCAATCTGGAGCTGCATAACGAAAACGAGAAAAAATTTTGGTTGCAGTGGTTTTTGCTGATACTCCTTACATTTGGGTGGCCTTGATCTGTGGGGAAGAGTTGAAAAACGTTTAGAAGAAAGTCTTTATGCTGAAGGAGGGGAAGCAGCCATGAGGAGAAATACATTAAGTTTAGCTTGGGGTGTATCAGTCTTCACTGGGGGCTGCTGAGTGTAGCAGCACTGAAAAGATGAGGGACCAATATTTGCTCTAAGTTAAAATATAGATAACAAACCAGGAAGTTATGCCAATATCAGATTAATGTATAGTTTCCTTCAGAATATGAAATTCTTATTAAAGGTCATGCCTTATTCCAGATATTTGGTTTTTAGATTCTGAGCTCTTAAGAGTTTCTAAATCAAGGGGTATGTTTATTCCAGGAGCACAGGCTTGTGCAAGTGATAGTAGTGTAGCAGTGTACGTACTTCATGGATTAGGAGAGAGCTTGAAACAGAGCAGAGAACTCTCACTCTCCCAGATACTTCTAGAAAGGAACCAGATACTTCACATCAGGAATTAAATCTTCCCTTTTGCAGCTTTGGATTAAGTGTTTGAGTATTTCATTGTGTGCATTAATAGTGAAAAAAAATTGCATAGGCTGTGTTGGCAGGCTTGTGTAGTGGACAGCAGTGTAGCCACCTTTTACCAAATGTAGAACTCCTTTTCAACATAGAAAGGGAAATTCTGAGGTGATTGAATCAAGTTCTAGTATGATCAGTCTGACAGCTTCCAGAAACTGCTTGTTTTGTCTGCAGAAGGGTGGTTTGTATCCACGCTACATGCTAGATTTGAAATTAGCTCCTCTTGACATGTTCTGACAGAATGAAATTCAAACTAAGCAGCAAAGAAATACATTTTGCAGTAAGTATTCCTGTACCCACAGCTAAATGATAATCATGTAACAAGGGAGCTCCAAAAATATTTTAATCTGAAACATTTTAATCTCTAATCCGTGGTAGCTGTGGATAGCTGAAGAGAAGCAAAATTTAGCAGCAGAGTGGAAAAATCTGTTTTATTTTCAAATTCAACAAGACAGTTTCTTTTAGATTAGTATTAACTTTAGATTTATTTGAAGTGTTTGGCAACTGTTTCACTCATGTTTCTTGGAACTACACATTTGTTGTACAGAATGCAGTTTGAATTGTTCAGTGTAAAATGAGCTGTTGCAAAAGAGGGATTCAGAGACTTTATGTGGAAAGCATCACTTTAGAGTACACATATTTTTCAATGTAGTGTGGCTATGTGTTGTGATTTTATAATAGATAGCTTCCTTAAGGTCCAAGGTCCTGAAGTCTTGTGAGTATGTAAGAATTTCATTTAAAAAAAAGCTTCACGTTGTCGTGCCTGAAATTTAGAGATTGGTATAAGTGTATCTCAAAGGCTTGGAAAGCAGCTAAGAAAATTAATCTGTGAGTTACTATTTTATTCAAGTGGAATTAATTTTCAGTCTCAAATCACAGAAGATTTCATGTTGACAATTCTGCTAAGGCATAAATACTTCACAGCAGAATTAGACTTTTTACTAGTAGAATCTCCCAGTAAAGTGCTTCAGCAGTATCCAGAGAGAACATTCGGGAGTATCCAAAGATCATCTGAGGCAGACAAGCTGATACAACAAACCACTTTGGATTTTTGTGTAATTTGACAGGATTTAACATATGAAACCAGTTTAAAATTTCAGTTTTGATCATGTGTCTTTATCCATTAATGCTGTCAGACTGTGAATTCAAATGTGCACCTTTTGTGCTAATGAATGAGTTTAGTTTCTGTTTGTTTCATTTCAAGTTGCTACATTTTCCCTGCTGCTTTTAAAGAAAAGATAAGCTATTGCCAGAACTGGTAAAAAAATCTTAGAAAAAAAGTGTTTGATAAAAGATTTCTGAGTATGTTGACACATGGAGTGCATGGAGGGGAAGACCATGTCTCTAATGGGAACAGTGCAGAGAAAGTTTTTCAATTTTGAATCACGATGTTACAGAAGTATTGTAACTTTTGAGTTATTTCATAAGTTATTAGTGTTCCTTCAACTTTTTTGAGTGGCTGTGTCAGCACCTGCTTATGGATTCAAAGCAAGGGGCCTGTGTGTGTATGTGGAGATGAAGCACAGGAGTTTGTCACAGGCTCTCAGCTGACGTGACGGGCAGTGACATCTCACGTCATGGATAAGCCACATCGTGTTATGTGACTTCCAGCTAACACAACACAGCAGGAGCTGCACAGTGACAACCACAACCCAACATGACATATCTATGGGAAAATTGGCACAAAAAGCTTTCTAAAGTTGAGTTTCAGGGGTGCATTTATTCATCTCCAGAATGCTCCAGAGAAAGCTGCGAAGCAGTGTACTGGAAAGGGGAGTAATACAGTGACAGGATTAGTAAAGCAGCTTTAATTCAGTGTACAATCAGGAAGAAAACATATGTATGTAGCAATTCGGGAGAGTGTTTTTGTTGTGTGGGTTCTTGCGAATTTCTTTCTTTTGAAAGGTAGCTCTCAGGGAGAGCAGTCATTCCAGGTCACTGATTATTTTTATCTTTAGCCATGCTAAGAGCTGTATAGGCTTCAGGTTACAGCTGTAAGTTAATATATTTTGAATTTAGCTTGTTGGTTGCCTTGGTAAATCTTGAGCTCTGCTAATAAAAACTCTTGGCTTTTTTCTGCTTTGCTTGCAGATCAGAATGACCCCTTTTTGTGCTTATTTCCAATAGTCTTAGTCTTCTCTGAAATGATCTTCTTCCCCTTTCTTGGTGCTCTTATCCTAGTTTCAAATGTCCACAGAAAATAGAGTCTGCAATTAAAACTCGGAGATGAATTAATTTATCTCTGTCCACTTATTATTTGTCATAAATGGGTAGATAGCCCATACTTTCAACATTTCTGTAAAGGCACAGACCAAATATGGGGTCAGGAGAATTCAACACATACATACACACAGACCTTGTGCACACTCACACACGCAGACTAATGTTGAGGTTAAAAACAATCTCACATTTGGACAACTCTCAGCAGTTTCACCAGCATGATATCTGAAATTTCAAATGGATGCAGTATGTCCTGCTAATGCTTTTCCTGTGCTGTTGTTCCTCACCCCCAAATGATTGTGGTTCAGTGCTGGGTGGAAGGATTCCCATGATGGAATCTTTTGGGACTCGCTTTGTAAATCGCTCTGGGCTCAAGCAGAGCAAAATAATGCTATATAAATATATGTTATTACTGGTGAAGAGATAAAATTATCTTATGCTTACCAAGTGTCCCAGTGTCTTGTCTTGATGATAATTAACTGGTCACATAAGCATTGAGTCAATGCTCTAGGATTTGTGCCGAGAAAAAGTCACAGAAACATAGCAGCTTTAGTATAGAAAAGTAGTAAGAAAAGGATGAAGAGGGCTTTTTTTTTCCTTTTTTTTTTTCTTGATAAGATATAAAAACTGCCCAGAGCTGCTGGCCCTGTTCAGAAAAAGCGAATCAGTCTCTTGAAGTTCCTTTTTTAAGATGTCAACTTCCCTCTCATACACTTTTGTGAAGACAAAGAATGTCTTAGCATCTATATTGAAGTCATCATTAAAATAAAAGGAGATCTGTAGACATCAGCTATAAATCATCAAGAAATAGCTCGTGGGTAACCTTTGACACAGATGAACCTACTTGAAATGAGCTAAAGCTGGATTCACTGCCTTCAGTGAAGCCAGTAGGTGGACTAAAGGTCTCCTCTCTCTCTCTCTCTCTGTCTCTCTTTCCATCTCTTACAGTGTTAGCTTCTGGGAGGTGAATGTTCTGGCTGAGTGATGGAAATGCATTTGGATGTGTTCTTAAATACACATTTGTTATATGTCTGAAAAGAATAGGTTTGTCTTAATAGTGTAGTGCTGGGGGATTTGAAAGGTATTTTGTGAGGCAGTTGTCTTCTTTCAGCATTACAAAAACTATTTTAACCAATTTTTTAGGCTTGAGGAACAGCATGGAGTAGCTATTGTGTGTGGATGCATGTGTGTTCTCCAGAATTAACAGGGAAATGGTAGATAAAAATCTGCCTAATTTTACATAATAGAGTTTTGGCATTCCTGTGATCTGACTTCAAATTCCTGCTGAGTTTCTACAGTGTAACAAAAATACTAGTTTGCAGTTGTTAATTTTAATTTCTAAGATGCAAGGTTTTGAAAGGAGCTGAAAGTATTCAGCATCTCATGGGGACAAACTATGAGTCTTACTAATGAATCCACCAATTAGTGGTTCATTGTGCCTGCCAGCAATTTGGCCCCAATACTGGTCCTGATGGTGGTTTCATTTCTGCTGGTGTGAATCAGGAATAGGATCTGAAGTCTGTGCACCAAGGGGGGCTGAATATTTCTTCAACACTCTTCTGCTTGTATTCTGCATTCAGCAGCAAATAATAATAGAAATAGGTATGGTCAATATGTATATATATGTCTAGATGTATAGAGAGAGATACAGATAAAGATATATAAATATATATCAATAGTACTTACTAAACTTAAAGAGTTGAAAATGGTGGTGTCCTCATGCAGTTTCATGTCTGATGTATGCCCAGTTTGCATAGAATAAACCGTTTTTCATAGGTGAAAGGTTGTATTGTCTCCAATTTTGTAAGAGAATTGAGACAAAGAGCTCACCCTTTGCTTTCTGTAGCCATGTGCTCTTGTGCAAAACACTAGAATTTATATTTGGTGATATTTTATGATAACTTCACAAAGATGTTAGTGGCCATGTACAGAAGGTTAGATGAGGAGCAACTCACTCAGATTCACAGAGAAAGTTTGTTTGAAAGTCAGGAACTGAAACTGAGTCTCTTTGGCATGACCTAAGGAATCAGCAATTAAAAAAGGCATGACTGCAATAATTCCCAACCATTCCCAACAAGTGTTCTCTCAAGTAGTTGACCCCACATGTGGGATCATGGATGGGGTATAAATATTAAACAAATTCTTCTGTGAGTGCAGTATTTACTGAAGGAGCATGTGTTGGCTTTGAACATTCCCTACAGTACCTTAAACTCCCTCCAGTTTCTGCAACTGCTGATTAGATTTCATGTTCCTGCTAAAAGGAGGTGAAACATAAAGATATCCAGCAAGACTGGGTTGTAAAATCATTTTGATTTCAGTGATCTAGGATTTTGTTAATAGCACGCAACTATTAAAGACAGATGAGCTTTGCATTGATAGTTTTCTTTTGAAAAGCTATTAGTTGGAAAAACAAATTGTCAAGCAGGTCATATCTACAGTTGCAAAACATATTTTGACATTTTTGTTGCAGTTGTGTGTATCTATAAATAAATACAGTATATGTTATCTTTGCACTACATATTCATAGGGCTGTACTTGCTGCCTCTCTTAGTGAAAAATCTACCTAGGCTACATAGAGATATCCAAAGTCAGAGAAAGCACAGGTGTTTTTTGAAAAGGAATTTCTTAGCCCCCTGCCAGTTGTCCAAGCTGTTTGAAATATCTTTTCTTTCAAGGTCTTTGGACTTGTTTCTTCTAAAGTTTTCAACAGCTGGGTTTGGGGGGGGGGGGAGGGGGGAGTTGTTTTGTCTTTTTTTCCCCTGAATCTTAGCAACTATGCAGCATCCTTGCCTCTCCTGTCTGACCACAGCAGGAGGAGGGGTCTGTTGCTAATTTGTTTTGATATGGTTCACTTTGGTCTGTATTCTTTTTGAAATTAATTCCTTTTGCAGGTGTGGGGTTAGAGGTGGTGGTGTGTTCCCAGCGAAGGTGTCATCCACCACAGAGAGGAGGTGGGAGGCTTTGATCAGTGTGGCTTCTGTTTTCTTGTTGTTCATTTAAAATGTTCCAGTTTGTAATGCTGTTTGGCTTTGCAGGTCCTTGTTTTATTTCCTTCCAAGTCTTTCCCCGTCCTTTCAGGTGTTGTTGTTTTTATTGCTGTTCATTCTGCGTAACATTTACTGGGGATTATTCGTTGGAAGGTGGTGACTTGAGGTTCAGTTTAGGCAGTAACAAAATCCAGTCCAATGTCTATTTCCATTTTTTAAACAGACTTGTTATAGGTGGGAGAGGCATTAATAAGGACACAACTCCACACGTGCAGCCTTCTGGGTTGTATTGGGACAGAATTATGCAGAAAGGACTTTAAAGAAAAAAAAATTAACGGGGGCACAGACCACTACAGTTTCTACCCAGCACAACTTCAGGAATACATAAGCACAGATCAAAGTGTCTGACCTCTGTCTACTTTTTTTGCAACTTCTTATTAAGCAGCTGGACATTTTAGGAGGTTCAGTACAGTATCAAAGAAACTCCCAAACACTGCTCTGAGGAAGAGTGGCTCTGTTCTTCCTTATGACTTAGCTGTTTACTCACTGTGTGAGATTAGACAAATCGTTTAGCCGCTTTGTGCCTTATTCTTCCCAGTTGTAAAATAAGGCAAAAGCTGTCAGAGTAATTATGAGCTCTAATTAATTAATAATTCCTATGGTACACTGGAGAAGTGATTTTTTTTTTCCCCCTCTTGCACTTTACTGGTTGCCTTGTATTTCAGTGGGGGCAATTTGGGAGAAGAATTCTTCCTAGGAAGAATCCTTTCCCTTCCTTTCCCCCACAATTTTGTGATCCTCTCTAATGATTTTTACCACATGTAATGTGATTTTCATGGTTAAAATTGTGAAAAATTGGTTGTCATCTTCCCCTGCAGATTTGCAGTGTCTGTGTCAGTCCCTGCTGACCTGTGCCTAAATCACTCCTCCTGCTTAGCCTCTGACTTGAGCTTCTGACCTAAGCGCTTCATTAATAGCATTATACCAAATAAACAGGTGCAGCAGTGATGTGAGAAATTCAGCTGAACAATAATTAGATGCAAAAAGCTAACAGCAGGACCCAAGTTTGGCGTGAAGTACAGATGAGGAGGATCCCAAGTGAATAGTCCTTCTGCACTGGCTCATGTTTCATCTTTACTCAACATGGACCCTTCTCTTTTCAGGACCAACCTGGCAAGATCTGCTCAGAAGCAGCTTCACTGAGGCTTTTTTGTATATGAGGCTGCTGAGTTAAATTTTCACTCACTTAGAGATGCTGAATGGGAAGGAGATTTTTCGTTATGAGGTGCAAGTAAACACTAAAAGCTCTTTGTTCCTGCAGTTTTGTTTCATGCTGTACTGAAAATCCTTTTACTGGGTCCTCAGCAATGTGGTGAGCAACTCTCACTTCTGCTGGTTCCTGTCAAACAGAAGAGCAAATGCCCAAGTAGAAGAATAATGGTGATAGGACTAAGTAATTTACTTCTGTGTGGATGAAAACGAATGCTTGAAGTTTGGATCTGGATTGGGATAAGCATCCATAAGTCATCAGGTTTCCCTAGAGGTTGTTGTGACTGAAAACTCGTGATCAAGGAAAATTAGCCTAGAAATCTCATACTGGCTGCTTTCCTCAAACACATTGTGCTATTTGTCTGTGGAGATTACTAGCAGAGTTCACAAGGATGGTTGGGCATTTTGACAGTCCAAAGCCAGCCAGAAGCTGCAAGTGTGGTTTGGAGGATGTGTCTCTGAAGATTTGTGAAACTAAACAAATGAATTTTGGGTAAACATGTACCAGTCTGTTCATTTTGCTAAGCTGCATGTCCTGGTGTATTCTGTTGGCCAAGCAGCCTGCCTTGTGCTCCACAAGACCCCAAAGGGCAAGATCCCAGTGCAGTCTTTCCTGAAGACCGTTAAAGAGCTGCTTCTGTGTGCAGAGGTCTGACCAGATGCTACACAAAAGGAAGGCCTTTACCCCAGGTCATCAATGGATAGAGACTTTGAAGAGCAGTTCCATAACTCTCTCCCCAGACACTGCTTTTAGGCTGCCGTGTAACTGCAACATCCCACTCTTCCATGTCTGAGATAGCAGGAGGAGTAAAATGATCCTAGACTTTTGTATTTTCTCCTCTATTATTTCAGCATCTGTATTCCATGGCTTATAGAATAGGTACTACAGAATAAGTGCTGTGCATTGCATACAAAGGTTGTGGTGTGGAGGAGAAGGAGTCATCCAGGGCCTGCCATGTTCATAAACAGGTCATTTTGCATGCTGCTCTTTTGTTCTTCCTATATCTGTTTGGGAATTCTGCATACAACTTTGGGAAACAACACTGCTAAATACAAAGCGAAAAACACCCAGCAGCTCTCTGTTTTTTACTGTGACAACATGCAGACCAGACAAAATCAAAGCTTGGTGTTTCCAGGGCAGTAAATTAGTCTTTATGACGGCTGACTTCTTTCCTGGCAGCTAGGCTTCCTGTAAAGAAAAAAGGAAGGGGAGGATGTTAGGGATCTCTCTGAGAGGAAAAAGTCCCCAGAGAATATCCTCACTGAGAGTCCCTAGGGTTGCAGAAGAAGACTGGGGGAGAAGTCCTCTCTGTCCCAGGTGTAACAAAACAGATTCACTTACTATGTTCCTACACCAGTTTTCTCTGTGAACAAGAATGGAGACTGTGCAATAATCCTCCTAGTGTAAAAAAGCCTTTGGGAGTAATTTATTCATAAATATAAGCAGACCAGAAAAGAGAAAGAATATTTGTCACGAGTATGAGGCAGCTCAGTTTCCCCCTTTGTTTCGAGTCCCATGAAGAAGGGTATTTGGGCAGTATCAGTAAAGTACTAACTTTGGTTGGATAACGTACCCTGAGTCCAGAAAGTACCTGCCTTCTGAGAGAAACTCACTCAGGAAAAGATACTCAGCAAAGCAACCCCATTAAAAAAAAAAAAAAAAAGAAAAGAAAAAGCTGCTCTGGGTATAGAAAAAAATCCAGGCAGACATCTTTCTGCACCATCACAGAAGTAAAGGTCTGTGCACTTTGCAGAATCAGTAGGAAAGAACACAGTTGTTCCTTATACCTGCCCTCATCCTTTTCTTTAGTGCCTTTTCCTTTCTAACCAGAGTCTAGTCATGCCTTCTACTTTTGGTGCTGAAACTTGTGGACAAGAATACAATAAAGCGACTTCTCTGAACCTGAAGAATAATTCTGTTGTGTTTATTACTGTATCATAACCAAGATACCTATTTTTATGTCTTGTATCTGTTTTTCTACGTAGTTAGAGAAATTTCCACCTTTGCAGGAAGGGACACATTATTCTTAATCAAAACTTGAGAATGTGGCAGGAGGAGGTACAGCTGCAGATGAGCATTATCTAATTCACCCATCCTGTCATGTGAACATCCCTGCTTAATTTAATACAATTATTTCATCAGTGAGGATAATATCAGCAGCATGGTTCATTTATACAACATGTTTCACAACTGCCTTTACCTCTTGGCTTCTTATTATCACCACTGATAGTTTCACCATGAGTGGCTTCAGAAGAAAGGGAGGGGATGTGAAGGAAGCTGCCAGTGTCTTTGTATAAGTGTGTGGACAACTGTAGTCTTGAGGGACACTGATTCCAGAGGATTTTCTTTGCATCTCTGCTGTTGCACCTCGGTTTCTTATGTATTTTGGTTAGACATTTTTGGATAAGCAGGAGACGGGATAAGCCACTGAGGCTGCATTGTTCAGTGGGCAACAATAGCGTCATTGTGTTCTGCCCCAGACATGCCAGTGAGTGCTCCATATTTTGCATTTCTATTGAAATCAAGATCTCCAGGAAACAGAACCAGGGTGTGGGTATAAGACTTTGTTTCTGGTGAGGTGGCAGAGGCAATCTTTTAGAAACCCCCCTCCCTGACTTCTTATTTCTAACTCATTTGGCAGTAATTTGTACTGTCAAGGTCATTTAAATAGGCAGCAAGATGTGGTGAATGTGTTCCCAGAGGTCATGAAAAGCCTCTTTAGTATAGCAGGCTGGGCTGTGCTTATGCCAGGTCATTTAAGCACATTTGTATTGCCAGTCAGATGATACCCAGAGTAGTTCATGATTTTGTAATAAACCCTGCAACCTGGACTTTCAGCGCATGCCACAGTGGGATCCAGCACTTGGATTTAAATGACAGTACAATAATTCAGTAACTGTATTTTAATAGTGCACTAATCTTAAAATATGTGAAAAGGAGTGAGATTATCAAATCCTAATGAATCGTCTGGGTTCTTCAGCACCACTCCCCACCCCCACACCACCCTTTTTTCATTCTCTGAGGCTGGTTCATTCATGTGGGCTATCAGTCTTTTATTCAGTTCTTGGTGTTAAAATAGTACCATTTTTAATAAATGGTTTAGATGGTTTCTCAAAATCAGATTTTATCCTCTTCTTTTTCCATATCTATTCTCCATAGAGATGAATTAACCTTTTATCCTAGGAAGAAGTAAATAGAGACAGCATGATGGAAAGATTAGAAAAGACATCATTTCAGCCAACTATTTCAAGATTGGTGACTGCGAGTCAGAATTCCTGGGTCTGTCTGAAGCTCTGCCGCTGTCACTGTATGACTGTGGCCAAATCTCTTCCTTTTCCCTTTCTTTCATTTTTTCCTCCCATGTTAATAAGCACTTTGGGTTAACCTAGCATTTTACCTTTTCAAAGGACCATACAAACATTATAAAAACAGTGTGATCCACACTCAACTTGCCAGCGGCGTTTCTGTTTATGTGTTGCATGTCAGGCACTTAAACTTGGAGATTTTCTGTGTCTAAAGTTTAAAATATGACTGCTCAAAGTTATACTAATCCAGGTTGAGTGAAGCTACGAAATACAGGTCTTGAATGTTTTACTTAACCCCCAAATTCTGGTGTAGGTGAAGGGTTCTTTCTTTACTCAAATACCTAGATAGAGCTGCGAAAAAAATCTAGAGGAAATCAAGGATTTAAAGTTCCCTGAATTCAAGTTCTGGTTAATGAGTCCTCCAATCCTGGGAAGCAAATCAGTTCTCCCTCAAACAGCAGCTGTTCTGACACAACTGTGATACAAGGGATGGGAATCTCTTTACCAATGCTTTGCTTTTTTTATTAGCCCTCCTTCATGTGGTTTTGCTTATGCTTTATTCTCTACATTTATTTTGTGTGTGTGCGTGTGTGTGTTTTGTTTTGTAAGACAAATGTGCTACTTTAAAAGAGCCATTTCATAACCTTTAATCAAGATCATATTTTACTTTCATCACATCTGTGTTTGTATTATTACAAGCCTTTTGGGTCTTAATGTCCTCTAGTCTCAGCATTAATTGTTTTGGCTGATATATAAATAAATGTTTGACTTTAACTCTTTAAAAAATATTGGCTTGGGGAAAAAACCCACCTTATCAATGTCATCTTAGAATAGGTGCATTTCAAAAAAAAGGTAGGGACCAATCAATACTTTCTCTAATAAAAACTGAGTGCAGGGAGTAATTCTAGATTCTGTGATCCACTGCATAAAATCAAATCTCCTGGCTGTTGAAAGATACCATCTACCTGAAGGTGCTACATCTGTTTTTTATCTTTTATGTCTCTTACTTGCCCAAGCTGTCTTACACACAGCCCTGGCATGGTTGGGAGAATTCTGCTAATCTGTAAAGTGGCAGAATGTTAGCTGGGAGATTTTATACTTAAAAAATAAAGGTAGACTAATACCTAATTCTTCTTGGGGTTATACAGGCTCAGATCAATAATGAAGACAGTACAGTTCTTGATTTAAGCTGGAAGAGCAGAGGATTTTGAATTTATGGTTGCAGAAAGGGAAAAGAGTAAAATGTTTCACTGACATTATAGGAGTGAAGATCCTAACAGTCATGTTCACACTTAACACAATTGTATGTTATTACTTGTCCCCCAGATATTTTTTAGAGTCCTTTGGAATAAATCAGTGTAGTTCCACTATTGTAAAGGAAATGACTGAAGTTATTACCAAATCGTGATGCAATGTAGGATTTCTAAATTGTCTGACTGAATTTTTAATGCATTTGACTTCCAGCGAGGATTTGAGAATGCTCTTTGAAATAACAGAAGTAAAAATGTTATGAAGACCAAACAGTGAAGTAGTATCATTTTATAAATACATATAATAGCTGAAAATGGTTTACTTATCCTCATTTATGAGAACCAAGCTTCTGTGACCTCTGATTAATTTACCATTAGCCTGAACACACAATGAAAGTTAATGAAGGGGCACTTTGGAATGACATTTATCAGCTCTGGAACTGTCGACTTCTATTATTTCCACAAGGCCTTATATTTCTTGGCTCCAGAATAGGCTATGCTGACTTGAATGAAGAAGAGCATTCTTACTACCAAGAATAGTTACAACACAGACAGCCTCATTGCTTGATGCCTACAATGGGGAAAAAAACACCTCCTGTGTTTCTAACTCGCATTAAACGAGATCAGAACCACTGTTGGATTTGCACATGACCTTGCCTTCATACCAGCTTAAAAAAAAAGGAAGAGAAGAGCTGAGAAAAGGGAGAAGCAAGAGGAGGGAAGAAATAAGCTTTATGGGGAAAGGATAGCTGAGGGGCTGAGGCAAAAGAATGAGACTGAAAAAACCTTTCATTGTAAGGATGCAGGCTGGAATCCAAGCTGCCTTTGCAGTGTGTGAGAGCCATTCCCATCAGGGACTAGCTGCTGCTCCTTCTGAACTGGTGCGACTCTCAGTCAGACTTTCTTTGGGCAGAGAGCACATTGCAGCTTTTAGTACCATATCTGACACTAATCAGCCCCTTTTGTTGAGACTTACAGCAGAGGTCAAGAATCGAATGTACGTGGAAACCAACCCCTCTTGGATTGAACTGAAAAAAGTCTGTGAGCAGGTTTGCTTTGCTTCTCATGCTGTCTTCCAAATACATGACTTTGCTATTCAGGGATCCTTGTCTGGGACAAGGTCACTGCATTTGGTTGGGTTGTTGGCCCATTTGTACTTAAAACTTTTATGCAACTAACTCAGTACTGATTTCACAACATTATAGTTGGACTGTTGTGAGATTCCTTTATTTTTTAATTGAAATCAGGGGAGCAGCAAAGCAAATCCCCTTCCATTTGGCTAGTATTTTATTTTACTCTAATTTTATTTTATCCTTATTTTTATCTATTGTATTCTAATACAATGGATTTGTATTTCTGTAAAGTAACAAATCCCTTCTAAAAATCTCAAATACTGGTTTTACTGTGACATTTTTAACCCTGCAACTTAAATCTCCTAGAAGATCAACAGAACTCTGCTATCTAGGTACCTAATTCACTTCTGAGAGTACAGTATGTAGGCTCCTTAGGCAATTTTATGCATTGATTTTTTCCCATTTATTTTATGCACAAGTTGCCTCTAGGATGGCTTTCAACATCACTTTAAGGATGACAGCTTTGTCCACAGTGCCTCTGATAATGTTTATCTGCTATGACTATCACAAAACTGTGTAGAAATATAACCAAATGGAGAAATATAATCCAATCTAACAAAGGTGCTTTGCTCAAAGGCAACGGAAAAGTTACGTGACAGTGCTTTTCAGAATTGTCTTGTGTTTGGAGACATCTACATCATACTTCCTCAAGCACTAGGCAGCTATAAAATTCCTTCTTTACGGCAGCACACCGCCCTGTGTGGAAAAGAATCAGTGTTACATGTTACAGATACTTTGGTGGTAAAACACTCAAACATTACGAGTCTAATCTCACTCAGCTTTGCATTGTTGTAAGTCAGGAGTAATTCTATAAAACTAATCAGAATCAGTTTCTTCAGTGCCTAGAGCTGAAACCCAGTTGTCTGATGTAACACTTTTTGTAGCTAAAGGATGACTCTCCTAAGTTACAGTGTCAGACAAGAGCTAAGCTCTTATGTGATGATTTGATCTAACATCACATGCATTAGTTCTGCTTATTTGAAAGTCAGTTAAAAACACTTCTAAAATGCTCCCCTTGTTGAAAATTCTTTTCTTCCTTCTCTGTTGGTTTTTTGGTTTTTTTTCCTTACTGTATTTTACTTTGGTCAAACAAAAATACATTACTTGGCATTTTAATGTTTTTTATAGCACTGTCTGTCACTCTGTGTAATCAAGCCAGGTTTAGGAATAATTTCAGTTGCCCTTCAAAAAATGTCACCCAATTTTTCTATTTTCACATTATAATAATAATTGCTGAAATCTAGAAATTCAACTTTGCAAAAGATAAAAATTCTAGGGCTATGTGCAGAATTATCCAGGTTATTGTCTCAGATTTTGTTAAGGTGGAAAAGAAGTATTTATTTGCTATGGTATTTTTGTGCTTGGAATTCTAAGTCTGGGAAGTTCAAGGGAAAGTACAGGTTAAAACAAAACAAAACCTCAAGAAAAAGGTGCAAAAGAAAAAAAAGACCATAAAAAAACCCAACTGAACCCCCATTCACTTGTTTGCCCAGTTTGGCTAGTGGTGGTTGAGTTTTAAGTGAAGATACTCTTCAGTTTTTACTTCATTAATGAATATAAGATTCAAAATAAAATATAACTGTAAAGTTCCTCTTTATTTTCATTATAGAAGCAAATGTCTTGTTGATGGGAATAATTTCTTCAGAGACAGCTCTCAAGCAAAGTGCAAATGGATGATGTTCTCTAATCATGTCACACTAATTTTCCAGTTTATCAGTCATTTCAGTTCCAAACTAGAGTGACAAGATGGTATCACATTTGATCTTCATATATATGATACAACTTCTCAGGTTTAGAAGTTCAAATGAGCTGAAACCACTGTCTTCACTTGGGCGCTGTTGTGCCAACAGCAGTTTGGTGATAACATTCTTTTCTCCTCTGCTTGTCACAGGATGAAGTGGCCCAGCCTCTGAACCTTTCAGCCAAACCCAAGACATCTGATGGCAAATCTCCCACATCACCCACCTCTCCTCACATGCCAGCTCTGAGAATAAACAGTGGGGCCAGTTCACTAAAGTCCTCCGTGCCAGCAACATTAGCGAGTCCTTCGGCCAGAGCCAACACAATAGGTGAGCTCAGTCACTCTGGAGTAAGTGTCTCCTCCGAAGGGAAAAGGGCCTCCCCTTTCCTTCCGTCAATGAGACAAATGGGTCACAAGAAGTGAAAGTGGGGAACCAAACTGTTTATAAACACACAAACAAAACAGGGTAGAACAGAATGAAAAAAAAAACCTCAAAATACAACAAATTCCCTGAGAGTAAACAGACACCCAGGCTCAGACCAGCCGGGGCCACCCCCGCGGGCTCTCCGGACCGGCGAGGAGGGAAGGGAGGTAGTGAGGCAAGGGGAAGGAAAGCAGAAAAAATAACAAGAAAAAAACGCAATAGAACCTTTTCCCAGCTAGCTGGAACACAAAGGAAACCCAGAAAAGCAGCACAGTGCTCCCAGCTCACTCCCCCCCGAGCCCCTGGAACCCCCGAGCCGTTGGGTTGAGCTGTTCAACTGCCCCCTCGGGTCCGTGGCTCCAGTCCTGTCCCCGGGTCCATCTTAATGGCACAGCGTCCTTGGGTGTTGAGCGGACGGTTAAGGGATAAAGCAGCCTCATAACATCATCCCAGGACACCCACTCATAACAAGGGATAGGTCCTAATGGAAAGGGAGTTTTTATCAGCCACTGCCAGGCAGTGGGCCAGGAGCTGTCACAGTTTGACCATAATACTCCAGTTGGTTGGTGTCAGTGAAGAAACTCGCAGAGACTTTTCCTTTCAGGAGGGGTATCTTAACTTTTACAGAGTCAGAAAACGAAGACCTATGTTATTTCAGATGCTGCTTTATCAATAGAAGTTAATAAATGCTGTTTGTTTAATGGCACACATTAAAGACAGTGACCTGTCTAATGGTGGTCATTGAAGACCCATGACAGTATACTATGTCATCTAAAAGTGATGGATAAACTTTCAAAAATATCCCTTGAAGTTAAAAGTCTGTATCTTTCCAAAATTACAAGTTTAGTCCCTAGTCTGTCCAAATGCTGAATGGAATATTATTTTACCTTGGTGTAATAAGCAAAGCAATCACCAGGTTCGTTCAAAAAAAACTGAAATTTGTTGGTTTATGTTGCAAAAAGTCTTGACTGTCTGGTTTTACCATTGTTCCAGAAAATAGTGTAATTCTTCCTCCTGCCAAAATTATGTCTTTGCCTAAAGACTATCTAAATAATAACAGTCTTAGTGGTAATTTCATAAATCTGATGTGTTAAAGGGACTGCTCTTTGTGTGTATAAGGAAAATGTGTACACACCCCATTCTTGATCCTTGTAACTGAAATGTTGTACTCCATGATGTGATTGAGTATAACCTGAATCAAGATTTCATTATGTAAATGAAGCTCTGTTTTAGGAATTAAGTGAGGCAGATGTACTTTTTCTACTGTCTGTCATGTTCCTCTCCTAAAGCATCTCCTGCTTGGCCACTTTCAGGGATAGCACAAAAAACCCCAAAAGAAGCCATAGGTCAAACCTAATAGAAGCTGTGTCTGTGATACAGCAGTGCTATGCACTGAAATTTATTTGGTATGACACATTACAATTATATAAATATTTTTTAAATATCACATTACTAATTGTTAATGTCTGTATTGTTATTAACCCTACACTCTTTAACTGTGGTACATAATAATGTATTTCATCTTTGATTTGCTTGACCCTGCTGCTCTCCATGCACAATGCATCGAATTTCAATTTTTTCACATTAGGTTTTTTGTCCTTAAGTAGAGGGAGCATCATATTTTGATGGAAAGTTAAGCATCTGACTCACATCTCAGTGGCAAGACATTGCTTGTTCTCCCCTCTTCAATCTTCTTTCCCTACACACCTGATATTTTCCATAGGTTTGAGACCCCTGCAATTTCCTTCTTTTAACAAGGTGCAGATTTTGAAATGCTGTACCTTTAATGAGTGATAATGTAATTGGATAAAAGCTGTGAGGATGAATAGAGCTTTAAAGGTCACTCTTGTAAGAAGAATTAATGTGTTATACCATTAATAAACCATGGAAAACTGTGGAGCAAAAGATAACATACTTAAGTTATTGTTAATGACATGGAGTTCACTGCTGTACATCTCTCAGCTACAAAGGTAGAAAGTGACTTTTTGAGGTTGCTGAGCAGTATCACTGTGCATGCTGTATATGTAAGATAAGCTGTCTTTAACTGGTGCAAGAGCTGGATGGACACAGTGTACTTCTAGCAAAGGTTTATCCTTTACTGGAAGACTGCAAGAAAGAAAAGCTCCTGAACACCCTACAGCGTCTCCTGCTAACTGCTAGGCCAGATCCAACAGAAGTTACAGCAAGTAGGACTCATTGCCATGATGAAACTGTTTGGTGATCTTGAAGTGAGCATGAAATTTCAAGTCACCTTCCAGCAGGAGCTACACCATGAAAAATTTTGACAGCGTTTTTAGCAAAGCTACAAAGGTCCCTGACACGGTAGGGAAACTGCATCACTTTCTAATCCTGCGTGATAAATCCCTCTACAAAAAGTCACTGGGAAACACTCAGTCATTTGTCAGTCAGTTACCTCCACCACTGGAATGATTGCAGCTGTCAGCACAAGGCACAAGTTGTCTCTCCTAGGTGTGCACAGCCCACCTTGCTGGGATGTGGCTGAGCTGTCACTTTTCACCACCAGTAACTTCAAATTAAAACCATTCTCTGAAAGCAGTTCTTCAGGCTCCTTGGACCCCATGACATGGAGAAATGCCTGTGTATTTGTTCAGTTTTCTTTGGAGGACATGAACTCAGAGCCTCAGAGATTATCAGCATAGCTGCACTCAGGCATACAGCTCCACAACCCTTTCCAGAGCTATCCCTATAGTGTATAAATTGTGCTGCAGACTGAGCAGTCACAAATGTCATGGCTTCATGTATGACTTTAAATCCAAGCATTTCTTTTTGGGAACAGGCATATGTCTGTGTACTAAAAACAGAAACAACTTCTCTCTGCTCTTTGCCATTATCTGCAACATCTCTGTGCTAGTTTGGCAATCCTTGGAACTAAGTGCATTTTATGTAATGCAGTTCCCCTCTCTGTCAGTAATTCACCACCTACCCTAAACAACAATAATTTACATTCAACTCGCTTCTATATTAATCATTTCCCTGCACACCAGCATCTTGGCAGCTACTGAAAAACATAAGGAGTGCTTGCTTTTATTCACTGTCATGTGCCAAACTGTCTCAAAGATAGCAGTATTCAGGAAAAGCCAAATAGTCTGGAGAAGGGCATGCATTCCAGTTCCTAGGCAAATTTGGCTCTCTTACAGATTGAAAGTATTATACCTAGACAAGAGCAAAAGCAGCACTAATACTGCTGTTTGTTTGTTTATTTCCTTCCTTTTTAATTTATTCTGACTACATGCAAGGTTGTTCAGATGCAAAGGTTAGCAGATGCAAACTGGGGAAGAAACCAAGCAAGTTGGTAAAATGGAGATGAAAAAAAAATCGACTGGTAGCACTGTACTGGTGCAGACTATATTCTTCCTTATGCTGGGAAAACTGGAATTACTCTAATTCCATTGGCTGGGAATTACTGAACTGGGTCATTTAATAAAAGCAATGTGGATCAAGTTATTTCATATAAAACTCTCAGGGTTCCTGGGGTTTTAGCCAAAACTAGCTGTCAGTACAATTAACAATAGTCAAACCACACAGAAACTTTTCTTTCTAGCTTTTGCTCTCCAAGGAAGATGGGAGTACCAGTCCTGCTCTTTCTGCAGTCCAAAAAAAAAAACAAACAATAAAAGCCCAAATCAAACTAAAATCCTGACAGCAGCACAGCACTGAACTAATCTGACATCAGCTTCTTCCCCTGAAATGTTTTAAGCAGCAAGACAATGTCCTACGTTTTTTGGCAATCAGTGGATCAGATAGAAGAGTCTAGCAATACAACAAGGATGTGTAATCTGACATGATTAGACAAGGCTCTTTAGGAACAGAACATTCATAATTGAGACAAAGAAAGAGTATTAATAACACTTTCCTAACACGGCAGTTAGCCATTTTATATTTCCTTTCTTTAATCTTAGTGTTTTTCAACAAATCATGGGATTTAATAGCGTGTTTTGGCAGATTAGAGGATTTATGGCCCAGATGTTTTTTGTTCTAAAAATGGATTAGGGTGTAAAGTTTGCTGGAATCCATGGAACATGTTGAGGCAAGCCGGTCATTTTGTGTGTGATTAGTGCCTGCCTTCTGTCTCACAGTCCCTCCATCTGTCACAATTCACCAATGGATCTGGATAGATTTAGCCTCATGTCACAAACAGAAGTCCCTTTTCTGGGCAATTTCATATTACAGATTCATTTTATGCCATTTTTATGCCCTAGTTAAAAGACAGAAAGAAGTGTGTGTGTGTGTGTGTGTGCACACGTGTGGGGATGTGGAGGGGGAGAGGGAGATCAATAGATATTAGCCTCTCCTTTAATATTTGAAAAAACAGACTAGGGCTTGGAGTCTCCCATCAGTATTCTATCCTACAAATCACATGCAGATCATAATAAGTATGGTCTACAGTATATTAAAGGAAAAAAATGACAAAGTGTCACATTTAAAATTAAATAGTATTAGCTGTGCTAGTGATGCTTGTAACATTTTAAAAGGAAATAATGCAGTGACTACCAAGGCTAAGCCCTAGGCTGTAAATTTGTGGCAAAACAGTGGACATTTGACCTACTATTAGAAGCGTGAATAGGAGTGGGAATGTAGGTCCGTGTAGCTGTGGTTTCTTGTACATTTGTGAATGACAGGTGGTGGCGGGGAGCATTCAGTGGATGAGGTTTCTCTTCCCAGCCATTATGCATTTCATATGTATAGCAAACCACCGCCACCTGTGGTTTATTTTAATGTATTCACAAGTTTTAAGAAGGGGAAGAATGAAATGGTCTATTTTTAAGAGTTTGGGATTGCTGGCATGATCAAAGCTTCCCCTAACTCTTATCCGGTTACATCCTGCTGCATACAAACCACAGGGCTAACCTCTGCAGTGTCAGGGAAATATTGAAACTAATAGGATCAAATAGCAAGAACGAGTATTTTGGCACCGAGGTTTCTCATGCTTTACGTCCAGGTGGCTCTATCATAACAACAACAGAATTACTGAGCACTGACAGGTTTGTGGGCATTGCCTTTTAACTCTTTCTCATTAATAATGATAAACTCTGCGTTCCATTGATGAAAGCTAAAGTGTTTTCTTGTAACTTTCTTTTTTTAAGACATCCTTTCTTCTATCACGTCATCAGGTTATTTAAATGACCACGATGCTGTTACCAAGGCAATCCAGGAGGCCCGACAGATGAAGGAGCAACTTCGGAGGGAGCAGCAGGTGCTGGATGGGAAGGTGGCCGTGGTGAACAGCCTGGGTCTCAATAACTGCAGGACAGAAAAAGTGAGTTTCCCAGACTCCTTCTGCAAAGGGTCAGAGTAGGAATTTGCCTCTCCCCACAGATAACCAGGTTCTTCCTCCCTTCTCTTCCTCCTTTTTCTCACTCTATTTTTCCTTCCCTGTTTTTGAAACAGAATAGTTCAAAAAAAGTGAAAAGCAAAATGAAAACCACAACCAAAAGATGAAATGAAAGAGAGGCCTGGAGACCCCTGGGTGAGAGTGGGGAGGAGGTAGAGATAGTTAAAGCTCTCACAAGAATTTTGGAGGCCACTAATTCTCTGTTCCAGCCTGTCAACATGTATTAAGAGAAGGTGATCTTGGAAATCTCTAAGTGGAAATCTTGCTTTATGGAAATGCTTACATGTGTTTGTGAGATGAGCTGGATTTGAAAATACTCAAGCTTCTTTAGGAACATAAGCTTTGCTGATACTCAGGCTCAGCTTCTGGGTATTTAGCCTTGTGAGGTTGTCATATATGATATTTTGTGACCATTGCAATGTAGCACTGTCATGTCATGTTAGATGACTTAACAAAATTGAAAAAGCAGAGAATTGACAACACAAACTGCACCAAATATTTGCAGTGAAGCTTAGAGGCAGCAGAATGTATGGGCCTTACCACCTTCTGCTTTTGTACTGGCCTGTAAAGCTGTGCTATAACAAAATACCAACAAAGTGGATATTCTCTAGTAAAATTTGTATGGGCTCTAACTGTCATGTGTGTCAGTGAGGTCGTGATTTGCTGCTTTTCTCTGTAAGTGCCCGATGTCCTTCTGTGTGCTACCCTGGCTTATGGAGGATAAATAGAACTGCCAGTGCTTGCTGCCACATTTATACTGAGTTGCCCTTATAATGCTGCCACCTAAGATACGCATCCCAACTCTAGTGTGCGTCTCAACATCGTGTGCTTAGCAGGACTTTCTCCTCTGTTCCTCTCCTTCCCTGCAATATTTTCTGAGGTGATACAGCCGTCATTGTGCAGTACAAGGATCCCCGTTGTCACATTTGGTGTCAACTGCATTTTATTGAAACCACTTCCACTGTAAGGTCTTGTGCAATTCACTGAGACAGGCAGGTAAATAGATTGAATAAAAATGATCAGCTGTTTAGCAGGAACTTGAAATCCAGTCATCCTAAGAAGCTTGTGAGTCAAACAGTATCGTCCAGAATGAGCAGATTGCTAATTTGGATAGCTTTCCATTTTCCCTGGTTTTAGATGGAGTTTGATCAATAAGCTGTGAGAAGCCAGCAGCCTGTGTAATGAATGTTAAATGTACACGTGAGTCTCTCACCGCTGTACTTTTTTCATCAGCCTATCCTGGGTGTCAGTGGTGTAGAAATTACTCCAATTTCATGCACTTTCTGGAGAGGAAGGGGAAGGAGAAAAGAGGTCAGTGTAATAGGTATCTGGCAGTACATACACTCTGTCTCAGAAGAAAGAGGTGCTGCTATGGGGAGAGAGAAAGAAAGGGATAGAGCATGTTTATGGCATTTCACAGAGAAGAGCACCAGAAGGGAAAAGGGAAAAGCAGAGTGTCAGATATAAGAAGTGATCACAAGCACAAAGGAATTTATATTCAAATATTTAAGCATTCTTGAAAGGATGCTCGGAGCAGAAATTCCTTTTCTCTGCTCCCCATGTAGAAATGACTTTAACACTCAGCCAGATGCTAATGCAAAGTGACTCAAGCTATTCCTCGCAAGCATAGCTAAATTGCCGTTATTTGTTAAGCGCATTGAATTCAGCTGTGGATACAGCAGTTGGTTGAATTCAGAAAGCATCTGTACCCTTTTTTTTTCCCTTTTTCCTTTTTCCTTTTTTTTTTTTTTTTTTTTTTTTAATCCTCCAAAGCAGAGAGAACTCTACCTATCTCCCCCCTCTCCTCCCTTGTGCTGGCTGGGAATTGTCAAGTGACAACCGACCAAATCCTTTTGGACAGGAAGCCTTCATCCTGAGTTCTATATACTTGCAAAGCAGGCCTTGTGGTTGGATCAGGAAGCCCATTAAAAGCACTTTGATGGTATGGAAATTCATCTTCATGAAGCACCCAGGCCCCTAAGCAGCATGCTGTTTAGCTGTGGTTACAGATCAGTCATTCACATCGGAGGGCAGTAATTGTGCTGACGGCTTGTTCAGCAATGGAAGCACATAAAATAATCCCAGGCCCTCCACCATGGCATTGCGAGTTAATCTTCTTTAATACAGATCAGCTGTTGTTCTAACACATGACTTTATGCTGGCTCTAGTGACTCTGCACAGCCTTTTGATTAAGTAACAGGAGTGGAACCATCTGCATTCACTTTATTCTGTTACTTTCCTATTCTTGGGATTCTCCTTATTCCTTCTGTTTTCACTTCGCACCCTTAACCTCAGCTGAAGTTTATTTTCCTCTCTAATTCGTACCTCCTGGTGGGCTCGTGGAGGGCAGACAGGAGTTCTTTTACAAGGTAGCAGGGAAAAAAAATGGTTTGCTCAATTGAAAATTTTTCTAAAGCAACTGTAGGCTTTGGTGGTTTTGATACAATTAATGCCAAAATTTTATTGGGGCTCACTGATTTGGACTCAATGATCTCAGAAGTGTTTTCCAACCTAATTGATTCTGCGATTCTGTGATTTATTTTAGTATGTAAAGTTCACGTCCAGGCAAACAATCCAACTTCTCTAAAGTGTCTTTTTGGTCTAGGACTTTAAAGTTTTTTTCCTAACAGCAAGATTTGAGAGGAAAGCAAGTATTGCCATTTTTAATTAAACTTTATTCTGGTTTTCTCTGTTTTCAAAGGCAGAGAATTAGATAGTTGGGAGAGTGGATAGCAAGAAATAGTGCTACAGTTTTATTAGAGAGTTTCCCTTTCAGAAGCTCAAGGTCCCACCATGGGACTTAGTGGCAGCCCTAAACTTTCGAGACATCCTGTCTGTGACTTTTGCTTCCTGGCCAGAGAATTGGAGATGGGAGGTGGAATTAAGAGAGGGTTATCCTAATATATATCTATGTGTCCCTGGGCATATTAGTACTTAGAAATGCACATTATGTCTGTGCTGATGTACAGAGGAAAGACTCTCCTTCCTGTAGAGTAACCTCATTTATAGGTAACAAACATCTGTTTGGGGCTGTCCCAAATTTTTCTCCCTTCTTTGCTGCAGTGGGTAGTGTACTTTTGGAGACCTATGATTCTCTGAGACCTGTTGAGCTTTTTGCTGCATGAATTGCTTCTGCAGCCTTTCAGTGGAGGTGGACTCTGTGCCATTCCCAATATATATGTGAGACTCCTGGTGGGGGTTCATCTGCCAGGGGTAGCTGGGCAGCCTTCGGGCTGGAAACCATCTTTGGGAGTCTCTGTTAAAGCTCTTCGGGCTCTTCATATGTGTCCTGTTATCTTGCTCATGTTCTCAGATGTGTTGATCCCTGTGGACAGCCAGACATGCCAGCTAAGGCAGTAGTTAGACAGGAACTTTGTGGAATTAGAGCGAAACTGTATAAAAGGAGTCATACATAAGAAAAGATTTTTAAAAATGGCTAAGATTATTTGGGTGAGTCACTTTTTGGGCATCCAACTTGGACCATCTTGATGGATTTGATTTTCAGAGGATTACTGTAAAAACTATGAGCATCACGATGAACATGGATTTTACTAAAACCTATTTTAATTGCAAATGCAGTAAAACATATTTTTACATTACTTTTCTTGGAAACATTTCCCTGTATAAATGACAAGAGTGTGTATATGTTTTTCTGGTTTCTTGGAAACCCAAGAGCATGGTTTTATTTGTAATTGTCATCTACAGTTAATTATAGCTTGATACATACTATACATAAACAATCTTACCTGTTATACACATAGCTCAGAGCTCAGGTTGTCAGCTGGGGCAAGCAGGCAGCATCACAACAGGCAGCATCAGCCAGGGAACTCTGGCCTCTCTGTCCAGCCCCAAAACTGCAAGGGAGCTGTACACAAACACAAAGAGCCAGCATGTGTGTGCACGCATCCCAGCCTACAGTGCACTCCTTCAGGGATACACAGCACAAACATGCACAACACTAGCCAGTAATTCCCCGACTGCAGCCAGACTCTCAGGGATGTACTCTGTGACAAAGGAGGAAGAGGGCATACAAGCCCTCAGTTTGAACACGTGTCAGTGTGCACTGGCACAAATTGGTTTCTGAATGCTGGCAGGCGCTGGGACAGCTGTGTAAGGACACACAGCCACCAGAGGCTTTCTGATGTGTAGGGATGGAGTCACACTCCAAGTTGAGTACATTCAAATACACCCCCTGTGCTGGGGGTGTGTCTTAACCTGTGGTACAAGTTCTCCCTGTTATTGCTTGGAGTGTGTCCTTTTAAAAGGCTCTGACATGTACTTGTCTACTGGGCTGTGACTAAAGAGCTATTTGTAACAATATTTATTCCAGCATTGTAAGCAGGAGCCTATTACTCATGCTTATGGAACACTGGGTTCAGGATGTCTTTCCTCCCATTCCCACTCACCCCTCCTCCCACCATCCTCTGCACTCCCACCCCCACCTCTCCCTCTTCCCCTTAAGAAAGTGCCAAACATGAAATGACAGTGACCAATGTTGACTTAATGTGGATGTTTAATAATGAAAAAAGTGTGTCAGTTCCAGCATTAGTTACAAATGGCAGAAAGTATGTCGGGTGGCAGCCCTGTAATAATTTTACATCTATCATTCCTTCCTGATGCCTCCATAGCTGCCTGATGGATGAGGAGAGCAAAGTTAACTCTTTAGAAACCACGGTGATCCACTGAGCAGAAATGAATTTTGTCTCTGCTCTCCCTTTGGGAAGGAGGGAAATATTAAGAATCTCAAACCTGCAGATCCTGCTGCCTTTGTGAAATAAAACACTGGAACTCAGTTTACTAAACACATAAGGAGTAGTTGGTTTAACACATGGCATTTAAATTTTTCTTGTAGTAGAGATTTTTGCTTCAATAGCTTTTTCTTCCTTCTCCTAATGGTTAGATTTGAACCAGAAAGTCAAGAGAAAATTGCAGGACAGAAGGGCAGGCAGGAGAAGAAAAGAGAAGGGTTGGTAAAACAGACTAATGCTGTGCTTGCTGCAGACACTGAAAGACTGTGAGTCAGACTAGATTGAGTAAGTTGTAGTGACTGAAACTGGGACCTGGTGCAAGCCAGGCTTCCCAAACAGGAGAAACCCACTGACAATTAGTCAAGAGGCACAGTACTAACATCATAAACCAAATCACTCTGCAAGAGTTGAAACCTGCCCATTTTCATAATCTCTGTAGTATTTTACTGGAAAAACACTTCAGCATTCTCAAGGACTAGCAGAGGCTGTGTCACCCATAGCTATTACACACGTCCACACTTCTCCCTGCAAGTTCAGCAGACCTAATAGATATGTCCTGTATCCCACTCTATTCCGCACTGGCCTGTAAAACCTTAGAAAAGCTGATCAGTGTAATGTTTTTGTTCTCGCAGTGTGAGCAGAGATCCGTTTGGACTAATGGTTGTGCAATGTGGGGACCAGGTTGTGTCTTGCAGACTGTTAAGAGTCCCACAGCACAAGACTTAATGTTACCCTAACAACTGTATATCCCCCTCTTATTTTGCCTCTCCCTACTCTCTTTCCAAGTTTGTTTCACTGAGGTTCTTTGCCAGCAGAAATTCTTGTATGGGGGCTGCAGTCCTCTTTGTCCATGCTATCAGCACAGAGCACAAAGTTTTCAAATGTGTGACAAGTGAAGCAGGTATTACGTCATCACCCATCCATCACCCAGATGTCAGACTTCCAGTAAGCCCAGTCAGCAGCCTCAACGGGATCATTTGTGGTCAAGGAGTCCTGTTCAACAGGGCTGCTGTACCCACTGCAATTTCTCCTGAAACTTTTCACAAATTTAATTTAAAAAAACACAGATCATGCTTGCACACTGCAAAGATCAAAATTGGTTTTGCCCAGCACTAAGCAATAAACATTTTGATTTACTTCAGCTGAAAGTTTATCCATTTATTATCTGTTCCCCCCCTCCTGTCCCCCCTTTCATTTTTTTTGCCATTTGCTTTGTGGAGCTTGTGTATATTTATATTTACAGCCTCTGCATTTAATGGCCACATGCCTTGTTTTCACAGATGGCCAGTGGAAGAACTCCCCTCCCCCCTTTTCCTTTAGTAAAGCCTGCCTTTGGTTTTGCTGCTTTTGTCACAGTGCCACTACTCCCAGTTAGCAAGTGCCTACGCACGAGAGGGAGAGATTCTGCAGTGAGGACTTTTTTTATTCCTCCAAGGATTTTAGCTCTTTATTTTAAAACACCACTATTTTTTTTTCCTCCTCCTGGTTGACCATCATTTATTAAATGCCCAGATCCATTTTTCAAAGACAAGATTAAGTATGGATGTTTATGTGTGTCTTTAGTGCCTTGTGATGGCAGGGCTGCATGGGCAGGGTTAGCTAATAAAAAATGAAGCCTATGGAGGGAGGGACAGATTCTGCCCACAGATGTGTGTGTGTGAAACTCCAGTTGAAGTTAAGGAGAACAGCAGGCAGAGAGGTAAGGGAAGAACCCTAGACCCTTGTAGCTGCTGAAGTCCAAATGGAAATTAAGACTTGGTTCATTCCAAAGGGCGGAGATTGGAAACATTCACAGCCTAGTATGGACCAGGGAGGACTGCAGCTGTTTATACTGTAGTGGAAGTTTTATGAAACCCAATAAAGATGGATCAACTTCCTCCTTAAAAAATAACATACAAGTGATGGGGAGTTCTCGTTATGACTTTTGAGCTTTTTGAGTCCTTGGGTTTAAGTTCTAACCTGTGCCCCACAGCCATGAGAGCTTATTACTTCCTGAGATTTTTTTATTATTTTTACATAATCGCATGTCTCAAATCACTGAGGCTTTCAGCACATTGATGGACTCCAGCATCAGTGCAGTACCTCTCTTCAGTGTAATAGAAGCTGGGCCTGATTCTTCTGTGAACTGTGTCCATTTGAGCTCCTGAGAGATCAGCCTGACCTGTTCTGCAGGGCTGGAAGAGGTGTAAGCAAAGGTACATCACCCTTCATAATTTGAATACCTTCTAGGGAAAAATGGAAAAAAAAATAGTCTGTAATGGCTATATTGCTGCTATGCAGTTGAGTCACCCATTGTTTATTAAACAATTGCCAGGAAAGCAGAAACTGTGTTCTTGCTTTCTATTTGCATGCATGCAGACCCTCCTTCCCAGGAAATCCTGCGTGGGTTGTGATTTTCCTCTCGTTCATTTTTGGTGTGCCACCTCTCTCCCGCAGTTAGCATTTTCTTTCCACACTGTTCAGCTGTACCAGCTTTCTGACTCGCTGAAGTCCCTGATTAAAATTTACATAGCACATTTCATCCAGAGACCTTAAAACTCCTCACAATGGTGGGAAAGCATCACTATCTCCATCCTGTGGAGTTCAGCAAATTAAGGTGCAGCAACTGAACAATTCACAGAGAGTTACAGGCTGTGTCAGCCCAGGAAGCAGTCTGGATGAGAAACTGGGTCATGGAACTCTTAACCTATTTGCAGTCAGCAGATTACAGCTGGATCTGGTTGAGGTCAACTATGCCCGTGCTGTAACAATTTTCCTAAGAAGGAAACAGCATCTCATCATTCTGCTTTGATTTCCTTTTCCTTTTTATTCCTTCTTCAAAATAATGGGCTGGGCCAGTCCTATATGCATTTTCATGTAAAAGCCCTGACTAGCACTATCTTTCAGAGATCATAACCAAAGAAAAGCAGGACTTCAGTGTCCTCTAGAATTGCTACTTCCCATCAGTTTGTTTCCAAGCCAAATAATACATTTTATGAAGGAAGTAATTCTTTCTCAAATACAGAATTTTTAAAAAAACCCCAAACCTTAGGGGCCTGACCCTTGCCAAGTTATTGAGGATTTTCCTCTTTTAATTTCAGTGGACTCTGTCATGCCTTCAGTGCTTTTAAAGGTACTGACTTGAGCACCCTTAG
This sequence comes from Corvus hawaiiensis, assembly GCF_020740725.1. Classification (NCBI taxonomy): domain Eukaryota; kingdom Metazoa; phylum Chordata; class Aves; order Passeriformes; family Corvidae; genus Corvus; species Corvus hawaiiensis. The sequence goes on from NC_063216.1 coordinate 6,223,114, forward strand.
AAACCAAAGCCCTGTGTCTACAATGCACAACAAAGAAAATGACTGTATAAGTTTCAGTAAATTCTTTCTGTGAATTGGTGTCTGTTCCTGAGAGAAGAGTAATTAAATGTCTAGGTCTTCTTTGTCACTCTGATCTTTTCCCTATAACACCTCATAAGGAACTTTTCTACTGAGTCTGTATAACACTTCATGCAGATTACAAATCAGATGCAATGATTTCTAGGCAGTATTAAAGCAATATGGATTTTAATATGTATTGTAAACCAAAAGATATGGTTCCTCTACCAAGTGATGTAGCCCCAACTTAGACTGCATAATTTTGAAAAAAGTACCATAAAATCAGGAAGAGCCACAAATAAAGAATGTTCTTTTATTTTCTTGCTTCTAATGCTGCTTTTAGATTCTGTGGGTGGATTATTCCATGAAAAATAGAGATCTTGGATAAGCAAGATTGAAAGAGCTGAGGGGGTGGTAAATACATTGTTTCTTCATACTCAACTTTGATGCAACAACAACAAAAAAATCTCCCAAATGATAACTTGCTGTGACATTATAAATAATCTTTCATCTTCTTTGGTGGTCCACAAAGTTTATGTAATTGGAAGGCTAAAACCCTTCTTTGTTGTTTCTTGCCTTTTCATTAGTACAGTAGAAGACTATAAAATTGTGCAGCCAGAAGGGGTTTAACAATTACCAAGTCAACATTTGAAAGTCTCGCTCTATTTTATCATTTATGCATGTGCTTTTTACGAGTTTTACAGCCCTGCAAGCATTACTGAAGCAAGGTCCATTGCAATGGTGGATCTATAACTGCTTTATTTTTATTTTGCTTTCCTTGGTACCATGTGCCATCAGCAAGAGTCACAATTCCACACTCATAAAGAAATTACAAGCTTGAGATGGTAATTTTTTGGCAAGATCTGGGGGTGCTAGTTTTAGTTACTAAAATGTTTAGCAGTCTTTCTTAGGAACCTTTGGCAAGTCCCATAATGTGTGACTCAGTTTCCCTTCTGGTAAACAGAATTAATAATCCTGCCTTTCTTTGTGAAATGTTGTGGGTAATTCACTGATGAGTGAAGAACACTTGGGCAAGGTGACACAGAAAAACCCAAATCTAAATCAAAGATCCCTCTGAAAACAGCTGGAAGCTCTCTTACAGCAGTTAGAGGTGTAACAAGATCTGGGCCATAACAAGATTTGGACTGGGGCATAGACAGCGTGCACAGTAGCTGTTTTGAAGTACCATGGCATTAATATGCAGGAGCAGAGTCTGGAATGCAAATAATTCATCATGTGCAAACCTCTGGGCACAGCTCTCACTATTGCCAGTTGTTCCCCTAAGTTCTTCCAGCTTTCTGTCATCCATAATGCCTGCCTACCTCATTTTTTCCACACTTGGTAAGACTGTGGATGAGGGTTTTAGAACTCAGGCTATTCTGATGTTTATTTTTACAAGAAGCAGAGGGATTGCACAGAAAGATTACTTTTGCAAAGTCTTCACTCGTTTAGATGGAGTGTAAGACCTTCTTGGAGAGCTAAGGAAAATACCACAGGGTTGAATGGATAGCACCTGGTGCCACCAGCATGTCTGATAATTAAATATGTTTTTCTGTCATAAACTGAACTTACATTTTGTGCGATCATAGCAACTAATCTGCCCAAAACGTTAAGATTTGGTGTATGTCGACCAAGGTATGCATTGAAAGGACTGATATTTACAGGCTCTTGCTGGGGAAGGAGATGCGCCTCAGCACCACAAACCACATCAGATGCTGTCACTGGTCCTGCTCAGCAATCTAAGATAAAAACTACCTCCTCAAAACTCAAATCTATTTGAAAATACTATCCTTAGCATTTAGATATGGGAAATAGCTGGACAAACTGTAGTTGGAGGGGAAGGGAAGAAATGAGACACGCAAAAGGACAATAGCAGGCAACCGTCTGTTTCTTTTTAATGTTTCGACACTGAGCAAAGGTAGCAGGCTGTGTCATTCAGTGTGTATGGAATTCTTAGGTGCAAGAAATGATCAAGTTCCTCCTTGTAGTCCATAGGTAACTGTGTTCGGCTCTCTCTAGCTTTTTTTTGTTTGTTCATATCCCAGTTCCCTTGGGATATGAAAAGCAGAAATGTGAAGTGATGTTCCTGAACACTTCTCCTCTGGAATCCTACACTGGCTGTTTCTCTGCAGGCATCAAAACTGAGAGGAGAAATATTCCTGTCAGGAAAAATGGGGGTAGGGTTGAGGGGAGCAGCAAAGTGGAGAGTGGACTGCTTCAGTAAAAGTGCTTAACCTTGAATTATGCAATCGGAAAAACAGCTCTTGCCAAAATGCGACTCTAACGGAGTTCAGAGTGCCGGCAGAGTTTGCCAAATACCCCAGCCAAAAGGATGTCTCAATGAGGGGGAGGAGGGATCCACTGCCATATGCCCAGCATTCACGGTATACTGGAAGGACTGGAGAGTCCTTCAGGAATGGAGGTGTGTAAATGGTCTCAGGTTCACCCTGAACGCTGGTACTATGAACCAGTACAAAATGGGAGCAGTGAGGGCGGAGGACAGTAGGCAAATCTATCAGGATGTTTTTATTTCTCAAACCTTCCAAGGTTTTGCTTCACTTTTATGTAGTAGTGGGAGGAGTTCTGGCAAACAGGATCAGGCTGTTCTACATATGTTTTGACTCTTCTTGTTTTATGTTTCTTCTATGAAAGAGACTGCAACCAAGTTCTTGTCATTTTTAGATCAATGTTTTGTTAAACTATGACAGCTATCCATGACAGAGAGCCAACTAACTTTTGCAGCTGACCACAAAACTGAGTCTGACTTGTGGTGCTTAGTCATTTTTTATATTTTTTTTTTACATGACACATTCCATGTGTGTATGTGTTTTTGTTCTTTTAAATATAATTAGAGCATTTCTAGGAGTTGTGGTACAAATCAGTCTTCTTTGGCAGGTTAATTTCTTTGATTAATAAAGTTTTAGAAACTTTCATCACATTGTGGCTGTTGATGAAACCTCTCTGGTTATACTTTGAACAGTTGGGCTATTGTGGGATTGAATGCTCTCTACAGTATTATCTCCTCTGGTCTGTTCATTGGAATTTTAAATGATCCAGTCAACAGAGCTCTTGCTGCCCCTGTGGAGAGTCTCTCCTACGCTCCAATAGAATGATGATTAGGAAGCCCTTCATAAAGAAATAAGATATTTATAAAATGTCTTTCAGCCTTCTGAGGTGTGATATAAAATTCAGAGATTTGGGATCACTTCATGTTTAGTAAGAGATGGCTGTGTTTCTTCTCCTGGAAGGGCAGAAGTGCTCCTTGCTGTTTTATTTTTGCTGCTTTGTGCTGTCTGATTTTTAGCAGGTCTCACAAGCAATTCGTTACACCTCTTTCCTTAGTTTGGACAAACCTTGCCTGTCGTTCCTAGCAATAGTAGTTCTAGGCTGCAGTAGATGCCACCTGGCATTTTTCATAGGATGAATAGCATTTCATACCTGAAACAAAGGTATGTTCTGCTGGACCCAACATACTTATAACCCACCTGTTATCACTGGGTGGGGCCTCATCTTGCTACTGTTTACCCAGCTAATCCAACACAGCAGAGTGGTGGCAGTTTTGGGAATGTGTAATTTGTTTTTGAATTATGATAATGATGATTAATAGATCCTGATTTTGTATAAACTTCAAATCATTGTGGACTTCTTGTCTGAAGTTATTATGTAGATGTCCCTGTCTGTTGTGGGTTGCGGGGGGGGGGGGGGGGGAGGGGCACGGAGTGTGGTGGAACTGGTTGATCTTTAAGGTCCCTTCCAACCCAAACCATTCTATGATTCTCTGAGAGGAGGCTGGAATAGCAATATCAGCAGGTTGCCAGTTTATTTGGGGTCAGAGAAGAAAAGAAATTCTCCTTTGTTTCTTTGGAGGTTCCATAAATACTTGCCCATAAACTGAAAGACTGTAGAAAAGGTAAGTAGGTGCTTCCATCAAACGAAAAGCAGTAAGTCATCAACTGAATGCTTTTAAGCAAAACAACATGGGAATGCTGCTTAGTCCCTTTCAAATATTTAGTGATTGTAAAAGTGTTTCTCTATGTCAGGATTGGGGAAAATCGGGTGCTGTGTGTTTAATGGGAAGGGCGTAGGACAGGAAATCATAATGCTGCTGACCTACAGTCAGACTTTTGCATCTTGCCAGGGTGTTGCTGATCTCTTTCTGCTCTCCTAATACTGTTTTGTTTGGGTTTTTGAGGGGGGCAGTTGGGTGGTCTGGTTTGTTTTTTTTTTTTTAATGGCTTGAGTTGGAAGGAAGATCATCTGCCTCTAAACCCCCTGCCACAGGCAGGGACCCCTTCCACTAGACCAGGTTGCTGAGAGCCCCATCCAGCCTGGCCGAACACTTCCAGGAATGGGACATCCATAACTTCTCTGGGGAGCCAGACCCAGAGCCTCACCACCCTCACATCAGAGAATTTGTCCCTAACATCTAATCTAAACCTACTGCCTTTCAGTGTGAAGCTATTGCCCCTTGTCCTGTCACTCCAGGCCCTTGTAAATAGTCTCTCTCCATCTTTGTTGTTGGCTTCCTTCAGGTACTGAAAGGCCACAATTAGATCACCATAAAACCTTCTCTTTTCCAGGCTGAACAATCCCAACTCTCATAGCCTTTCCTCATAGGAGAAGTGCTGTTGCAGAGGCTCAGGCAAGGGCAGGCCTTAGACTTACTATTGCCTTCGTGCTTTTTAGATTTAAAACATTTCTGAGCATTAACAACAGAAGAGTACAGCTGGCTGCTTTGATCCTCTGTTTCCAGAGCAATGTCATGCAGAACTTCTTTTTAGCTGCCATTTTATCATTGCTGGTTGAATTATACATTTAAGTAGCAAGGAGTAAATTTGTCACCATGTTAAAAGGGTGGTTTCAGTGCTCATCATGTTCCAGTTCTCCAGAGAGCCACCTCCATGTGCAGGGCTGCACGGAGCAGCCTGGGAGCTCCATGCTCATCTGACATTCCTTCACGGCCCCTCTTCCATGACACCTTTTCTCCCTCACTTCATCCAGCATGGCTGTACCTCAAAATGTAGAACTCCGTCCAAGGTGGATTGCAGCAGAGCATACATGGACTGGTTAAGTCAGGCTCTGATGAACGAGCCGTACCTGCAGTGTGCCTTGCAGGTGGCATTCTGGAGTATCCACTGACCTCAGGACTCAGTCAGATCATGTCAATGGAGTGTGGTTGGGAATGGAACTGCCTCCAACTCCAAGAGCTGCGTTTACTGCCTAAAGAAAAAGCTGTTAAGCCCATGCCCTTTGCACTCTCAGCTCTGTTTCTCTGAGAGGTTTACACATGCTTCAAAAAAAGTCTTCAACAGAGTAACTCCCTTCCCCCATAATATAGCCAACAAGAGAAAATGTTCTTTCATATTCTAGCTTGGTGGCAGTGTTTTAAAATGATTCCTGACATAAAAATTTTTGAACTCTAGCACTGCGAAGTTGACAGTAAATAGATTCTTTTTTTTCTGAAGGAAAAACTGTTGACTTCTATTATATATCCATGCAATCCATTTGGAAGAAATACAAAGTGAACTTATTCCTGACTTTTTGACTTCTGACAGGCTACTTTGGAAATGAGAGCTGAGTTATAAATGGTGGATCAAAGAGTTTGGTAAAGCGAAATGCCTGAATAGTTCAGGTGCTTATTTGAAGCTTCTCCAAGCTTTCTGGATCTGCTGTGCCTGGTAGTGTTATGGAAACCCTTTTGCTTGGGATAGGCTGAGTCTGTTGCATGAGCTTTTCCTGCAAAAACCAAGAGGAAAACTCATCTCACATGCTTTCCGTGGTGAAGTGTCAGGGTATAGACAGAACACCAGAAGTATGAAAGGGTTTTTAGTGAAAATGAATGTGAGGAATAGGAAAGTTAACCTCATATTCCCTAAACTCTGTGAACATACAAAGTTGAGCAGAATAGCCTTGTTTTCAACTCTCCTTGAGAAAATCTTTGTGCAATGACTTACATGAATTTGAACCATTCTTTGAATTGCAGATGCAGGGACATCACATTACAGGAAGCATTTCTGTATTCGCATTGTTCTGTTTTCTTCTGTAATGCAACCCGGTGACATTATTAGGCTACATGGAACAGTTGCCATGAGAAATCTGGAAGTTTTTTTTAGTTCATTGATCTTTTACAGTCAACAGGAGCAGAATAGAGCAAGGAAACAGAAATCTTTTCTTTCAGGAAGAAGCTCAAAAGAATTCTTTCGACTGGAGCCACTTCATTATCATGCTGTATCATGTCATTTTCTTAGCTTTGCAAAAGGCACAGCGCCTGAGATTTTGAAATGTTATTATTGCTTTCCTGAAAGGTGTATTTTTAAACATATGATTGTCTGGAAGATAGAATGCTCATGAGCAAAAGCCATTGGGAAAACAAAAACAGTTGGAAAATGGAACACCTTTGTGTTTGTAAAGTCAAACGGTTTGGGGGGAAGTGAGGTGTTGTGAAGAGAACATTGGAATTAATTGCCCTAGCATGTCGTTCTGGCAGTGTCTTTAGACACCAGTGCAGCCTGACAGATTAATTGGCAGCACACACCAGCCTGTTGCAATCCAGGGTTCATAGTTAGTTCTGACCAGATGAATCATGGACGGGGTGTTAGTAGAGTTGGACAAAACAGTCTGGACAAGAACACAAACTGCTGCCCGAAGATCATGCTTAATTCAGGCTGAACCTTTCCCAGGGCCTGAATAAGTTTGAACTGTAGGGTGTTTTTTTTCCTATGGGCTGCTTCCTAAATTTGCTGCCTTTTAAAATAGAAACAGGGCAAAGCCATCCATGTCTCTGCACTTCGATTGCAGGCTAGAAATAGAGTGAAACAATAAATACGTTGCAAAAGACCATGAATCACCTAAACTTCCAGGCCAGCTTTGCAGTCTCAGGGACGTAGAGAGTTGAAGTATTCTTCAGATGTGCAACCAATTTTATCATGCCTAACTAAGCCAATCTTTTCAACACTATGGAGTTTGCTTATCACTAGCTAATAAGCAAGTTTTAGAAAGGACTTTATGATAGAGTCTGTAACCATATCTCTTCCAGAAAAAGTATTATTTATTCAATACATGGCTCAGTAAACTGTTGTGAATAGTTATCTAGCTTTCCTATCAAGTTACAATATTTAAATATTTTCCTGATCCAAATCCTGTCGTCTTGCCCATATAGGACAAAACGACACTGGAGACCCTGACTCAGCAGCTGGCAGTAAAACAGAGTGAAGATGGGAAGTTCAGCCACACAATGATGGATTTCAACATGAGTGGAGATTCTGACGGTCAGTACAGATGGCTTTTCCTTATTTCCAGGTTTGTGTGTGCATATCAACAGGATCTGAGGGAGAATCCAAGTTCTTTGGAAACCCATGAGGAGTACGATCTGTTAGCAATAAGTGGCTATGAAACAAGGCAGGAAGAAGTGATTGATTGTGGGGTGTTTTAAGTCTGGAGATGATTTTTAGCCTTCCCTCTGTCCACTGAAAGTCTCAAGATGGGACCAAAAATGTATTTCTGATAATAAAAGGGACTAATGGAAGCAAATATATGTGGGGTAAGTGTGATCACACAGGGAATCCATGAAGTGTAGACCTGGTCCTCCGTAAGTGCTGTGTGCTCTGCATCTATGGGAGCTTTATTGGTTTGATGAAGTGAGCATAATGTTTATTTGTTTCTCTGCTATTGCATATATTGTTAAGGAGATGTAAGCACAAAAACAGGCAAGTATGTAAATACTCATTCGCTGGTTACAGAATTGCTTAAGAAGAAATCCCCAGTATTGTCATCTATCACCCCCTTTCTGTCACAGAAAAGGTAGAAGATTGGTAACATAATATGACCAGCATTCTGTAAGCAAGAAAGGAAGAAAATAAAAAGTAAACCTGCATTGATAAGTATATATTTGATTTATGTAATTAAGCAGTAAAAGATGGCTTAGAAAAGCTGTTTAATGCTTTGTATTTAAAATAAACATCAAAACTCTTCATCAGGTCTGTACTATGTGGTACTGAATGAATAGAATAACTAAACTAGACAATATACAATATATTAACCATTAACCTATTGTGAACACTGACTCATTGAATGTGCAGCACCTGACCTAAGTTATTGATGGCACAGGAAGCCGCATACTGAAATACAAGCTGGAAATGTTTTCCTCTTGCTTTTTAGGAAGCGCAGGAGTTTCAGAGTCTCGGATTTACCGGGAATCCCGAGGGCGTGGCAGCAATGAGCCTCACATCAAGCGCCCAATGAATGCATTCATGGTGTGGGCTAAGGATGAACGGAGGAAGATCCTTCAAGCTTTCCCTGACATGCACAACTCCAACATCAGCAAGATACTAGGTAAGAATGATAGAGCACTTCTCTTCCAGAGTGAAGCTTGAAAAAATTCTGAGTTGAGCTGAGCACTTGACACAATAGAATTGTTTCTTTCTCTCTTGCTCCTCAGTCACTGCACCAAGGACAACAGTAATAAGAGCTTCCCATGTGCTGCCCAGCAGTATGCATTAACCACAGCCTGAAATGTTCTTGTGTCTTTGTAATTATTGAGATTGTGGTGGTGATTTGCTGTGCACAGAGGAGAGACGGAGTAGCTCATAGTTCCCGAGTTTTCCTTATTAAATATGGGGGTTACGTTTCTCCTTTCTCAGAGAGCAGTAACTTCACTGGACTGCCACAACTTCTCCATGAGGACGAACAGTGGCTTAACCAGTTCATCTGTCAGTTCCCTCAGGACCTGCAGATGTATCTCAGCAGGTCCCATGGACTTGTGTCTCGAACCTGATCTTCTCCTACAGTGGGTGGTTCTTCATTCTTCCATATATTGAAAAGAATCCTGAAATTTTAAAAAAAACCTCTGATTGCCATATTCTCTGCTCTTCACATCCTGAGCAACACTTGTCCTGAACATCATCTACTGAATCTCCTGCCAAAGTCTTCCAACTTTTCCCTACTTGATCAGATTCTCAGGACCATGTTCTGTCCAAAGTTACTCCTCTGTGATGTGCTGGCTGATACAGTAGGTTACTAATGAGGCTCACTGAGGCCAATGAATTACTTTCCTGCAGAAAAGTAATACATTTGTGACCAAATTAGAGATACTGCATTTTTACTGAAAAAAACAGCTACAGGACCTAAGCATCTCTCAGGCCAGTGGCTGAGCAGGGAACATGTTTACCTGTGCTGCAGATCTCACTGGTTTTGCAGGCTACTCAAGAGATGTAGTGCAATTATGATGGCAGCATTAACCAGCTGCAGGGCTGATAAATATGCCGAGTTTAGATTGGTCAGAGGTTTGAGGCTTACCTTGATTAGAGTGGTATTATGAAAAGTTAGCAGGGTGCAAGTGGAAATGAGATAAATTGGTTGGAGAAGCAAAATGTATTGCCATGGATGGCAGATGTGATGATATTAACCCATGATTTAAAGGGTGGTATGAGATTATTAGATTAGTTATGGGAACAGGATTAGAAGGCTAAATTGGTTATGTTGATGGCAAAATAACCTTATACTGGTTAAAAGGGATTATACTGGTCAGAGGTGTATGATGTGATTAGCGGGAGGACAGGGCAGTAATAGTTTTGGTCTGTTCCTAAATTGAGAGTAGACCTGGTTAAACCTGTTTTTAAATAATCAGCTTCAGAAATCTACAAGATCATTCTGAATGGCCCTTTTCATACACAAAGTACAAAGAGAGCTTGATGTTTTCCCTCTTAACTGATTGTTTTGGATAACAACCTCCGACAGCACGCTGCTAATTCATTCTGCTTAAAACAGGCGCTTGAGCTGGGCTGACATTTTACGCAGTCTCTGGGGATCCTGGTTGACATTTTAAAGGGCTTCTAAGCATTTTATAATACCCTAAAATCTGGTTTTAATAAGCCATTCTGCTGAAATTGTTAACATAAGGAATCACCTTTTACTATTTGGCGCTAGATCAGGGAGATATGGAGACATCTTTTTCTGATTAGATATACAGTAGTTGGAGTAAAATGTGCAAATTCATTACAGATCCTGTTGAGGTGACAGACAGTATAGCTGACTCCAAACTCTCCGTTTTTCTGCCAGATATGGGGAAAAGCAAGGTCTGAGACAGTGAAAGATGATGTTTCTATTTCTTTACAGCATCACATTTGATTTTTTTCATTCTACCTGTGCGACAGAGAGGGATGTCCTGGCATCTTCCTTCTTGACAGAAACATTACAAAGGAGTTCCCTCAACTGCAAAAGGCCAGTCTTTTGAAGTCAGCAGGGGAGCTGTCTGTTAACTGGCGTAGGGTGACCAACCAGAAGCTCATAGTTCAGCCAGGTATTAGGGTCTCCTTATTAGAAAGCCACAATTTTTCCTTCCCATTTTTCCAGCAGCACTGCTACACATTGAGGTCAGAGAGCTCGTTGTCATGCAGAGTAGCTTAGATGGAGTTCTCACCAATCGAGGGTCATTTTTATAGTAAAATGAGAGGAGGTCCCCTTCCCAGCACTAGAATTCTTTAGGGATTATGTTTGACACTGTGGTATTATGTTTTGAGCATAAAAATTAGATACATGGATTTTTCACTAAATTTGTCTGTGCATACGTTTGTCATCCATCTGTTCATTGCAACTTAAACTTGTGGAAATGATTTTTTTTAGTAAATTGTTCCAAAAGTGCTAAAATGGGACTGCTGGGCCCTATCAATTTAATAATGCATTGTTTAGATATTTTGGTAAATATTTGAATTAATTTCATCAAGAAATCAGCATCAAGATTTTTGGAAAAAATTAAGTTAATTACTAGCTTAAGAAATTCTCTTGGTGTGTATACATGTGTTTACACAAATATTACTCATACCTATACATTATACAAGTGTTTGTGTATGTGAGAGTGTTTTTTAAACATAAAATCAGCCTGATTCAGGTATTCAGATTGAAAAATCTGTTTGATGGACTGAAAGTTAGAAAGTGTTGCAAACAGCTGAAAATTCTTGTCAGAGAAACTTGGCTTAAAATTAGCAGTAAGCAGAGCTCTGAACATGCACGTGTGTGTCTGAGCACAAGTGTCTGGGCATGGGTGAGAGCATCTCTTTTCTGCCCTGGACTCAAGTATTTGCCCTCTCCAGATGTGTTCACAGTCTCACACATCTGTGTGGGCACAGCTCTGACTGCCCTAGCTCAGTTTAGGGACAGGAGCTGTGCTCAGTGCTGCAAAGTCTTTGAATTTGCTTTTTTTTCCTGAATACTTCAGGCGCCATATCAGGGAGAATTGTGCAAGAGTCCTGCTTGTCCTTATGCATACATCGAGGGAGGGGAATGGGCTCTTGTTTTCACAGTCAAGGAGAAAAGCCTTGCATACTTGACCCACTCAAAGCTTTCCAGCACAGATGGTGAGCAGAAAGCTCACCCAAGAGTGTAAATCTTCCCTTAAAAAGAAAGTTTCTACAATCACACTTTGTTTGGGCTTGGATTTGGCACTGTGCATAGGTACCCATGCCTGCCTGTGTGTGTTTATAGACAATGACAAAGCTACTACAAGCATATTTTGTCCAAATATAAGGTATTTTTTAAAAGTTTTAATACATTGATTGATGGTACTCATTCATAGCTTGCCCTGTGGGTGGAAATTCAAAGATCAGAGTTATATATCCTTCAAAATTTCAGATTAAGACTGTTCAGAGAATTGATTGTATTATGTAAATTACTAAGAAAATAAGTGAAAGTGATAAAATATAAAGAACGATGGTTTATCATCAGAAAATATGCCCTTTTTTAAAATTTATTTTGACAGCATTGTTTGTTTAATTATGTATGATACTTCAAAACATACTAGTCAAATATATTTAGTATACTTTGTAAGAACAGTAAAGTCGTAGTAAGAGAAGGTATCACTGCAGAAGGCAGCTATTAAAAATTTTCTGGGAAGACAGGTGAAACTGCCAGGATTTTTGCTGTATTTCAGTGAGCAGCTCAGGAAGAAAAAGTGTAACAAATGACATTTATGTAATAAATATTGTATGTGTAACTGTATGTACAGATATTATGCATCAAAATTTCCCTTCTTATGGCCCTGATCCTGCAAGGACTTGTGGTGTTTGCCTAACTTCACCTACTACTTCTTGTCACATGAGGGGGTAGGAATCTTCCTGCCCAGACCTGACTGTACGTTTGCAGCAAGTGAACTGGCACAGCAGAAGAGAAACTGTGCTGGAATAGAGCATTTTCATGATAGTGTTGCAACAGCTGACTTTAATTTCTACCTTTCTGTCCATCCGTCTGTCTCAAACATGTGTGAGACCCTACATTGCAGATCCTTTCACAGCATATAAAGCAATGTCAAGATTTGTTTAAAGACCGAGGTTTTCAGCTTTTCTATTCATAAAAAAAACCTGATGCAGCATCAGGAAAAGGAACTGGGGCTGTTTTCCTAGGGTCTTCAGCAGGTCTGTGATTAGACAACTCTAGATTTAGGCTAACTATTAGGATTTTCTTTGCTGAAACACCAGTGTGTCAGTGCCTACAAGGCAGAATTTGAAAGCACGCTCACATCTGGGCATCTTCCAGAGCTCATCTGCTTTACCCTGAATTCTTAACATTGTTCAACACAGGCCCAATCTATATTTCCTTCTTATGCAGCATTAGTTGGTGTGCAGTGTTTTGACAGTGTCCATGTGTTTATCACTGTGTCATTCATCCCCAGATCTAGGAGGTACTACATGTGGAAAGTCGGTGTCATTTTTCTAGCCACTCTCTTTGCCAGAAAAAGCTTGGAATAATTTCTCTGCAGGAGACAAAGCTGCTGAGCAGGATTCTGGTCACAGGGGTGCTGCCCTATGTAACACAGAGCCCTGCCACAGATCCCCAGGCACAGACACTACCTCTCTATGGCATAAGAAGTGATGTGCAGGAGTTTCAGTCCAAACCCTAAAAGCCATCTAGCCATGCAGTTATGGTGCTGGGCCTAAGCTAGTAACAATGTCATTAAACCATTTCCCAGTCCAGGACTAGCTGCGGGGATCTCTGCATGCTATAGGTTGTAAACATCATGGTTTTGACTTCAAAGCAATGTTTGCTAAGAAAGGCATATCCACTGCTCCTCTTCAGGACAAAGATATCATTGTTTATGCATTGCTTATCTCTGGATGTGAGGTCAGGCAGTACCAGCTCTTCTCTCCAGAAGCCCAGACTGCAGCATGGAATAAAGATTCAAAGAGTAATGGGGAAAATGGTGTCAATAATCAGAAGGGGCCTTTCTAGAGGGAATGAAACTGTTTTCTTTCCTGGGGAAAGGATAACTGCACTCTCTCTACTGGGAGTCTTGGGGGTACAGTCGGATAAGACCAGTGTGAGTAATAGCATGAGCTAAGTACAGTGTAAGTAACCATAAAAAATGAGGAACAAGAGGAAGTCAAGTATGACATATGGCATTACGAACCCATTAAACTGAGAAACTATTCAAACATTTTCCAGTGGGAAAATTGACTATTTTCCAATAAAGTTTTCTTTCTAGGCCACAGGTTTCACAGTTTGAACTATTCCTGTTATTTGAAATGTATCTTACCCTGAAGCACTTCTATATTTAATGGAAAAATAAAATAGGGCAACTGATTCAAGAACTTTTACTTTCTGCTCCCATGTTGTATCCTTTAAGAAATATTAGTTTATAACTTTCAGCAGGCATTTGAAAACAATTTTGAAGTCTTCACTATATCCCTATCTCAAATATCCACATTAACATAGGCAGAAAACGAGGCTGCCAGCAATGAAGCCATAGTGCAGCTCCAGGGAGAGATGTGCCAGTACCCCAGTGCTTTTTCCTTCATGACACACAGTAAATTCTTTAAGTTGGGGCTGGCAATGTTTCCCAGGACATGGTCTTGGAGTTAAAACCCCACTGACACATATGGGATAGTTTATGGGTTTTAGAGGCATTGCTTTAGGGTCTTTGCAGTCTCCTGTACCTGACTGCAGAGCATTTACAGTCAGATCCTATTTTGCTTCTCACCAACCTGGGAGCCCAAAAGACCCAGTGTTTGTCAGGAATGATTAAGATGTGGATATTTGCATACCCAGATCTGATGCCTTGATCCAGCCATGGATCACAGGGACCAGACAACAGCACATAGAGTGGAGCCTTCTCTGAACAGGAGGTGTAAACAGGCGCATGGCCCAGGGAAGGTGTGGGGACACAGCAGAGCAGACTGTGTGTCCATTCCTCCAAAATATACTGCCTTGTTTCCTGAAACAAAGTGTCAGGGATTGCCCATTATAAGGATAATAGTTTTACTGCCCACTTGAAAGGTATTGTAAGGTAGATAAATTTCAGTAAAATATTGAGTCAAAATTTCCAGTGCCATCTCTCTCTGCATCTTGGCCATACCCAGGAGGTTTATGAGTCAAATACAAACAAGACCTGAACCCTATCTAGAATCTCTGACAGATTCCCAGCCCAAAGCAAAATGGCCTTAGGTGTCTTGTTCTGGGTGACCTACTTGTTTCTCTGCCTTTCAGTGTTTGGGGATGAGTAGCGTCTCATCTTTTTTTTTTTCCTTGGTGACAGGATCTCGCTGGAAAGCTATGACAAACCTAGAGAAGCAGCCATACTATGAGGAGCAGGCCCGGCTCAGCAAACAGCACCTGGAGAAATACCCAGACTACAAATACAAGCCCAGGCCGAAGCGTACCTGCCTTGTAGATGGCAAAAAACTACGCATTGGCGAGTACAAGGCCATCATGCGCAACAGACGCCAGGAGATGAGGCAGTACTTTAATGTTGGGTATGGGACCTTTCAACTACTCATTTCATCAAAAACTGAAAATAAAAATCAGGGAGAATTCTTAATTCCATGTGGTAAATGTTACAGTTTATTGACACAAGCGTTAGATATTGCTAACAGAAAATGAGACTTACACTTCATAACAATGTGTTCCAGGAGGAGGTAATGCAGTTTTAGGAATCTTTTTGTTGGCTCTGCTTTATACTCATCTTAAAGCCTCAGCCAACTGTCCCATTTCCACTCTGATCGTGAAAAAAAAAAAGCTTTAAAGTTTTCTAATGAAACATAAGTCTTCTAGTAAAGCCTTATAACTATTATGAGGCCTCAGAGAGAGTATCTGAAGGAATCTGTGTTAGTGCCTCTTGATCCAAAAGCCAAAAATACAGGTTTGCACTCGGCATGATCTGTGGCAAATGGTCTGCAGAAGGACTGCTGAACACACTGAACTTGAGCTGGAATATGGGCTTGGCTCAGTTGATTCATATCAAGCATGAAGTTGTCTGCATTGTTCATTTGTCCTTCCAGGTAGTGTCTTATAGTCCAGCAAGTTAAATGCTTTCTATTGAGCAGAAATTTTAAGAAGACCAGTTCTGATAAACAGCTAATAGATAAGTTTGATATGATTAGAATAAAATATGCCTAGAAGACTAGCATATATTTTCCTTCTGCAGATAGTCCTTGGTTTTGGTTACAGATCAAAAAGAATCAGAAGTAATCAAATGTTCCACAATATTCCTGTATTCACTTGAGAAAATTAAAAGCTAAACATGGATCTTAAAAAAAAAAGCAAAACCAGCAACAAGAGCGACCCTCCAAAATAATGGAATTTGTGTTCTGTTTCATCTGAATTTGGAATCCTTTCAATATTAACTGGGTTGCACATCTCGTTAGTTAATGGCTAGAAGTAGCAATAAAGGAGAGACCATCTATCCAGTGACTGTTAAGTGTCATCAGACTGTGTTTTAAACAGCTACAGTGTGCATTGTTAGAATAAGCTGCTCAGCAGAGAAATTTGAGCTGCTTAACCCTGTGGTGCTGGCAGGTCCCGTGATCCCAGTGGTAAGCACTGAAACAAACACAAGGAAGTCAGCCAACATTCAGCATCAAGAGATTAAAAAAAGAGGAGGGGGCCTTATGGAAAAAGAATAGGTGGCAACAGAGCCCCCAAAACACTGCTTATCTGGTTAACATGCATGCCTCATCACAGGAAAAAAATTAACCTTGTAACATTCCGCATACAGAAATTCAGCTTTCCAAACAAGGCTGACATCGAAATCAAGACATTTCTGGAGGTAATTTGCACTAGGACACCAGAGCACAGAACCTGGGGTGCAATCTTTATGGAAGCTGCTGACAGAGTGGCTGTGGGGTGTGCAGTGGGGTCGGTGTGTGATACCGCCAGTCACAGCACTACAGTTGCATTCCTGGTTTAAGTTCCCCATCTGTTGCATCTGCCAGTACACGTCATTTAGGGCTAAACTCCTAAACACCAGCCCAGCTTCTGCCTGGGCACCACAATAAGTGCTTGGTTTAACAGGAGCTGTGGCTGTGCTGAAGGCATCACAGTGGGAAGGATTGGGAATTTTTATATGTTCCCTATTTCAGTGTCCTAATCTTCAGGGGTAGTGTGGCAAGCGTGGCCTGCTGAGAGCCCTAATACATTACTATCTGAGGACTGCTGCAAGATCCTCTAGGCTGGACATCCCACGGAAGTGGAAAAATACTATTCTTAAATTATTTAATATTTGAAAAGCACTCTGAAAAGCACCATTTAAGTGCAAAGTGTTCCTATTGTTAAATATTAAAACCAATTTAAGTGTGTTGTATCTTGTTGCAGAGATGCTGACTCAGAAAACAAAAGCCTTCCTACTGAATTAAGAATAAAACGCAACTTAGATCTGCTCCCTACTTTAAGAGCTGTATCTTCAGCTGAGACAACTTGAGTTGTTTCAGAAACACGGAAATAAGGGCTCTGTGGAGGGAGGCCTTGCTCGGATGGCAGGCAGGAAGTATCTGAAAATGCAGCAAGCAATTCCAAACAAGTATAAAGCTGTTTGGCAGAGGAAAGTCTTTCAGGATCACTGTGCTGTGTGAGGCTTACTGTGCAGCAAGGGCACAGGCAAGCAGGGGAACAGGGAAGGGTTTCATTCTTAATTAAGAATGTTCATCTCAAGAGACTCTGCCCTGTCTCCTGTGGCAAGGCTTTTCAGAGCAGATGGACACACCGCTGATGACATTACAATGTGCAGCATGTACTGAAGAGTATTACTGCAATGGAATTACTTGATGCAGCAAGGAAACAAAAGGAGCATGAATTTTAAACCTCTAGGCTTGTTGGAACTCTGAAGCTTTTCAGGGAAACAAAACACTAGTGTAACACAGCTGCAGTTCTTGATGCAGAGGGAATTTCTGTGGCCTGGAATAATTCTTCTTTTGTTACTGCAGACAGGTTTCCAAGGCTTAGATGCTGTATAAAGGCATCTGTAGAAGATTTTCTCAAATGCTCATGTTTCTGGCTTGCTTTTTATTTATTTTTAAATAATGCCCACTTCCATTTTAAGTCTGCCTTTTCCCAATTTTATCCACCTTCCTTCAAAGAATCTGCTTTTCACAAGGGCTGCTCCCAGTGGAAACTATCACTTTCCAGTGGGAGGCCTTTAGAGATCCATCCTACGAACCCATGTTAGCTCCAGAAAGCCCGCTGTTCCTCTCCCTAGAAATGACCAGGTCTCTGAATGAATGTGGAGTAAACATTGTCTCTGCTTTCTCCTCAGCCAGTGGCATTTTTCTGCAGCACCTTCCCATTCCTGTGCAATCTACCTAGACCTTGCTGCCTCTCTCCTGTTGGCAGTTTATGTCTAGTTACTGTGACTTTTATGTCTAGTCCTGATAGCAGATTGGATTATTTAAAAGGAAGATTTTCAAAATATACAGGTTTTGAGTTGGTCCACAGTTGGCAAGAATGTTTATTTTTGGCTGGCACGCAGCTGATCCAGAAAAGAATTTTACCCCCAAGCAGGCAAGCTGAAGCTGTGTAGTTCAGGTACGGCTAGGGATGTTAACAGAGATTGGGTTTTCTTATCAGTGGAATTGATTTGGGTTTGAGTTCATTTGTGGAGCATCGTTTAGTGAGTCTGGAATATTGATATAAGAATTCCTCTGCATGCCCAACAATATATGCTGTTGAACTTACCCTCCTTTTATTCCATGCAGCATTCCAACTCCTTTTATTCTTTTCTTCCTGTCAGGCAACAAGCACAGATCCCCATTGCCACCGCGGGTGTAGTGTACCCAGGAGCCATTGCCATGGCGGGAATGCCTTCCCCACACCTGCCCTCGGAGCACTCGAGCGTGTCCAGCAGCCCAGAGCCTGGCATGCCCGTCATCCAGAGCACTTATGGAATCAAGGGCGAGGAGCCACACATCAAGGAGGAGATGCAGCCTGATGACGTCAACGGAGAGATCTACGATGAGTACGATGAGGAGGAGGACGACCCCGATGCGGACTATGGCAGTGACAGTGAAAACCACATTGCGGGGCAAGCCAACTGATTGGGGTCCCAATGTCTCATGACCTGCAGGACTTCAAGGAGAAAAGAAAAAAATAAAGCCCCATCTGGTTTACCCTTGCCAGTGGCCAAGCACATTAACTTTCTCATACACTGACTGTTACTTTAACTGTTAGTCTTAACTAGTTGGGACATCAGCTGACTAATAGACATCAGCCTGCATCAGAAGAAAAAAGGCTCAGAAGAAAGGAAACAAAGACAACGACAACAACAACAGAATGATATAAGCTATGGGTAAAATAATGCCAGTAATTCAGCTGCTATACCCAAGCACTGAAGTCTTACCCGTCGACCTTTTATTATTATTATTTTTTTTTCAAATAAACTTTATGGCTGTTTGTTCTACAATGTTCTAGAAATTCTCACTCAGGTACACAGTGCCAACAAGTGGCTTGTGAATGTGTTTTGTTGTTTTGTGCTACAGTTTAAAGAGAAATAATTTTTTTTTTTTTTGGTAATGCACCTGACAGGAAAAAAAAAAAGATAAAAGTCCTTTTAACCCCCTCTGTCTCCTCCTCCTCCTCTTTCTCTTCTTCCTCCTCCTCCTCCTCCTCCTCCTCCTCCTCCTCCTCCTCCTCCCTGTCAAATCTGGGTCAGAAGTGTGTGTGTGTGCGTGCCTGTGCGCGTGGCTGGCAAGGAAGGAAGTGGGGAGTCTTTCTGTTAACCCCAACAAGCAATTATTTCCTTTCAAGAGAGGACTTCTCTTCATCAGTTGCACACCATACTGAGTCTTTGAGCAAGTGCCAAATTTCTACTAAAGCGCTGAACTAGTCCAAATTGCTGTTTTTTAGGTTGATCTCTTCTTCCTCTGTTTTTCTTTGGCTTTTCTTTTGCTTCTTGCTCTGTCTTAAGTTAGGACAGTGTTGTATCTTAGACAATCCCTTGAAAAACCTGATATACCAGCAGCTGGTGAGATTAGACATATATTTTTGGTTCTGCTTTTGCTTTTTAAAGGAAACTGTAGGTGCTGTTCTCAGGTGAAAAAAAAAGAGAGAGACATAAGAAATTTAGAGAAAAAATATTTTATGGTCTTGGATTTTCATGTGTGCGTGTTTATGGTACTAATAAGAATAATCTTGGACTATTGTGAGCAAAAAGCATGTTCCAGAATGAAGTCCTGCACCCTCCAAATGACTTGGTCTGTAAGGAACCTTTACTTTTAGTTTACACTTCAAGTGGCAGCATAAACAACATAAAAAAGGCTTGTCCAAATGTGGTTTGTTCTGCACAGGACACGGCAACTGAAAATGTTACCTCCTTGATGAGCATAATTAAGTTACCACCAACCGGGTCCAGTTCTAATGACATTGTACCTTCGGGGTAGTTGAGTACTGATTTCTGATTCAAAAGGCAATTTTTTTTTAACTGACTTTTTCTTCTCCTGTGCACTGGCAGAAATCCTTCTTTTATCAGTGGGATCTTCATGTAGGAAGGAAGGCTAATAGCTGTGAAGAGATTTCCATATTCAAAGTGGAGTTGTAAGAATTCAAACAGTTGCAGTGCCGTCTCCCTCGCTGCTGCCTCTCACAACTGAAAAATTATCCTCCTGTGCTGAAATATTTTCAGTGTTGCTGTAGAGCACTTACATTGCTTGGGCAGTTTTGTCTTCCTTGGGTGACCACAACCAGTTGAGGAAGCTATCTGGGAGCTGCTCTGTACCCTGGAAAGGAAGGTCTTGGGATCGTGCTGAAGCAAAAACCTTCCTCTGAATTGATTTTTTAACTGAGGTTGCCAACTTTATGTTGCTTCCTGGTAAATTCCTACTCCCAGAGGGAGATGCATTGCTGTTGTTATCACCTCTAACTTGTAAAATTAGTCCTATGCATCTTAGTGGCAGTGAGATCCCAGCCCAAGCACTCACCACTACCCTGGTCACCACTATTTGGCAGCACTGATTTTGCAAACAGTCCCTTAATCAGGCAAGTTCAGCCCTCAATGCAATCAGCCAGGTGCAGAATGAATGGGGCAGGTAGGAGGAGAGACTGGGAAGGGGGGAATGCCTTTCTTTGCCTCTTGAAATCCCACTTGAAGTGTAACTTGACCTCTGCAGACCTTGTGCAAAGCAAAAAGCAAATGCCATTGAAGACTTAGGACAATACTCTGACAAGCGGTTTGGACATATGATAGTTTTATCCTGCTACATCTCTTTTATTTTTGTTCTGTTTTTCCTGTTTTGATTTCCACCTCTGCTTTAAAACATTCTTTTCTGTTTTCTCTCTCTCAGAAGATTTGCTCTGAAATTATGCTTGGAGTAGCTGATCATATCCTCCATGTCAGAGAGGGTTCTTTTTTGTTTGTATTTTATGACTGTGTTGGGGGGTTTTTTTTCAGTTGAACTGCCTCTTCTTGCTAGTGTTGAATGGTAATTATAATAATAATAATAATAATGGTCAGCTGTTCCCAGATTAGTAAATTATGTATAATTTATTTTACACCCCCCCTTTTTTAACTTTATTTTATTCTGTTCTAATTTGGCAGTGCAGCAAATGAAGCTGTTAGGCTATTTAAAATGGATACCCCTCCCCACCTTACCTTTTTATATATATATAAATATATAGATATACATATGAAAACAAATCGCTTCTTCTTCTGCTCACACCATTTCTCTTTCTTTTATTTTAATTTTGGCCCCAGCCATGTCAACTTCTGATGTTTATTATGATGGAGTGAATTAATGGGAGTGTTGTTTTCAATCTTAATTAACTTCTGCTCTCTCATCACTCATTTTAGTTATTTAATTACACCAGTCATCTAGAGCCAGTTTTTTTGAAGCACTCTGTTTGGATAAGAAGGAAAAAAAATAGACAATTGTTTTTATATCATTATTATGTACAATGTGAAAACAGATATTTGCTCCTTTTATTTTTTTTAAACTTTTAAATTTGTTCCCTGTCTTTGTGAACAAATTACTTCTGACTCTTGTGGGTTCACCTCACATTTGCTGGATGCTTGATTTCCACCATGTTATAGAGACTATCTGGTTTAATTGTGTCACTTCAGGCTACCGGAATACTTTGTTTTAGCTCCAGGTAGGTGCCACTGTGGCGGGTGGGATTGGAGCAAGTCTTGGAGGCGTGGGCTGGAAAAGGTCAGTGGGAAGGAGGCCTTTGGACTTCAGTGGGACCAAGTTTCAGTCCTGAATTCTGCGGGAGCCACTCCTGGAGGTAGCCTGGTGTCCATGGGCACGGTGGGACCGAGCCTTTCTCCAGGACCCCCATGCTTTTCGCACCACCTCAGCCAGGGCTCAGCTGAACAAGCTGATTTTGTTCCATACACATTCCCTTTGGAGGGACTGCACCCCAGCCTTCCCTCAGGCTTTGGGAATGGGTTGCTTTAGTGGACTATCCACCTCCTCTACAATGGGGATGTTGAAACCAATGCAGAAATGTTAAAAAGTAAAAAAAAAAAGGCCAAAAGATGAAAACATAAATTTTTTTAAAAGGCTCTGGGGTTCCAAACCAGCAAAATACTTAATGCCCGTGCTAATGGCTTTTTTAGGTCCAAGGATGAGCACCCATATATCCTTCAGCAGTAGAAGATCAGATCTGAAAATTGGGTATTTGTCCTGCCTGAATTTCCTGGGAGAAAAGAACCCTAAAAAAACAACAAAGCAAAACATGCATTTAAAAAAATATCTTCTTGTCTTGTTTCTTTTTTTTTTCCTGGGTTCTGTGCCCTGGAGCATGTAGGAAAACCAGGTTAGAAGAGATTAGGATCATATTAACCTAAAAGCTCATTGAGGCCCTAATGCTGAGGTGGGCCCTGTTCCCCTCTTCCCTGGGAGCCTGGTGAGCCAGGATGCTCCTGGGGAGCTGCCTGGGCCGGGGTGTACAGGCCACCTCCTCCTAAATGGGGGGAGCCACCATGCATCTTGTGGGCTTGAGAAAGAACATCGCCACCAGTGGGGAAAGGGGGCGGAAAAAAGGAAAAAAACTGAGGCACTTGCTTCTAAGCTCAATTAAATAACACAGAGTATATCCTTTTTTCCATTTATTCATGCCTTATATTAGTAAAATAGGATTTTTAAGTGCATTTAACATCTTTATTTAACCGTTCCGCTATATTAATCAGGCCCCCAGAAAAGAACACTAGCTATTATTATAGCATTTAATTAGTTTTGTAACGAAATCCTCTTATTATGAATGCATATGGAAGAATGTCTTCGAAGACATTATTTCAAAGATTTGGTTACTGCAGTAGACTGTCTTTAATTAAATCATTTTTTAGAAAGTAAATTGTCTTTAACCTTTTTACAGCACATTTTCAGAGCTTTTTCTTTTTAATCCAAAGAGATGAGCTGTTACTGTCCCTGAAGAAGCCTCTGACATCACGTTTGTAACATCAAAAATAATTATACTCCGTGGAGACGTAGGTCTTCCTTAGCAAGAATTCATCTGCTGTAAAGAACGGCAACTGTGTGGTATCTTGGATGTTTCAGGGCATGATGTATGGGATAGGAAGTTTCTTTGTCTGCCCACTTCTCAGTAGAACTATCCTTCCATTTTGCAAATAACTGTGTAATTCACTAGATGTGGATTCAAGTGTATCCTCAATTCACAGGGCATGGGCTGTCTGTTTAGCCTGGTTTATATTTACATTTTTTCGACTTTATCTTGTCAGTTTCCCAGATTGAAGAACATGTCAAGTTCGTTTTTTCTACTGACTGATTTCTCTACTCCCCAGTGGTTTTTGTCACTGGTTTGCTGAAACAGTATTTATATAGCTCCATTGGCTCTAAAGCTCTTACTCCTTCTAACGTTTTGGATTTTACAAGTGAAATGAAAATAGAAAAGAAATAGAGACAATCAAATGCCTGGAGCTTAAAACAAAGTATGTGCAACCTACCATCTCACTTGAAATTTAATAAAAGAAATAATTATGTAAATATAACATAGAGTTATAGATTTCTATTTTGTTCATAACACATAGTGTAATATAAGTTGTATATTTTCATGTTTTGGTTTTATGTTATCATTCATGCCACAATAAATGAAAAAAACGGGAGTTGATGTACTCTTTAAAAAAAATACGATGTGGATTGCCACCATCCTGGGTTTTTGGTTTTGGTTTTTGGGTTTTTGTTTCTTTTGCATTCCCCTTTTTCAGTATTACTGCCCTGCAAGGCACCAATAAAACAGCAAATGTGTTCTTTACCTATCCTGTGGTCTGTTTCCCACTTATTATAGCAAAGGGCATGCTAGCACATTTTCCTGTCAAGAGAACAAAACAGCTGGGCTCAAGCAGCAGAAAATGAGATTTAGATTCAGCTTACCAGTCTGCTCCAATATTCAAGATTTTCATCAAATCACAGGACAAAAAGATCACCCCATCTTTCAAATATTAGCATTAAAACAGAAGGAGAAGTTGGTCCCTGAACGATGTGGTACAGTGCAATTTCCAGTTCATTGTCAGGACAATAAACGGATGGCCAAATCCAGAGGTTTGTCCCATGCCCACCTTCCCAGGCTATGTTCTTTTGCCACAGGCTTGTTTGCCCAGAGACCAAAGCATGCTCAGGGAAATACCCAATTATAAACGCCAGTGACACAAAGCTATGAAAAAAATAGCTCTGCTCATAGTTAGTCAAAATGTCCCAACATGCTGCCTAAACAGTTCATGAAGTTTTGACAGCAGCATATGGCACGCAGTGGGATGAAATGAATTTGTACCTGGTTTTGACAGTAAGTTATTCTGATGGGTGCTTACTCTCAAGTGCCTACGGCTTGACAGATGCCACTCTGTAGTTCCAGATTTCCTAAAGGGAAAAGGCAATATTTGGGAAAGCAGGAGGTAGCTGGTGGAGATCCTACAAACCTGTTCCCACTTCTTTGGCTTGCCAGGTTGTCCTCTCTGCTTTTCCTGAGTGGGGTGGCACCTGAAACTTCCCTCCAGCAAACAAGAGATCTGTTCTGGCAGCTTCCTGATGCAGCCTAGAGCACCTACAGAGCTCCTGTCCAACAGAAGTGGAAATGGGCTTGAGAAGAACCATATGATGGTGTCCAATAAAAGCCAGAATCGTTTAACCCCTCAAAATCCCTTTTTCCAATACTGTCAGCAACATGTGATGAAGGGAGCACCTGTCTGGTGCTGACATGGCACACATTGCCCACCTGGACCAGAGCATGACTGAACAGGCAAGGTCTTCTCACCACCTTACACGGAGATGGAGTGACTTTTTTTTTTCCTTTATGGTGGGGCTGGTACCTGACAGAAACAGCAATGTTCCCTAAATCTGTGGGGGAAAAATGTCAAGGAGAACCTGAGAAAATCTAAGCTGAAGATACATCTAAACTGTAATATGTGTGGGTAAGGCTGGGCTTTGCAAAACCAGGAAAGACAAATCCTAAGTATGCAGCTGAAGGAAAAAAAATAGTTCCTAGTGTCCTTAAGTGATACGGCCCAGACTTGGGAGTGGTAACAATTCTTTCCCTAGACAGGCTGTAAGGGGTTTTTGGTTGGTTTTTTTGACTTTTGTTCAAAAACTTCTAAAACATTCCAGCAATTGCCTGTAGCAGGAAGGAAGAAAATAAGGATAATTATGACATTAAACTATTTAAAAAAGAAAGACATGTGACAATTAGCGCATTCCTACCAAGAAAGTAACATACCGAGCTCTGTGTGTGTAGGAAAGTGAAAAGACCCCCCGCAGAAGCCATGAAAGGTTATGGAAAGCGTATGTGCCTCACGAGGAAACTCAGTGCTGTGACTTTGGCATCAGTGAGAAAAGGATGCATGGGAGCTTGTCAATAAGCTCTCAGTTAATAAATATTCAGCAATACTGTAGGAAAGCAATGTGGGAGAAGAGCAGGCAGCGTCTGTCAGGCCAGCCAGTGGAGAACACATGCTGTAAAGGTACAGAAAATCCTGTGAACATGTTTATCTAAGTAATCTGGTGTCTGAGACTAGCGAGAGAGTTGGAGTAGCTAATTTCAGTCCCTGGGATGCTCCGCTCATGTCTGGTGGTGTTAGGGTAGCACTTGCGCACTGGAATCAGAGGTTCTTGGGAGATAACAACAAAGACAGGCAAAAGAAACAAGCACTGTAGAATCCTTGGCTTTATTCAGGAAGGCTGGTGGTGTCGGCAGCCCTGTGAGCATCAGCTGTGCCCCAGCTGCAGCACATCCCTGCTGGAGCAGCCGTGCGGGGCACAGGGGTGGCAGCCTGCCTTCCCTGCTCTGGGATGGATTTGCAAGGCACTGCAGGAGTTCTGTGAGTGTTTTTCTCCAGTAAGTAAATTTGATCTAAGCTAATGCAGAAGAAATCCTGCAGATTCCCAAGTATAATTTGGAGCTGTTGCTGTGCAACCTTCAGTCATGCAAACATTGCATTCATCGTTGCAGTCATGGCCTTATGGCGTTGCTCGGGTGGGTCACGTGTTCCCACTCCCCACACACACCTACACACCTCCCACCCTCACTTACACCACATCTGGCCTGGCCACTTGGATATCCAGCCTTAAGAGATGGCTGGCTGTATCCAACATCCTGAGATCCTGAGAGATCTGCTAGTGCTTAGTGGTTTGGGGTTTTTTTGGTTTTCAGTGGTTTTTTTCTGCTGGTAAAGCAGCAGGTGTCTGCAGCCAGGGAAGCAGGGAGAGGACCAAGTGCTCAGATAGAGTTGTCCACCATCACAGACAGATTCTGCTCAGAGCTCTGGATGTCCAACAAATTCAGCTGTCACCACCACCCAGCTCCATATGGCTGAAGAGGATGTGATGGGGGATTCCCACCCACTAACCTGATCAGAGGAAACTGCTTGACATGAGAATAATAATTTATTGACTATGGGGCTGGTTATTTGCAGGTTTGCAATTTACCTTTTAGGACGCTTCTAAACTTGCTGCCAGAGGCAGCATGGAATGTTACTTTGACCAAAATTAGGCCTGCCCTTCACCCCTTCTTTGTGGAGGCCAAGCCTTTACGAAGAGGTTAAAGTCACACCAAAATGCTTCTTTCCACAAAAACCTAAAATACTTCAAGCAGGAAGACTTTCCGTAGAGTTGGGCCTAAATGACGGTAGAATGATACATACATAATTGAAAACCTAATTAAAAGCACGAATTTAAGGTTTAGCTAAAACTCTGCCAGCCCTGGGTGGCAATTCAAGCTGCAGTTTGAATGGCTTTTTGACATAAGTTAGACTTGGTTTAAATCTCGACTGTGTGTTTAGTCTTAGTTAGCAATGTCAGAAAGCAGAGAGGAGGGCTGGTGTATGCCAAATAATGTAAACTGCTGGCATAGGCACAGTTGTAGCCATAAGAAGGACCATTTTTAGTGCAAATTATCACCCCTGGAAAACGCTACTGGTAATTTCAGGCAGCTACACTGGTGCACCAGGGCCTGGGATGGGTGTCAGCAGTACTGATGGAGCACTGAGTGTTTGTGCCTGAAGACGGGGCTCAAGCTAAGCCCTGCAAAGCCCCTCCTATCCCCCTGCAAAGCATCCCCACACAGGGATTTGTGTCAGTTTAACTTCACATTATCAGCCCAACTTCCACAGGCACTGAATGCCTAACCCACCAAGGATAAATCAGTGCCTCCCCTTGTATTTAACAGAGATATGACTTTAATACAGTAAGTAAATCAAAGTAATTATTTAAAATTAAAATGATTTAAGAGACTTAATCTGGGAGAATGGCATAGTGGTTACAGAAGCGGCTGAGACGCAGGACTTCGGCAGCTATTCCTGACTCTGTCAGGGACTTTTTCTACAACTTCAGGAAAATTACTCAGCCCATCTCTAAGACTGCTATAATAATGCCTACTTCAAAGGGGTGTTATGAGGTTTAATTCATTAATGCCTGCAAAGCACTTTGAGATCTTTGGATTAAAAGCACTACAGTGCAAAGTATTACTAGCTACAGGAAAAGCTCTCAGACAAGCATGGCATTAAATGTCCGCAGTTTAAAAAAAATAGGAAGGAAAAAACCCCCAAAGATGAGCAAATTGTGGGTGATTTGGGTTTGGTTTTTTCTCTGGCCAAGTTTCCATTAGCCACATCAGTGCTTTGCTAAACAGAGGCCAGGGATTGTACAGCTCAGGGTCTGGTTTTGTTGTCACTCCTAGAGCTCCCTTATTTTTAACGTAACTGTTTGGATTTGGGGCTTCTTTTGGGGGCTTCTTCTTATCAAAATCCAGATTTTGTGCATCAAAAGCCTGCTCAACTTCCCTCTAAGGATATATTTACCCACTGAGTTAAACAAGAAGAAGAAAATAATTTTCCTTTGTATTGACAACTTAAGGGGTTTTTTTAATTCAGTTTGTGCATTTACTTTCCTAATGAAAAGTCTATTCCACTTGATTTAAAAGGGCTAAGATTTTTAATATTGATAATAATCTGGAATCCAGAGGGATTTTTTATCACAAAATCAGGGTCTTTTTTATTACCCCTAGTAGAGCTGATCCACCTACTGTGAGTGTAAGTGTAAACAGACAAATTGGGATGGACACCCAGAAATGGACTAAATGGAGGAGGTCTTTTTGGTGACTGCCTTGCTCCCAAGTATTAAGAGCAAACAGACAAAGGTAGCAGGTTGTTTCTGTAGGTCCAGGTTTAAATCTTCTCTGATCTTCTCATTCACTTGATGCCTGTGCATCAGAGCCCCACAGGGCAGGGATGAGCAGGATTTCTCCCATCAAAACCAGGCAGCAAAGGTGAGGATACAAGAAAGGTTCCCAAAACAATCTGCTGAAGAACAGTCTTAAAGCTGTCACATCTGCCTTGTTACCTGAATTCATACAGATCTTACTTATTTTATATCCTTTATACTTTTGAAACTTTTCAAGTGGAACTTATTGACTTTAAAATAAATACAACCAACAGCCCACCCTCGTCCCCCTTAATGAAAAGACAGCAACACAACAGCTTAGAATTTTTTTTTTTTTTTAAAGCATTTCTGACTTCAGTGAGGGAAACCTTTTAACTTCACTTTGTTTCCTGGTCCCATTGAAAGAAAAGACAGAGGAAGTGAAGTATAAGTGATTCTGGCTCCCAGAGATGCTTTGTTTCTCTTCTGATAGAATCTGAAACTTCATGTAGGTGGTGGGTAGAGCCACCGTAACCTGCTTTCTTCTGACTGAATGAGGGAGGTCAATATATTATCGTATCAAGGAAGAAGAAATTACATGGGCATTCCCCCCAGACAATAAAGACAATTCTGACAGCATGATCAAAACAACTGGATAACTTTTTTCTTACAGACACACCAATGTTTAAATGACAGCTGAAAGCAGATGATGGACTAAACACATTATTCTCTGTTCCATGTACTTTTTTATAATAGAAGTATATCTTGAAGACTATATTCAAGTTGATCAAATAATAAGTCAATTTGTCAATAAAACAGATTAGGCAACCTGTCTGCTGAGATGATATCTGTCAAACAACATATTTTTGTTAACACAATCTGGAAGCCAGTGCCTTCACAAAATACAATGCAAAAAAACCTCACAATGCCACTTTTTAAGTTTATTGAAGCAGAGTTCTGCCTTGTTTCACTTATAGGCATTTAGACTTTCTTTAAGTTTTAGTTGCTAGTTAACAATCTGCAGTTTGGAAAAGACTAGAAACAAGTGTTAATGGCCTGGTGGGCACTGTCTGCTGCCAGCATGTGGATATATTCCAAAGTCTCTTGGCAATGTCCACTCTGTGGGCACAAGTCACCATCAGCAGAGTTGGTGCAGGGGTATTTCCATTTCCCCACTCACTGTTTTTTCTCCATCCCCCCACGTTTGTCCCTGCTGTTGCTCTGTGACATGTTCAGCATCTGATGTGCCTTGTCACATCACAAGCGCTGTCACTGCGCTCGGCAGATTCAGGCGTGATGCTCTGACACGTTGTGTATGCTGAGGCAAAGAATCCCTGGGAGATGTTAGGCCCTGATCTGGGCTCAGCAGCATAGGGGGACCTCTCAGTTTGCCCTGCATGACAAAAAACACCACAAAAAGCACTAAAAAGGAAGCAGTGACATGCATGAGTGCACAGAGTGATCAAACACGGGTAATGTGGTGATAAACCACATAAGGACACATTGATGAAAATATGTATTGATGACTCTGAGAGAGCTTGAGTTGTCCAATTTAAGGTAAAATCAATGCCTGGAAAAGGCTAGAAAACTTTCATTCTGAACATGGGGAAACTTAGATTAACCAGTCTCATATACTCATGGGTCTGCCAGGTGAAGTTCGAACCAGCTGGTTTAGTTTGTGTGGTTTCTCCTGCTCCCTCCCTGTGTTAATGCCATGTCATCCTCAGGAAAATGGTGGTAGTTCAGAAAGATTCTTTCCCAGCTGGGGGGAAACTTGTGATATGCATTAATAGGGTGAAAGTTCAAATAGAACTGTCTTGGGTCTGACTCATGTTTCGTTGGGGTTTTTTTAAACAGAACCTGGGAAGTACTTTTTTGCTCAACTATCTGATGCAAAGGCTGAGGAAAACTGAAGATACTCCAAAGTGTGAACAGGCTGTAACAGGAGGATCAACCATCATGGTGCCTGAAAACCAAGCAAACAAACGAAAAAAAAGCTTAAATGCTGACAGAGGTTTAAGGACTTTCCCACCCAAGCTTTCCTCTACAGGCTCAGGCTGCTGATAAGAAATAATGAAATTATTTGCTATTGCTCTCAATACTGCATCAACACCTCATGGGACAGAAGAGCTTCCATTCAGAAAAATCTTTCCAAAAAGTCCAAATATGGAAAGTATATTCTGAAAGGTATAGATTGTTAAAAAATAATCAAACTCTGCGGAAAATATTTAAAAGCAGCAGTGGAAAGAGATGGGTATTAGAAAAAAAAGAAATCCAAAAATCCCTGTCAAAAAATTCCATCAAAACATTACTTTTTGTGGTGAAATTATTAAAAAAGTCAAAGATATTCCCATAAAGTCTACTGAGGAGCTCATTCAAGTTCTTTTAGTGGAAATGCCCATTTACAGAAGTGAATGGCACACCTGGTAGGAACCTCCACTTCCCATTCATTTCTCCAACCCTCTATGTGATCACATGGTGATGTCAGGAATGCTTAATTATCAGCTCAGCTCTACAAACCTTGAAGCATGAAATAGCCAGCAATCCACTCTCATTCTGAATAGTTTGGCATGTCTCCATGTTGTAAGTAACCAGTGTTACCCCTAGCAATTTCTCTTTAAAGAAAAAACATGTGCAAAATGTCTTCATTCAGCCTAGTAGTATCATATGTCAATCAGATTCAGGATGCAGAACTGGCCAGCAATATCCTAAAAAAAAGAAATCATCTCTCTTGTTTGAATCAGTTTGAATTAACTTGACTCTGTCATGTTACTGGCAAGAATATTCTCTCTTGAGCATCTGATTTAATTTTTTCTCTTTTTTTTTTTTTTTTTTTGATTCGTTAGTTGGTTTTGGTCTTGGTCTTTGGATTTGTCTGCAAGTTCCAAGGATCTGATTTAAGATTTACAAGACCAGCCTAGCCTGCAGCTTTGGCAAGCAATTGAACATTGTCTACAGTGCACTGAGGCTTACTGACACCATTCAAAACCTCTGCAAGTTTGTAAACCAAGCAGTAGTTCATTCTACAGAAATAAAAAAGGTCTGGTTTTGTGAATGTAAGCAAACAGAAATGACAAGCATTTATGATAACATGTATAACATGCATGTGCTTATATGTGACAATGTATGTGACAATGCTTATTAAGTGACAATAGGTGTTTGCTTTGTGTCTTAATGATGGCATTGAAACTTATCAAGCTAAAGACAAAGACAACATTTATCTAAAATTCTATCAGATCCTCAGATGACTTCTTTTAAACAAAAAAAAGTGGGGTGTTTTGGCCTTAGCATCCAGGTCTTCTTCTTCCCTGCTTGAAAAAGAAATGACACTGATGACACCTAACACGTGAGATATCCTGAATATCTACAGCACAGCATTGGTGTTATTATCCTGAGATTTCCCTGAAGAGTTACTCTGTTCCCAAATCCAGTTCTTTTACTTTTTCCTTATGTCCTAGATGACGTTATTAGGATTCACAGATGTACAGAGAATAACATCAATTTTATGGTGTTTCTTCCAGATTTGAGGAAAAGATATTGCTTTTCAGTAAGGCCCCACTAAAACACCTTTTTCCCTGCAGACCAGGAAGAGCCATATGTAACCCACAGAGGGAAATGAATGCTGCTGTAGTTTACAAGAAATCAGTAAATGGTTCTTTTATTAGTATGCCTTCAGCCACCGTGATGCTTTCATAACCCTTAACATAAAATGTTTGTGTGGGCTGCTCAGAGACCCTGGGCCAAGGTGTAAGTGGGGTGGCTGATATGTCATGGCACTCATCTGTCAGGAGTCACCTCGCCTTGTAGCCACCATGTAAATGGGAGGGAAAGGCCAATGGCAGCACACACAGAGTGGTACCGCCCACGCAGAACTGTAAAATAAAATATCCCTGTGCTGTGAACAGGTCAGGTGTGTGTAGTGTCCCTAAACAGGCTGCTGCAAGGATGGTGGCATACTGACAGAAGCAAAGCTTCAAAAATTGGACTATCTGTGCAAACTCTGGTTCTCCTCATGCACTATTTATATTTATTCTCCAACTACATATTATTTGCCATTTTTCCTTCCTGGGGCCGTGGTTTAGCACAGAGACCCAGATGTACTGACTTCCACATAAATCTGAAGCCAGCATTTCCCTTGAAGCTCAATGCTCCAGCCATGTCTTATGGCTTCTGCTGTGACCCATGGTGACAGCCCCACCACTGAGGAAAATGTATTCCCTTCTTTTGGCAAATGTATTGCCTCCTTTTGACACACATGGCTGTTTTATTTGCATTCTTCTCAACTGTTTGCTGCCCTCAGATCTTTGGGAGGTCAGAGGGTAGGATGAGCATCAATTTGCTGATGAATTCATAGTGAATTTAAGATAAAATTTTTGGCTAATTTTAGGCATTCAAGTGGATAAGCCCCGAAGCTGCCTGTCAGAGCAGTTCAGGTCTGCCAAACCACTTCCTTTGGTCTTCAGCTGCTGTCCCAAGCACCAAGCCTTTCCACCAGGCAGGTTAAGACCCAGATTCAGAAAATGGGGACTATACAACCAGTGGCAAATCCTGCCTTTTCTGTCAAGAATAGCTCAGATAGGTAAAGAGTTCAGACACCTCTTTCTTTATTCTTACACCTGCTGAAAATCTTTTCTTCCTACAGCCCACCATGACCAAGCTTTGTAGTATGGGAGGCAGAGGTCTGGCACATAAATCCTTCTTTCACCCCTCAACTGGTAGCAGATCAACCCCACTGGCTTTTGGTGGCATTTCCAGGGGTGGGGGAACATTATTTATCTTCAAAAGGTGACAGTTACTGAATTTGCTGTACCTGGATGCTGAGCAACTCTTTGTAATCATTACCAAAAGATGACATCACTGAAATGTTTTTTTGTATCATTATCCTCACCCAAGGTAAATATGGAATTTTACACCATTATGTCATGTAAATAATGTCACGCCATTATGTGATGTAAATATGTCATCATAATTTGTCTTTATACATCATAAATACTTTATTATATGACATTATTACACCTCCAGATATTTTTTCCATATGAATAGTAATTACTCAAAGTATTTACTGTAATTATGTCACTTGATGAAATTACAGTAATTACATCGAAAAATGATAGCCCATGACTAATGAATTAAAATAGCATGGAATTCACATGAAAAATTACATTTAA
Organism: Corvus hawaiiensis; assembly: GCF_020740725.1. Classification (NCBI taxonomy): domain Eukaryota; kingdom Metazoa; phylum Chordata; class Aves; order Passeriformes; family Corvidae; genus Corvus; species Corvus hawaiiensis. The sequence goes on from NC_063216.1 coordinate 6,256,172, forward strand.
AATGTTAAGGATCTGAGGCAAACTTACAAAAGCAAGGAAATTCACAATTAAGAGTTTAATCTCTAATATCAGTGTGCTACAATTTTACCTTATATGGCAGAAGAAGGAAAGGAGGGAAAAAAACCCAAAAAGAGATACTACCTGAATAGGAATAAAGTGCAAAAGTGAACTGCTGCAAAGCATAACCTGTGCATTTTGTATAGGGTGCACAGCAAGATAGTGCTGTACAGCAGCATTCAAAAGTGTTTCACCAGGAACAAAAAGCAAAGGACTGAAGTCAGAGCTGAGGTGAGGAACTGTCACGTGGGGTGAAGTTTCTACCCAAGGACCATCAGGGAACAAAATTGTTTGATAGGTCAGGATAAAATCACTGGAGGACTGCAGTGACAAACGTAGGAGCAGGGTGGCTGGCAGGTCCCAGGAATTTGTGTGAGTCTCCCAGCAGATATGGAGCTTTGATACCTAAGCTCACAGCTGTTGTAATGCCACTTCCTTCTGCAGCAAATAAGTATTTTCACAAACCTTGGTACCCCAAGCAGCCACACAAGGTGCTGCTCCACACCCACACTGTGTCCTTGCTGCCACTTGCACCCCAGTGAGGCACAAGTCCCTCTGACAGAGAAGATTCACAACCAAATCTTTTGGATTTAGACCTTCATGACAAGTTGATTCTTCTTCTAATAATTTGTAATTCCATTTTAATTTTCTACATGAAAACCAATTATTCTGTGGTTAAATGCTGGTGGTAGCTGAGAAGCAAAGAGGAACCACTGACGCCAATTTTGCTTGTTCCCTTCCTGGCTCAGGAGTGAGCCATGAACCCACACACAAGAGGAATTCAGGGCTGGTCACCTCCTCCTTCCACAGCTGGTGCCCTTGTTGGTCCCAGTGAGGCACAGACCTCACTCATTTTGAAGTTGCCCCCAAGCTGCTTTCAAACCGAGGTGCCCAAATTCTATGTTTCACCAGGCCAGGAAACCCCACCGAACTGAACCATCACCGCACAGGAGAAGAAAACTTGGTTTAGATGAGTTACAAGACAGACAGACAGACAGACTGGGCGGGGGGGTCAGAAAGACAGGGAGAGAAAATGCAAGGATAAAAGGAAATAAGGAAAGGGAGAAAGCGAGAAAGAGAAATTCTGTTTCCAGTTAGAATACCCAGTAATAATTTAATATATGGTGCCATTTTAGAAAATGTGCTATTCATATTTATGAAAGGCTTAATAGATGCAGCTGCATCCTTTAACAAATTATTATAAGGCATGGTATGAAAGGCATTAGTAAGAAATGCTTAACAGATGATGCTGTGACAAGCTGTTACAACGCGTGTTATAAGACGTCAATATTATTAAATCTATGGGCTTGGTTAGCACATGAATATAAATAATTTTTATGCATGCTACAAATTGCCATGCTTTATTAATAATGAAGTGTTTATAAATGGAACCTTGCTGTAAAGCATTATTAAATGCAGCTACTCAGAGAACCTTGGAGTAATACTGTAGTAGAATTATCCTGCTGAGAAACAGACTAGAAAGGCTGCTTTATTTTACTGTCTGAGTCGACATGGGTTCAAACACACTGGGCTTTGATTCCTGAAAACCCATGTGGTAGGGGCCACCAGTAGTCACTGGTTGAAAGCTGCTGTTGTCACATTCTTTGTTACTCTGAAATCACTCTGGCCTCACTTACATGGGATTTACACCAATGTGAGCACGAGCGCCAGTGGAGTAACTCCTGATTAACCCTGCTGTAAGTGATACATGCTGTGGGCCACATTATTTTCCTTACAACTGTATGTTGTAAGGCATTCTTCTGGGGAAAAAAAAAAAAAAGACAAAAATAAGAAAAGCAGCATGTAGATTTGAAAGGTACGATTCCCTGCATCTCAGATTCTGCCCTTCCAACAGATATCTCCCTAAAGGTTGTTTCTGAATCAAAAAGAAGCATCTTTGCAGGGCTTTTTACTGCACAAAAAATTCACGTTTTTCCAGAAGTTGCCATGATTTAGTAACATGCAGGAGTGGCTTCATTCATCTGTTCTGAGCATCATGCAGGAAAGCATTGTTGGCTTTTATTCTTTTAACCATTTCACGCCTTCATGATTGATGTTTAAGTCTCTAAAACCCCATGGAATGTACTGATGCAATTACAGAGAGAGCTACCATAGAACATATGCCTTGGCCTACAGACGTTGAAGCTCCTTTAATAAAATTACATACTGTGTGATGGCAAACAAAGTCTTTTACATTCTCCGTCACTATTTTTTTTTCCCAAAAGCATTTCAGTTAATGTTTAAAGGGTGGGGGAGTGGGGTGGGGGGGGAGAGTGGAGGGAACAGGACGGGGACGATGTTCATTCATCTACCTATTCTACCTTTTAAGGCTAACATTTTTTTAAAATAGTTTTTCACAAACCCCAGGTTATTTTGATGATGTGACCTGAAATACAGTGAGAGGGCCACAAATGGACAGATGTGAGGAGGTGTGTAAATGTCCGTAGCTGGGGGTTTCAGTGGAGGCAAAACCACTCAGCTCACCCGGTATCATGTACCATCTGGGAAAAAAAGGATATCTGAGCATCACTCAAGTCCTGATGCAGCAACTGGGAAATCCCTCTTCCCTTCCAGCTCTGCTCCCTTTATGGCCAGCAGCCAGAGCAAGTCTCTTCACAAGGGACATAGACCATTTCATGCATCACCTCTGTTATCATCCAGGAATTGAAAAACAAAATATTACCTAACTTCACAAAGCTCATAAATGGTGCAGATGGTTTCATTCTAAGTTCTGGGCAAATGTTCAAATAGATTTTTTTTTCAAACAGATACATACTTATACTGACCAAAGCCTTAGACTTCCTTTTTTTTTTCTTTTGCTCCAGTCTTTTATGGCACACACAGACTAATGTAAAACAAGCATGCTGAGGGACTTGTATTTATATCTTAGCCTTGATGTGATTGCAATCTTTTGTATCTTCATGCAATAGTTTCTGGTCTAGTTTACAGTCCCTCCTGTTATAATTCATCTCATATCACTTATTTTCTTTGTTTCCCCATTCTTCATCATTTATTTCTGAGCCAACTTTTTACTTATTCCATGACTCTTGCACCCGAAACATTATTATTAACCTTGGATGTGGAACCGTGTCCAAAATTTTCTCTGAAGTGTAAACAGCTCTGGCATTTCATTACAAAATTTTCCATTGTGTTCCAAAACACTCCTTACTATAAACTTCAAGGTCACTCCCATCTTCCCCCTGTGAGTGTTTCAGATCCAGGTGGAGCCTTCCCTGTCACACTGGAGCTGAGAGAGGGAGATATTGAAACCATAGGAGTCAGCGTTTCAGGAATCGCACACAGCTTTCCAGTTTGGCAGTGGGGCTTTGCTCAAGGAAATGTGGGATTTCCACATTGTGCTGCTGAATAGGAACAAAAAAAAGGGCAAATGCCACTTGTGGGTCAGATGGCCCTCGCTTGTCCTTCCAGACTTTCCAAGAGCTACACAGGGCTCCCACACAAGTGTGAGGGATGGGCAGAGACAGAAAGGAGGCGCAAGTCCCACTAAATGCCTGGGCTGAAGCCAAATTGATGCAGTCCGAAGGTCCAAGGCTGAGGGCAGGATGTGGCATGGAGGGGAAAAGCCCTTCTGTGACCAGCCACATGCTGCTTGCTTGCCAGACCCTACCTGCTCTCTGTCCCCACAGGTAAAACCACAGCAATAGCAAAGCAGTCTTTGGTGCTTTTGGTGCACCCCATGAGTTTTTTCCATGCATGAGTTGACTGATAGCCTTATTACTTAGCATGTCTCCATAGCTGCAGTGTGTAGCAATCAGCAAAACAGCACACAACTGTATTAAGTACATCTGGGGAAAAGTGAAAATAACACCTGGCATTTAGCACAGTTCGTCGAAGGATCTCAAAATGCTCAGCAAACTTTAATAAAGACACATGATGCCCAGTGAGTCTGGAAATATTGTGACAGCCAGATCAAACCCAGCCAAAGTGATAAATCAAGGCACGCTGGAGCAGCACCAGCGCAGCAGAAGGGCTGATCACCCTGGAGAGTGCACTGCTGGGGTGTCACCTCCACTCTCCCCTGCCATGAATCCTGGGAAAGCATCCCTCTGCCCAGCACTGCCCTCCAAAACCCCTGGGTGCTGGACCAGATTCGGCTGCCTTTGGTCCTCCCTGCATCCCACAGGCGTTTACCAGGGAGCATCAGATACCCCCACACACCTCTCCTGCTGGCTCACCACCTCCTGTGACATGATGGATAGACTGGATCACAGGAAAGCAGGGCTGACAATGATCCTATTTAGCCTGTATTTACACACTCAGTTCATTCAGCATTTCTGTTTTATATGTTTCTCTATTGAGATGATGTGTGAATTCCTTGTACACTTTTTTTCCTCCAAGTCATGCAGCGAGTGTTTGTGCATCTGTATTGTGCTCTACTTTTCCTCATGTTCACAGATTTTTATTAAAATATTTCCATAAAACAGGTTGTTACCAAAAAAAATGAACACATACAAATTAATACATAAAAACAGATGAGTTATATAGAATATTTACAAACAATGGGATAGAATTCAAAACTTCTCATAAACACAGCATACAAACAAGCATATACATACCCCGTGTTTACTATAATTTATTTTAAGAGTTCCCTAGTAGTTCTGAGGTAGACTTAGGCTGACAGACAAGCTTTTCCTTCCTGTTGCAAATTGAGGGGAAATCAAAAAAGATCTCAGTTGAAAGCCAAATGAGAAAAGTCTTCTTTTGTGCCCAGTCTGTGCTTCCTCAGCCTGCAGAAATAATCACACACAGTGTAAAAATTGGGCTATAGAGCAGTGCTGACATGACCAAGCCTCAGTCTTCATGTGTGGTAAACGAAGCTCAGAGCTTTGAGTGCTCTGGCCAGAATTAGGCTGTAGGTAAGTGGGAGCTCCCTGACTCCTGACTGCTGGGCTTGCAGCCCATCTGTTTGCTATCTAAAATATTGGAAAGAGATAAATATCTAGGTGAATAAGAAATGCCCACAGGACAGCATTCAGAGAGCAGGTATGCCACCAAGCTCTGCAAAGGGAGAAAAATCCAAAAAGTTAATGACTTTCCCAACCCTCAGTCCAAAATAAAAGTTAAACAAAATAATAAGAAGAAGGGGTTTGCAGTGCAATTCTGGCTTTATTAAATCAGATCACTGAAGGCAGTGGAACCGACTGACTTACTGAATTCCCAGACTATTCATGTGAGCCAGTAGTTTGCCCCACAGCCCAGTGCTGAAGTGCCTTGGTGGTGCTGAGGGCTGGCAGGTGGCCAGGGACTGTGACATCTCATGGCTGAGACTTAATCTCATGTTTTCACCATGGGCAGGGTCCAAGTTCAACCACTCTGCCAGCATTTCTGGGCTTCTCAGGTATGAGGTGAGTAGTGTAATAGTGGAATAAAAGTCAGTACAGCCTGCCTGTGATATTGATACAAGCAAATATTGTCACTTTTTATCCTTGAGCTGCAGAGGCAAAACCAGATAGCTCGTAATGATGGTCACCTGCCTCTGCAGCACAAGATCCCTTTCTGCACACTTTGACAAACGGGAGGTTTATTAAAGCTAGGAAAGCAGGGCTGACTTTTTCTCCATTTCCAAGAGGAGGTTGTTTTGTCAACGTTTTGCCAGAGTCTGGGAGTGTGAAATTGGCTGTTCATGTGCAGCCTGCACAAGTACAGTAGTTTTAAAGTGAAGGCAATTAATTTTAGTTGTTGACTTAAACTGCTGTTGAAAGGTGCTTCATTTCCCAACTCTTCCTCCTATAAATAGATTGAGGGTTACATGAAAGTCAAATTGTGCTCGTTTGTCCTCCTTCTTGATAGATTTACCATGGCTGCTTATCTATCAGCTCCCCCCTCCCTTAACAAAATTTGTTTCTCAAATTAATTTAGCTCACTCATTCTCATTACTCCACAGCCAAAAAATTGTCTCCTCTTTCCTACCAAAAAAAAGTAAAAACAAAACAAACCACTTTGGAACCAATATATTTTCTGGAAGGGAGATTGAGCAATGTGTATCTTGAACTTATGATTGAGAGAGCTAAAGAAAACGTGTCTTTTGGAGGGATAAACATTTGTGTTAGCAGTCTGGAAGGACTACCAGGGCTGGGGAGTGGCAGCTCCATCAATGCTTCCGGAAGCTGCATGACCCCAGCAGCTGCATCGTAAATCACTCTGCCTGTCCATCAGCTATTATTTGGTGATTTTTCTCATTATTGTTTATTCATGTATTGACTGTATTTCTTTTTCTTGCTTTCTGTTATGACCCAAGAAGGCAACCATGAGATCTACAACAGCAAAGGACAATTTTGTCTCCTGTGGAAGCTTATTTGCAAGAAGGAATATTACCATTGCAGAGGATCTTTAAAGTGTTCAGCTTGAACATAAACACACGCACATTCACACTAGACAAACAAAGTTGGTTGATGCACCCTAGTGTGCCTGGAGAAGTTCAAGCTCCATCCTGTGGTTTAATGCAAATTAATCAGAGTGCTTGCCCATGGGCTACCTCATCCCTTCCCTGCACAACTGTTCCAGTCCCAGGACCCAGGCCATGAAACACACAGTAAATATCTAACATGAGGGTTTGGAGGACAGTCATATTTTCTGATGCTGATAAGGACATCTGGGTAAGTATGAATCACCGCTCTGAAAGCAACATTTGTATTTTCATGGAGTGCATATTTAAAGAAAAAGAATCCCTTGATCTAAAGATTCTGTGGTTGTCTTGCTGCCACTCACCTGATCTCTGATCTGGAGCTGCAAAATTAATTTACTCTTCACCATGTAACATAGAGCTAAACAGATTTAGAAAAGACCTGTGTCTTATCTTTGGAGATGCCAAATCCTTATCTGCTAACACTGTACTAAAGAGATCTTGACAAAAGGGGAGGAGAAACACAAGTACTTTAAATATAATAGTGTATAGCTGGAGATACCTAGGTATACTTATCTTTCGAAAAATGGTATTCTGTGTCGTAGGAATTTGTGTTTTTTCAAGGTGCTCAGAATGTTTTGATAACCCAAAATATAGACCAATGGTTTTTAATTTGTGGAAGGACTGTGCCATACAATTCAGAGCTATCACACAGATGGGTTTCCCAGTCACACTTCGATTATTTATGGTGTTAAAATTGGAGGGTTTCATATGGCTGTCCCCCACCTTGTCCACAACTGTTGTTCCCACCACACTGCTGGCTGTTCTGAGGTCTAGGTTACAAAATACAGATCTTGCTTAAATACTCTTGAAGACAATAAATAAAAGGTGTATAAGGCAGCACGGTTTTGGGCTATTCCTTTTCTTAAAATATTTAGATGGAATTAACAGGAGAATACTAAGCAGCTGATAAGTTAGTCAATGAACTGTGCACGCATATGTTCGTAATTTTGTGTTCCAGATGTAACATTAAACATTTGGTGGGAAGCTGCCCAACACAACTATCCATGAGATACACTGATGTCTTTACAGGGAAGCATTATGCTTTAAATGGGCATTGGTTTTATCCTTTTGTTCTAAGTAGTGAAATAAGTCAAACATGTCAGGCAGCCACTACACAGCTAAAGATCCAGGTCAAAGCACAGATCCAAGTGGATGCTGAGTGTGACAACTGCTCTGTGAAAAAAGAAGTGGAAAGTCTGGTTTTTAAATAGGGTCTCTTCAAGATAATAAACAAATAAAACTACCATTTAGCTGTCACGTTGCATCATTTTATATCTCACCCAATGCTCCTTTAATTGCTGCCAATGATTCCACGCATGAATAGCATGGTGGGGCACATAAAATTGTTGAGGTGATAGGTCAGGTTACATCATTGCCACCATAGGTTTTCAGGAGCTCTCAAACCCTGCTCAGCAGAAATGTGCATTTAAATAAGGCTTGCACTGAATTTCAGAAAAGCCTACTTAACTCTTGCTGGCTCAAAATTCACAGTACAAAAAATAGCATCAAAATTCACCAGGCATCTAAACTGATTTTGGTCACCTCCATACTTTTTGGGGGTTTGGTATGCAAAGTTTCCCTATCCCTTCACTTCTGTGAGTTGGATATTCGATTATTCTGAAGTAACTACTGTTATTTCGCTGTACCTGGGTTTAGGATTATTTTTTTTAAAGTTTTTAATTCAGAAAGAAAACAAAACACAAGAGGTTTGTCCCTTCTTCCTTTTTAAATTATCCTTGCAGTGATAAATTGAGATTCCCCATAGACCTGACATTTTGAAGTTGACCTCTAGCCTTCCCCAGCTTCTTTGCCTTGTGCAAAAGTGTGCGGTGACACCCAACTTCCACCTTTTCCTGCTAGCCCATTGCTGCCTCTCCAGCACTTGGCTTTAATGGGATGGTGTTACTTTCCCTTTAAGCTTAGGCTGAACTCATTTCTTGCCCTGGGTTCAACCTATCCTCTGAGCTTGGATGCAAAGTTAATTGTTGTAGTGCTACAGTTTTACCTGTCGTGTTGAAGACTGTGTGAACAACTGGGATAACTCCACAACTGAGATAATTCTATACTCTTTATTCCTTCAGTTTTCTTCTTTCTGACTGCAATACCTGACTATTTACAGGCCTGAAGTGACAAGACAAGGGGAAATGGCTTCACACTGACAGAGACCGGGTTTAAATTTGGATATTAGGAAGGAATTCTTCCCTGTGAGGGTTGTGAGACATCACCTCTGTTCCCCTCTTTTTACTGTGGTGTAAGGTTCAACTCTGTTGAGGTGTAGATGTCACTCCCAGGAGCTACATGAAAACATATCTGAGATCTCCCAAACAGGCAGCAAACACCTCTCTCATATGGCATCCTGAGTCCAAATTCATACAATGCAATAACAAGCAAAGCAAATAAACCTCTCCAATACATCTTTCATATTTTTATGTCTCCAAAGGTTTTTTTATGGCTTTGGTAAATACTGTGTTAGCAAAATCAAATTTGTTCCTCCTCTGGGCTGCACAGCAAGTCCTATAACAATGTAAAACATCAATTAATACAGTTTTCATACAGCATAAAGAAATACACATTAGCACAATGCTAAGTAATATTATGTGATTTTATTAGCTCGTATTAGTAAACACAGATTGCATTAAAAGCTGTTTCCGTTTTTTTTTTTAAATGTTTATATTTGAAAGAATAGCCCAAACTACAGAAGTCAGTGATTTTCTGACACTACAAAAATTAGTTGCCTGCAGATCAGCTTAATTTAAAGGTTTTCTGTCTTCTTTGAAAAGGTTAGGAAAACTGTGGCCAAAGAAGACCCTGTGAACCTACTTATCAGGATTTCAAAAGCTTTTTGACAAGTTCTCATAAGATGAGAGCATGAAATAAAATAATTACGAATGGAATGATAGACAAAGCTCATAAAAATTAAACCCACTTTAAAGTCTGACAGTCTCACTTTGTTTTAATCATTTTCTGCCACAGTTACACGTGGCTGCAGTAAAAAAAAAGTGACTACTGTACAATGTTATTTTATCTGGGCTTCAGGCTTCTGTGTGGAAAAGTTAATTTAAAAAATTTCCAGACTGTCTTAGAAAAGGACTAAAAGAGCACCATCTTGCTAACGGAAAAGTTTTAGGGAAAAAAAGAAAACCAAAACAACAATCAAACAAAACCCAACATAACAACAAAACAAATGTAATTTGAACTTTAAGTTTAGACTAGCAAAGTGTCAGGCACAACACAAATTCCAGGCACTATTGTCGCCCACTGTGAGATGTCTACATCTGCAAACTCTGCAGAGCAATGGCACTTGACACTGTCTCAGGATTTGGGCTGATAGAAGAAATAATGCCCTGTACATATGCTGAGATATCCAAAGACACAGAGGGAACTGGAAAGACAGCATTCATAAAAGATGCTACATGTTTGTTGTCAATATGTTGAATGAACATTTGGCCTCTGGACTATATATATTTCAATAGATAATCATCTTTTCCAAGCATTTCCATTTTGCTGTCAGTATTGTATATGACAAGTTTTTATTTTGCTCCTGATGATGATAGTGCCTCAGTCTGTGTTGCATTTCATGGGAGTAAACTGTCTGCAGCATAATGAAGACCACTCTGGCTCAGTAGACGATGGACAGATACAGCTTTTACCAGCACAGTAATTCATTAAAATATGAAGTAGATACTAATGCTGCTCTGAAAGGCAGGAAAAGCACATTTCCTTGTATTCTCTATGGGTTTTTTCATTAATTTTATCTGGAAACAATGTAAAAGTATACAGATATGCACACACACAATTACTCTCCACATAATCACAGTTTCACTGCAGGGACAATGGCCTTGGTATGGAAATCACCTTGACTAAGACAGATAAATGGTTTCTATGCCTTGAAAAGGCTTCCTTGCTTAGAGAAAATAAAAAGAAATAACACCAGCTTTCTGTTTACCAGATAGAGGCAATGCATTATAAAACCCTAGAAGCCTTTTCAAAATAAAATTATGTGAGCTTTTCTTTAACCCATGGATGCACACATCCCTGAACTGTGATAATATTTCACGTTAGAAAATAACAATATAGCATTGCATCCACTAAATTCACATTTTCCATATCTGCATTTGCACTCAGTATACCACAAGGGATTCCAGTGCTGTCAGAAATATCTAGGCTCAGTGAGATGCTATTAAATTAATCTTAAACCCTGTTTTAAACCAAGTGTTTAGCACGCCTGTTGCAGAGTGAAGCCAGGCTTATGTTCCACGCATTTGCATGGACAGATGTGCCAGGACAGCTGGGAGAAGAGATTCCATCCCACAGTGCACATGCCCGCACAGACCACAGATTCACTGGTGTAAGTGATAACACTGATATTCACCAGATTCACTGGTGTAAATTCATGCTGGCAACTTTTTGTTTAGGCATGCCAGCAAGACTTGAAATTCATTAAATAAGAGAAAGCACAGTTATAGATGTATTAATTCCATCTAAACTAGTAAAATTTTTATCATCCCACTAGTTATACCATTAAAGCATTCCCAAATTAAGAAACCTATAAATGCCTAAGACAGCACCATTTTGTGATCCTTCAGTAAAACATGGAAGCCAGCTTGTGTTACTAGAGCACCCTGAAGCCTGGCTACAACTTTTAATAATTGGAGTAAAACCCTGCTGAACCCTGCTGAGATGGAACATAATGAAATGCCAGACAATGTCACTGTGAGTCTATAGTGGAAAATACAGGCAAAACAATGTCAGTGGATGTCTGCATAGACAATGTTATGATTTGAGGAAAGGCAAAATGCTGTCAATGGGAGTCTATATGCTGTAGATAGCATTACCACAGTATGTGAATAAAGGCAAAATGATGTCAGGGCAATACACAATATGCTCAAAACAGAATATATTTAGTCTGAATAGAAAATCTGTCATGTAAAAGAACTGCATTGATTCTCGTCTTCCACAGTGATGTGTTGTCATTTATTACACTGACTGTCTTTCTTATTTAGATTTACCCTGTAGTGTAATCTGAGGGATTTTTCACATTAACACTTCCCTTGCTTGCCGTAAGTGAGCCCACTACCACTGACTTTTTAACCTCTGGATTATGTTATTCAAAAGAAGAATTGATTTTATCCAAAATCTCTACTAAACAAACCACCAGCTATATCCACACTAGAATTAGCAGGTCCAAGAATTGGATTAAAGAAATTAAACAAACTTGCTGTGCTGGTTTGGCCAAATTAGAAATATATCCTCTGAGAGAAGGCAGGTCACCACCCCTCCCCCAACAGGTTCGGGAAAAAATAAATTTTCCTCAAAGGAAAGTGAAAGAGATAAAAGCTATTTATTTAACAAACACACGGGAAAAGGAAAATAATGCTAAATAATAAAATCTCTTTCTGTGGAGAAAAAACCTGGGAAAGTGCTAGAGTCCCTTTGGTCTCCTCGGAGCTGGGGCGTGGCCCAGGGCAAGGCCCTCTGTGCCTGGTGGAAAGTCCTCCCAATGTGTTCTGATATTGAAGCAGTCCAGTAGAAAAGGGAGAAAACCTGAAATTCCAGGGAAGGAAACAAAAGTTCAACTCTCGGTCTCTCTCCGGAGAAAAAGAAGCTGAACAACTGGCCAAAAACTGACTTGGGAAACAGCAAGCCGGGTGCTTCCTCGCTCCCCTGCCACAGCTGGGAAAAAAAAAGTTGCTATCTCTATGTGACCTTGAACAAGCTGCAAACTGCTTTGAAAAAGTTTTGTTCAGTTTTTCCTTCCCCCTCTCAGGCTCAGTTTAGAGGCATAGAAAGGCACAAGAATTAATTTCTGGGCATAGGGCAGCGATATGGGATACACATCATAAAGTCACCCCAAGACACTTGTCTATAAAATACGTGGCTACATACACACATTCGTGTACCCAGAAAGAATTCTAACCACCTCTGATCAAAGGAAGTAAAGTTATTGAGGGGAAATCAGATTAATATTTTTTAAATAAATGTATAGTATTTCTGCCCGAAAAACTCCAGTCATGACCTTGCATGATTCACACTTCTGTAAAATGTGGCTTCATATCCAAATTAATTTAATTGGTATACATTTCATCATTTTTCTTAAGTATAAGATTATTAAACTCTCGCTCCAAGTAATTTCTTGTTTTCTCTATGGTCCTTGTAATGTCAGTCAAACCTTCATGTCCTAAATTGTCAGGTAATTTCTGTCAGGGCAGTGATGCTTCATCTGCCAGGGGAAATGAAATGTTTCCTGTGTATTTTGGGGCCAGCCTGCCCTCTTCACAATGGAGGCGCAACCTCCATTTCAAAGGTTTTCTGAGCAGCCAGTTTCATTCTGACTCCAAAGAAAGATTTCGAAATTGTAGAGAAAACAGTCACAAAACTCAGACTCACCTGGTGTGCTTAGGTTGGATGCCTGGACTCTCATACTTCGGGACATTTCTTGGAGGCACTGCTAGAGCACAAACTCTCCAAAGCAGCAGGAGGGCAAAGTTCTAGGTAGCTGCAAACTGGTCCTTCTCCCCCCCACCTAAATGCTGAAGAATTAAAGAATTTAAAAAATTTTACAGTTTTAAAATCTTGGCTGGTGTGGGAGCTGGGTTCTGTGGAGTCATTCAGGTGCAAAACTGACAGCATCCCAGAAAAAACTGCCAGGAGGGGTTGAAACAATCTTGGGAACTTGGCCATTCAAGTGGGCTGCTTAAGTGGTGGGAAGACAAGTTATAAAGGAAGAAGGCCAATTTTAGACAGAGCCTTGGCTGTATTCTATCTTTCCTGCAAATCATTTTTATTTTGGTTAGCAGAATTCTTTGGAAAAGATAAATTCTGTAGGACTCTATGCAGTGCTCCACCTATATCTTTGCTCCAGCATGTTGAGAAAAAATACAAATTCAGATCCAGCCACAATAATCCTTAGTTTTTTGTGTAGGCAATCTTAGTCCAAATTTTTCTTGCTTTTGCTGCTTTGCATTTCAACCTTTACATTGCAGTAGCATAGTGTTCCCATGCTTAATATGCCTCTCATCTGGATAATGATAATGAGCTGTTATTGACTGGCATTTCCAGTTCAGTGCTGCGAACATTGGGTAGGATTCATAAAATGCTCCTCTTATGCCAGCTGAAATTAGTAGTGGTTTTGAGGCAAAAGGCCAGATTCATCAAAAAGATAATGGGCAGATATATTTTTTGTTTGTTTTTTTTAGAATTTCAATGACCAAATTGCATTGCTATTCTTTGTTTATCTATTTTTGAATTCTATCAGATAGCTTTTGTGATAACTACCTAATTCTGTATTTATAGGAAACTGGCACAAATTGAGAAAACAGAACAATTCCATGTTTATGAAGCATGAATTCTCACAGTAAATGTCGATATAATGTGCATTAATAGGAAAAATTCTACAGTAAATCACATATATATATAATATGTGATTCTTCTGCATGGAGCCTCCAGCTTGGCTATTTAGCAGTGTAATGCCCATCTGCAATCATGTCCCAGGAATATCCAGAAATCAAGATCTCCATCCATTTTGAGAGGTAAGAAGGAGTTTTGTCTGAGCTGGCTTTGCAGGGAAAGCTGGTTTGGTTTAAAATACATCAAGCACGTGTATATTTTTAAGGTGTGGTCCATATGTGGTGTGTTTACCAGACCATTACAGAAAATAAGGAATGGATGTCATTTCGGCAGTTTGAGAACTCCATTTGTGGTACGTAATCTTCTGCCAGTGCCCACTTGTATCTCATGCTTAAATTTAGCATGGAATTTCCTCTCCTGGTGAACGTCTTGAAAATATGAGAAAATGTGGGGTTTTTTCACACTAAAATTGTTTGGGAAACAGACCGCAGAGCATATTGCATTAGGCACCAAGAGGACTGCGTCTGCTCAGGTGCAGCATCAAGGGAAAGAGGTGTTTGCCACATACAGGACCGGCCTGTCCTTTGGAGGCTGCAGAGGCATAAAGGTCCTCGTAAAAAAAATATTAAAAAATTCAGTCAAAAGCCTCACACAAATCATCTTTGTAACAGTATACTAGCATGAAAATCACAGGATTACACTGAATCACAGAGAATCAGATTGGAAAAGGCCTCAGATTATCAAGTCCAACCTAGGACCCAACACCATCATGTCAACCAGACCATGGCACTGAGCACTACATCCCGTCTTTCCCTAAACACCTCCAGGGATGGTAACTCCACCACCTCCCTGGGCAACCCGTTCCAACATCTGATCACCCTTTCTGTGAAGAAATTCCTTCTGATGTCCCACCTAAACCTGACCTAGTGCAGCTTGAGGCCATTTCCTCTCATCTTGTCACTTGTTACCTGGGAGCAGAACCTAATCCTCACCTGGATACACTCTTTTTTCAGGTGATTGCAGAGAGTGAGAAGGTCCTCCGTAACCTCCTTTTCTCCAGGATAAGCACCCGTAGCTCCCTCAGCTGCTCCTCACAAGACATGCACTCTAGACCCTTCTCCATAGTGTGCCGGTTCAGGACAGGCTCCTGAAAGCTGAAGCAAAAATAGAGAGTAGATCATCCAGAGACTTAGACCTTTGCCTTGATTCATTAAAGTCAAAATCTTTTCTCCATGGCTTATGTGAGGTAAGCCCTTAATAACCTATTTGTTCTGCTTCATGGCAATGTGGCATCTCCAGACTCTTCGTGTTCCAGATAAGGAGACAGAAATGATGTCTGGATCGCAAAAATCTCCCAGAGAATATCTACCCTGGCAAAAGACTGGCACTTCTAGCTCATAGCAAAAATGCGGCTTCTCCTGTCTGGAAATCTGTTGAAATGAAGAGTGTGTCAGGCATAAAAAATATTCCACGCCTTAGGTGAAGAGATGGCAGTGCATAAGGCACCTCAGATGAAGAGACATGAGCTGTGTCACATTCTCTTCTCCTCCCTGATATGCTCCACAAAATCCTGTAGCTTTCACTGCTCTCCCCCAGACACCAAACTTCTGGTGTCAACAAACATGGTGTGACAGAGAGAGGGGTCCAGAGGAAGAGTTGTGTGAACTTTGGTCCAAGTGTTATATGGAGTGTTTTTTTGAAAAACATCATCTGAGATAATCCACTAGGAAATGGTCTTTTGGATTAATCACTGTGAGCTTGGGTACTTCCTGCACAGAAAAACATTTGTCACAGCTGGAGTTTTGTCGCAGCACTTCTGTATCATCTTTGGGGAGGAAGAGCACAGGAGCAAAATCTGTGCTTGCCAAATGTCCCAGCTTACCTTGATCAAAGAACAGCCCCAAATTGTGGTATGTAAGCATGTAGAAGTCACGCTGATCCTAAAAGTCAGGAATCTTGAAGATGATGGCAGAAAAGCTTCACTGCATGACTCTGCACAAGCCTTTTGATTTGCTTGTTCCTTGGTCTTGTCACCTGTAAAGCACAGTTGATAAATTCTTTACTTTTCATCTCCTGTTTCTGGGGATAGTGAGCAAAAAATTCCAGGAAATTCAGCACAGCCAATCAAAAATTCTCAATAACAGCAAAAATTAAGCAAAGCTGATAAAAAATTCTCAATAACTGCAAAAATGCTGTGAGGGTAAACAATTCAGTTGTTGGTGGGGAACAAGCTGAACAGAAGAGCCAGGAGTCTTTCTGAAATGCCTCCTCACAGCTACATCCATCAAAGCTCATTGAAGTTGCAGGCATATGGCAATTCAGAACAAGGGTGGGTGAACATGTTTAACCTAGTTAGAAACTCCGTGGAAGACTGCGGAGTCTGGGGCATTGCTCAGCCTGCACTGAGCTCTCAGACTGCTTAGGACAGATTCAGGAAAACAAGCCTGAGAGAGAAGAAAAATTGCTGGTCAAGAAAAGGTCGTATTAAGCACAGCAAAAATAATTTCTTTATAATGATCCACCCCCCTCAAAATGTCTAACACTTACAAGAGATATTTGTTCTGCAGCAGAGACGTGCAGCTCTGAGTTAATTTGATGGTGGAGTTTCAGGGGATTCTTTTAGGCTGATTTTGTAATTAAACCTTGAAAAGAAGGCAAATATGAAATAAATTCAAAAGTTCATAAAATTCCTGACTTCCTGAATGAGGCTTACCTTTTCTTAATTCAAAGTGAGTTGTTCTGCCTTCCTGTGTACAGAAATGTGACTGTGAGGGATATATCAATCCACACATGTTCCTAAAACAGGGAGCTGACTTCAGTGCAATGGGAGTCTGACCCATTTAGAAGATTTTTGTTCTACTTTTCTATTAAAAAAAAATACTTCAAGATAAAATGGTCCAACTAAGTTTTAAGAAACATAAATGCTTTACTAAGGATTTGAATAATAATTGTAGGAAACAGTTTAGTTGTTTGGTTAATTATCCTTTTTATTCTCAGCTGTTAATGTGATGAAGTTGAGTTCACTTCTAAGGAAGTGCTAACTGGCTATGACTAATAAATTGTGTTATAAATACAACAGCTTCAGAAATAAAACCTTCTGAGCAATTTTAACCTCTGTCATGTGTACACAGTAGTTTTTGGCTACTAATTGGTATCTACTGGGATATAGATATTGCTCTGACCCAACACCACTAGCTGCTATTTTGCTTTACTCTGTATGCAGCATGTCCACGACTTCATGGAAAACTTTGGAAAACTCAGCAGTTTGGTAAAATTCTGACAGAGTGCCAAGCATATTCCTTATTTTTTTTCCCAAGTGTTTTATTCAAATTAATGTTTTATGAGTCCTCAGAGCAGTTTCCAATTTACACAAAAAGGCCCCATCCCTCTGTCCTTGCAATACCATGTGCATCCCATCTTGTCAT
Organism: Corvus hawaiiensis; assembly: GCF_020740725.1. Lineage (NCBI taxonomy): Eukaryota > Metazoa > Chordata > Aves > Passeriformes > Corvidae > Corvus > Corvus hawaiiensis. Next base: position 6,273,428 of record NC_063216.1, read on the forward strand.
CCCTTTCCACTGCCAGAGCTGGATTTGCAGAGATGAGAATGAGATTTTCCTTTCAATCTTTGTGACATTCTGATACCTTCCCCCGACACCTGCTTAATGCTGTGTGAAAATGCTAAAGTTATCAGCTGTTTGTGAGGATCTGCTTTCTGAACACCAGCTCCAGCACTTTGTCTTAAACAAGGTCCAGATCCTGAAAATAATTATTTTGGGGCACATACTGGATGTGAGAGCTGCCATTCAGAAATGCAGGTTTTAACCTCATTTACCTTGACAGGGATTGGAGAAATGGGGTCCTGATCTAACAAGCTGTGGAGGCTTAACAATGTAATACACCATTTTCCAGTTGAAAATAGAATAAAAGCTATAGAGCACAACTAAAAAAACTAAATATTAAGTCTCTGAAGTTTTAATTCTGACCTCTTTCAAGTGTATACATTCATATAGCCCTTATATATATGATCAGATTCCTATTTTTCTAAAATCAGTAGTTCTTCCACTCTACTGTAGGTGCTGAGTATTTTCCATGGAGCTGCCCAGCTAAGTGGCTCTTAAAATCTTCTCTCTTTTCGCAGGGACAGAAGCAACATCCAAACCTCCAGGAAGTGTTTGACTACGCAAAGCACAATTTTTCCTCCTTAATTCCCCTGCCCACTGCTCTTGAGCTGGTGCCTTTCAGATTCAGCAAACAAATGAGCCCTTCTTCACCACAGTCTGCACAGGCCCATCCTGTGCCCTGCATGAGGCCAGACCCAGTGGGGGGGAAAAAAATCTCTGTGTGATCACATAATTAAATATAGAATGCAACAGCAGCTTACACACAAGGCGGGGGTCTAGTTAAAGCTACCAAAGCAACTTTAATTCTGGAATTTCCTAACTTTTTCCACTCCAGCCCCTACAGCCTTAGAGCTGTAGCTGCCAAAGACTCACAGTTCTCCATTAAGCTTTAGTTTTAAGTAAGATTTTGGGGGTGGGACACAGACTGACATTTTTCTGGGGGTACAGACAGAGTTAGACCAAAGGATTCTCTGGGTCATTGAAATCTCTACACCAAACCCAAGTGCTTTTGAACAAAGTGCCTGTAAGAATTCTTTCAAATGGCTAAACCATGACATTCTTCCTTAATTGCATTTTCAGAACTGTCTGAACTAGTCTAGCTGAAACTTTCCAGAAAAATTTTGCTTGAGACACCTGGCATGGAAAAATTCAGTCCAAGTAATTTAAAGCTGCAAAATTATAAGCAACCAAAACCAAAATCATGTAATGGGAAATGTCAGGCAATTTTAGCTACTGATGATACTACCAGCTCTGTCTATTACAATGTGAAAAATAAAGACAGACAAGAAGAAAAAAAGACAGACAAAATTATAAATTATAATAGGAGAAAGCTTGCTTACTGGAAGAGGTGGGTTTTAAGAAATTTTTGGATGTGAATAAAAGGACGTTTGACAGATGAGGTCATGGAGACTTTAATGTGTTAGGAGGCACCACAAGTGAAGGCATAAAGCTGAGAGTGAGTAAGGGGGGGAAAAGAGCAAGATAAGGATTTGGAGGGCGTTCTGAGAATGCAGATGGAAGACAAAATGTACAATAGTACCAAAAACCAGTATCAGAGCTCCACTGTTGTGGTCATTAAGTAAAAAAGCCATGGAACAGCATCTGGCTCCACTTCGTATTCTCTGGTACTTTGTTGACAGGTAGGTGGATGAAACTATGCCTCCTTAAGAGATATCCTATTTAAATGTAGCTGCTGGTAAATATCAAGGGGAGGGACAGCCTGAACCTACTTCTCATAAGTCATTGCTGCTGCTCATTTGTAAATAAAAATTTTTCCAAGGTCCTTATTCCTACTAGTTGCTGACTGCAGTGGAATCCAGCAAGAAGCAGAAAATATCTCAAAGGCAGAATCTGACTTCCAGATTGTTTTTTAGATCCCAGTGCCCAATTCTGAATTCATTCATTTCTTTGGGACCTTTTGAAGATCAATTCACTGCAGAGTCCGTGCCAACTGTCACCCTAAGTCTTTCTTGACTTGGAAGGGTCCAGTCCTTGAGCTCTTGAGAAGTGGTCGTTATTCATTCAAGAAGTCCTTTCAACTTAGGTCAGTCATGTTCAATTTTGTAACAAAAGATATCAAGAACTAGCCTTTATTCTCCTTTGTTTTCCAAATATAAGGGCTTCAGACTTAACTGAATATTGAATCTCCGACTAGTTTTCATAGTGGGGTATTGGCTCTTAACTGTTCTACCTGCACCTCTGGGCCAGGTGCTTTAAGCTACCCATCACTTATGGAAAGCATTTTTCTCCAGTAACATGCTAAGATCATATTTATTTGGGAGCTGCTTGGAAATCTGTCATTATGGCACTTGTGACAGCTTGACAAGGCCTGTTGCCATGGAAAAGATTTGTGATGATGTATAAATATATTCCTAGGTCAGAAGTTCTATGTGTTTTTTGGACATGGATGTTAAAGGGAAAAAGAATGACTAAACATTTAAAAAAGCAGAATAATAAAAAATAACAATAACTAACATTTGATACCATATTTCTGCCCCGTAATGAAACAAACAATTTCTCAAAGCATTTAATTTATGCAGTAGCAATCCTGCTAGCAATGGAAGTTCATTTCCAAGGTTCAACCCCATCCTTAAAATAGTCTTATTACCAGTCATTTTGCAATATTGATGGCTCCTCTATTAATAGACTAGCAGACAAGGGAGCTATTATTCTTGCCCTCTATCTGTTATTCCATTAGGTAAGGCTGACAGTCTCCGACTGCTTGCAGTTCTATAACCTACCCTGTGCTCAAGCCACTCACTAAAACTCATCCTCACATGTTGTTTTTGGTGAAAATTGTGACTAGACAGAAAAGGAGACAACAAAAACATGGAGAGAAGTATGAGCGAAAGCTCGGTATAGGTTTGCCTCCAAAACAGCAGTATTTTTTTGACTCAGACAGAACTGAGGAAATTTCGGCACAACGATGTGGAAAGTGATCAGACTGTCTCTGCTGTGTGTCCCTGCTGATGACTGATGCCTTGTGTTTAAGTCCCAGCTATACCCTCATGCTCACACAGGAACAATCTTTCCAGCCCTTTTTGACAGCTGTAACAAAGCATAACTTATGTTTCTCATAAGGGGATTTTTAAGCATGGGCTAGTCCAGGCTATGCTGAGCCAAAGCCACATGTGGGCATGAGCTTCCTTTCTTGGGTGCAGGCAGTAGAGTCCAGTCTCCTGTATGTTTGAATCCAGAGGTTTTGCTAGGATGATGCTCTACGTGCCTGACTCAGGAGCACACAGTAAACTAGAAAAAGCTTTGACCAGGTTTCCTCACCTGCTGCCTTTCCCACTAGGAAGCTAGTCCAGCTCTAAAAAGAACCAGGGAAAGATGGTGTTCTATGGTGCATTAGCCAAAAGCAGATGTCCTGTAATTTGCTGGGTTTTCTTAGTCATCTACCAGGACATAAGTGGTTTGCAAAAATAAAATTATAATCTTAAAAAACAAAATCACGAAGAATCACGAATCCTCCAAATTTGCTCCTATCCATAGATGTTGTTGATTAGCCAGTTCTTTTTCAACTACAGGGACTCTCTCTGTTCTGTTTCTTCCATAAGGTTTTTGGCTTCTGTTTGGGTTTTTTTGTTTGTTTCCTTAATTATATCCCATCAAACTCTGAAGCACTGTTTTTGAGATCCTTAAACATCAAAATACCATATATTTTTATTTAAAGTTCCCTGACACTTTATCCCAATTTTTAATTTCTAACTTAAAAGAAGAGGGAAATGTCTCAAAGTAGAAAAATGAGAATTGATCTATAGTTTGAATCCAAGCCACAAATATGCCATGAGAATATAGACACATGCACATAGTGCCATCAAGAAAAATATCCCAACCCTCCCACACTTTTTACACATTACAACATATTAAAAATTATTTCTGGACATAGTGAAATATGCTTAAATTAAAAAAAAAAAAAAAAAACTAGAAAGTTGCAAGTACCTCCAGAATTTTCTACAGTCACAGGCACAGAATTAAACTCACTTTTTTCAGAAAAAACTTCCATGACAGTTCAGTAACTTAACCTTGATTTTCAGAAGCTGTGGTCTACCAAATAGAATGCAAATCAAAGAGATGGAATTAGCTTGCTACTACCTGCTCTGGTAGGAAGAACAGCACGTATATAATCAGAATTAAGATACCATTGGGCAAACCAAGTCCACATCAGATGGCTGTATGCTGTGGAGTGCTAAAGGATCATCATTTTACTGCACATTTCACACATTTGGTATAGTGACAGCTGCGCTGGTCACCAGCTCAGGAACATCCTTAGGGGCTGTTTTAGGCAAGAATGAATGGGAGCCTTGGCTGGATAGCACCAATGGCCATGAATATGGAATGTTCCATGCACATATGCACACATGCATCAAAAGCTGGGAATAGAAGTGCCATTAAATCTATCCAAATACTCTGGGAAACTGAGATATGAGATGACGTACTCCATCACTAGCAGTGCTGCAGATGGGATGTGAAGATGTGGCTCATGATCTTGTGGCACATGCAGCAAGGCAAAGGCTTCAGTCCTCTTCGAAGAGGTGCTGTTATATACAACACTGTTCAGCAAATACACTGGAAACCTCTCCTGCTTATTTATCTTTCAGCTTGGGATCCATGAAAGCTTTTAAGCACAAGATTCTAAATAAGGAACCAAAAAATGTTGCTGTTTCTCATCATAACTGTAAACTGAAAATAAGCACTTATACAACCTAGCCCAAATACTTAGTTAAAGAACAGGTTTATAACTAAGAATACCTTAAAATGTGTTTGAATTATTATATACACTACTTAAACAGTTAAACTGTCAGCTTAGACTTTTGTATATCTACCTCATTAGCCTACTTCCAGCACCTGTGGTAGGTGCATCTGCATTTTTAAATTTTGTATTTTTCCATGCTTTATGCATCCTGTAAAATGCCTCGAGAACTTTATGAGGGATGTTACATTAAAATGTGTGATTATAAATATGATTTAAATATCTGAAACATTACAGAGTGATTATTGTTCAATAAGGCAGCATGCATAAAAGGGTTATCTGCATGCTGTGCTTAGGTTTCCACAATATAATGTAATGAATTGTTCAATATAGTTTGTATGCTATTTGTCTCAGTTTCTTCTCATACTCCAGAGATGCCTGATATGCAGGGCTCTAACAAGGCTATCATAAATTGTTGAACAATAAACAGCCCTTGGAATTTTGAGATAATATGTGGTTAGTATGTAATCCATCTCAAGGAACTTGATTAAGTGCCACAAAGGAACATTCTTGACAATGCTCAACATAGTTTTAAACTGCTGCTAAATCCATTACTACGTGTAGGATATGGCACACTCCTTTTGCTCCCTGCTCCGTACCAGTGGCCTGGCTGCTCAAGGAGAGATTTAGGGAGGCACGCTACCTAGGCAGATGGGTTCCCTGGAAATTGCTGAACAAACCCAGCTTTAAACACTGATAAGTAAGGCCTCCTAAAATCTGCACTAAGCTTCACAACTCGAATACCATTTGGCTGGATTGTCTTAGCTGTGTCTACACAAAAATGCTTCCTTTAAGATAGGTGCTGTGTCATGGAAGAACAATAGCAACAACTCACTAGTAGCACTTGGTGCCTACACTAATATTGTTGTGTTTGGAATGTGCTGCATGTATCCACTAATTTTCCCTTGCAACATCCCAGTGAGTTGGAGAAGTGTTTCTACCCCTTTTCAGGGATGAGAGGCACCAATTACTCAGGCAGTGCAAGGCGGCGGGGGGGACCTCATGGGCCAAAGATGAATGGTGGTGTCTTGAATATAATAACGTTACAAAGAGTGACTCAAACAGTTGAACAAGACCAAGGCCATTTTTATTTCTTTAACGTTTTTGTCTACTCCTCTGCTGAGGCAAATGGTGGGGACACTGAAGGCAAAAGGAGATGGGCACTTCATGTATCTAAGCTGTAACCTTGCCCTGCTGCTTTAGAGACACAAATAAGGATTCCTAGGCAGTATTTTCTATATCCCAGGAGACCGCACAGGAAGAATATTGAGAGGCAGTTATTACAACAGTAATGTTCTGACATACTTCAGGAGCTATGACAGTCTTGGAAATGTCACTCTCATTGTGAGAAAATAAGACTAGAGGGAGGGAATCCTGAGATCAAGACAGAAGATGGCAAATTGAGCAGGATTCGTTACTGACAGCCACATGATCTAGTTTCCCAATGATTAATATACTTTCATGATCTGTACGTTACAGATATCATATCTCTGCCAGGGGGACAGTGCAAGCCTGCCTTCAAATTCAGCACTCCCTCCAGGTTTTGGAGTTCTGCTCACCTCTCTTTTACTTGTGTCTTTAGAGGACTGTGGAGTGATGCGTCACCTCTTTTCCTCACTAACAGCCTTATGTCCCACTGATGTCAGACCTCTCACCAAGTGAATTTGATCAGGTATTGATCTTTAATCTACAGCATAGCTGGGAATGGCAGCCAGCTGTAGCTGTGAAGAAGAACAACAACTGGCAGACACTCTGGTTGGTGTTGGCACTAGCCCTCACTTACGAGATCCAGATTCCTGGGAACCAAATGTTCCTGTGATTCTGGCTTTCTGCTGCCAATAAAGCTCATGATACAAAGCTAATTGCCTTGTAACTTTTCTTGGAAGTCTGAAAGGGAAGTGGATAGGTTACCTTTATTTATATACTGATATGCCAAGACTCTGCATTAAGATAAGGAGAAAAATATATACAGCAGTAGCTATAAAAAAGCCAGTTTACCCATCTTCACTATGAAGTGGTTTCAGAGGCATGTAAGTAGCTTTCATTTCATATAAGCTTAACAGGACTGTAAGAGTTCTTTTGGCCTCTTTTACCACTGTGAAGAATAACAGCAGGCAGAGTTCATTGCAGAAGAGTCTTTTTATAGGCTCTTTCACAGAAGGACTTCATTTGGAATTTGGTCCCTGGTACATCAAAACTGTGGCCAGTCAGCACCCAGAAAATGGGAACTAAATCAAGTGTAAGAAGAATGATTTCTATTTTCACTGACCTGTGTGTAAAGGATGAGTTTATGACTGAAGAATACCTTAATTCTTCTTTGCCTGCTTCTTCGTAGCCAGTCTACTCCTATCAGCTGACAGGTGACAGTAACAGCAGTAACATTTACATCTTCTATAGATTAGAGGAATTCTTCCAGCCTTAGAAAAGTTGCTTTAGGTTTGGCTATTTTGATTGACTTTTGCTAAAAATAACAAACATGAGGACTATTGGATTTTGAATACTCTTTAAGGAATTTCAAGGAGAATAGTTGTGGAAATAAAAAATCCCTGTAGGATAGAAGCAATTAAGATTAAAATTGCTTTGAAACATTTGTGGCAAAAGTCAAAGAAGCAACTACAAAAATTTGGTGGGTGAAAAAGACCATTTTCCTGTGAAGTGGTTCTTCCTTCTATGGGCCAGAGTCTGTTTTTACCCATGTAACTGAGAGCAGTTTTATGGGGTTTTCTGGAACAAGAAGGAAAGCACTTGAATTGTGGAAGAACAGATAGGTTTTTAATCTGTTCTCCTGAAGTGGTTGGACAAGGCCTGTTGACCAGATTGAGAGGACATGGGGAGTTACAGCTGGGGAAGGCCTGGGAGTCTTCAAATGTTTCCAGCTCCTCCCTCCCCTACTGTTCTCATGCAATTTCTGACTTCTCCCTTTCAAAAGCAACACAGAAAAACAGAATCTGCACACTGTGGGCCTGAAGGGGTTAAAGTCCCACAGTTCTATCATTCTTGATGGGTCTTTTTATTTTCTTCTAGTTCATCTTTTCCTCAAGAGTATGCACATTATTTTTACCTTTGGTGTATCTGCTTCACTTGTTTTACTTTTCAGACAGTTACCTGGCTGTAAGCCAGCACTGCAAAATCAAGCCCTGCCATTTATTTTAGGATTTGCTTTTAATATTCTTTCCTGAATTTCATATTTTTTCATTTCTTATTACTTTATGCCATGCCTCCTTTTTTTTACTTTCTCTCTGTTAATTTTGTTTGGTTTCTGTCACTCACTCTTTGGTAGCTCAACTATCAGAGCAGAATGAAAAAGCTACATGGCAGCTCAAGTTATAGGTATATTACTGTCACTTCCCTACCACTGAAAAGTGCAAGCAGCAACCAGAAAACCAGCAGATCTGAGTTAAGTCAGCAATGCAGACTCCAGTTCTTTGAGCTACGCCAAGTCACAAAGAATTTGGGCTTGCAGATACAAGAGGCATTGGGCTTCTTGTAAAAAAAATACTCTGTTTATTGAAGATGAAAGCAATACAATAACAATGAGAATAAGCATAGACATGATGAAAAGCGAACAAAAGCAGCCCAAGTCTCAGCCTGAGTGTAATATACACATCGATTCTTTTTATTCCTAAAAAGAGCAAAAAAGTATTCATAACAGCTGGTCTCAACCCAAAAGTTTGTTTGGATCACTGAATCATGCCTTCATACTCTTTAGGACTATACACAGCTGTCACTGAAATGATCCTGGAAAAATCCCCATCTACTGCTAAGAATTTTTTTTCCTTGCTGCTAAACATATTTTGCTGTTAAAGATGTACAGGGAAATGAAAAACTGGTGGAGAAACAAAGGCCAATTTTCTAAAAATGGACACTTAAAATTAGTTTGTTACACTTCTAAGAAGCAGCCTGATTTTTCAAAAGAGCTGGGCCTCTGTCAGCTTCCAGTGTACTCTGGGGGGAAAGCAGGGAGCTGTGGACCCTCTGAAAACCTGCTGGGTGCCTATGTGTTCTTTGGACATTTGTATTCCAATATTCCTGCTACTGCTTGCTCTGTGTGCTGGTCTGAGGATTAATGGGAAATACAAGTTAAAGCTTCTACTTGAAAAATTTTTGTCCCAGCTTTTCCCATGGTCCAGCTGCCCACAGGAGTTCCATCCTGTTTTGCAACGTGGGCCTGTACCTGCCAGATGAGACAGAGACCAGCCCAGGGTGATTGCAGGGTGTTGCACACAGTTTCCATCAGGAAATAGGGGCACCCTTTGTAGGAATGTTTTGATTGTCTGAGATCCTCAAGTTTTCCCTTAATTCTCCTAGATTTGCCATTATTTTCCCTGTCTTTCCAAGATGCTTTCTTCTGTCAAGTTGCTGGAATTCTCTTTGCAAGTGTATACCAGATACAGCACCTGCCTTTCAGACCCTCTTCCTGACCATATAATAACCCACTTGCATGGAAGCAATGAAACCTATGAATGGTATAACTTTGTTGTTTGGGCCTTTCAAGCTTTAATCCCTTTATCTGGGATAATTTTCCCTTCTTATGAATGCTAAGAAAGCCACTAACTTCAACCATGTTGCCTTGGGGTGACTTTATGATGTGTATCCCATATCGCTGCCCTATGCCCAGAAATTAATTCTTGTGCCTTTCTATGCCTCTAAACTGAGCCTGAGAGGGGGAAGGAAAAACTGAACAAAACTTTTTCAAAGCAGTTTGCAGCTTGTTCAAGGTCACATAGAGATAGCAACTTTTTTTTTCCCAGCTGTGGCAGGGGAGCGAGGAAGCACCCGGCTTGCTGTTTCCCAAGTCAGTTTTTGGCCAGTTGTTCAGCTTCTTTTTCTCCGGAGAGAGACCGAGAGTTGAACTTTTGTTTCCTTCCCTGGAATTTCAGGTTTTCTCCCTTTTCTACTGGACTGCTTCAATATCAGAACACATTGGGAGGACTTTCCACCAGGCACAGAGGGCCTTGCCCTGGGCCACGCCCCAGCTCCGAGGAGACCAAAGGGACTCTAGCACTTTCCCAGGTTTTTTCTCCACAGAAAGAGATTTTATTATTTAGCATTATTTTCCTTTTCCCGTGTGTTTGTTAAATAAATAGCTTTTATCTCTTTCACTTTCCTTTGAGGAAAATTTATTTTTTCCCGAACCTGTTGGGGGAGGGGTGGTGACCTGCCTTCTCTCAGAGGCTATATTTCTAAATTTGGCCAAACTGGCACACATGTGCACTGCAGCTTTCCCTGACAGAAACAAAAAGGGGTTGGGTGGTTGGGACAAAAGGGTGGGAGGTAAAGAGCTGTCTCCAACCCACCCTGGCAAAGATGCACTTGTAAGATTTAACAGCCAGTATATGTCTATATGTGTGCCATTCCACTCCCTGTGTCTGAGCTATTAACTCCTAACCAGGAAAATCTGCCTCTGGACAGTTTTGTAAGCAGAAAAGGACAATGCTTTCTGTCCTGCACTTCCTGACCTTATGTGCCAGTGTAATATGCAGAAGTATGTCAAATGCCATTTAATCTTCATAATCCAAGCAGATTATGCTCATAACTTCATCTTTATCTGCTCACAGCATTATCTCCTTTCAAAAATGCCACAGAGATGTTTTTAGTCAAGATTCACCCTTTACAAGAAAGACTTATTTTTAGTGACCAGATCTCACATCCCACCTGCACTGGGGCAGGCCAATGCACTGTATGGATTTCCATATTACTTGTGCGTTCTTCCCAAAGTGCAACATGGTAATTATATTTGCCATTCTGAACTTGCATTTCTGAAATCTGGGGTAGCTGAAGGCAGCTGTGGGGAAATGGTAATTAGTGTCCTGATTATTGTTTTCACAAAGGATAAAGTTTATGCCTCGTCTTTCAAAATAGATGTCTCGGTGTCCTGTTTTAATTAAGGAGGCACATAACTCCTTATGTTAGGAGGGGCAGGAAAGCCGCAAGAGGAAGAAGGACAAGGAGTTCCCCCTTCAGTCTAGTTGGATTTTTTGCAAATTATTGCTAGCCATGCTTCCACAGCAAAATTAACCCATCCCGTTTAAGAACGTTTCTGGGGAAATATGGAAGACTTCTGTCATTGAGTTCAACTGCAGCAGGTCCAAGTTCTTAAAGCCCTCAAATCCTATGCCCTTTGGCTTTCTCATGTACTTAATCCTTGCTGTGAACTGAATGAGGCATTGATCCTACAGAAAATAATGTATTATCACATAACTGCAGATTGCATTACATGGTATATTCATTATGAGGGCTAAACTGAAGTTACACAGACAGCCTTAATTCTGGCATCTCCCAGCTTCTTGATGTTTGACTTTACATCCTTTCTGATGGCCTTTGAATGAAGTTTGCAGTGGTAGCTAATGTAACTAATGAATAATTTTGATGCAATTCTTACAACTTTCCATTGGTATCTCATGCAGAATTTCACAGCTGTGTCCTTCACAAACAATGAGGATAGAAATTTGCCTGTCTGCTTGTTTAAGTTGCGGAGTTTTCATCAATACTTTTTAGAATCCTGATTACTTTGGACAGCTCTGTCACTGCAATTCTTTCACTGTGATTCAGTAACAAGCTGCATCATTCAAAATAAGAGCTGGGTAACTAATTTGGGTGGACCAAAGTTGGAATAAGCCCTGCACAGACTTGACAGATATACATGTGGGGTTTTTTTGTTTGCTTGTTTTGTTGGGCTTTTTTGCAGATACTTATATCTGCATACACACACTTTTATTTGTTTTATTGTCACTGCTATTTGATGGTTTCTTGCACCGTATCTAGTGCTGAAATGCTGAGCTCTGAATCAGTTTAAAACCTGCTCTGTTCTTATGAATAATGATCATTTTAACAAAAAGCTCATGTCCCATTTTCAAAGCACAAAAAGTGACAGGTATTTCAATTTAGGAACGTTCAGAAGTTCTTGGGGTTTGGATCTATATGTAACCTCAGATATAAAGGTCATCCTACTGACCTCAAGGTTTCTAAAGGGAAGTCATTCTAGATGTAATATTTAGAAATCACACCAAGGGACCCTATTTTGAGATCATAGCACTGCCATTCACTTCTTTTCCCTGTAGTAAAAGAATACAATATACACTGCTAATACTCTACTATGTAGGATAATAAGGTGCATATGTATGATGCATGAAGTAAAATATCTCAGCTATGTAGTTGTTAAATTAAATTTTGTTCTCCCAAATCTATTGTCCCCTACTCACACAATTATTAAAAGGAAAAGAAGTGGAAACATCAGGAGAGAGTGTTAAATGTTCCTGTCATATTAAGTTACAACTGTGATATTTGTAGTTTATAGTAGATAATGTTACAGAAGACAATAATCTCACCACCTGCTGGAGACAGTAATTAGAGGAGAGTAGTATTAAATAGCTGTTTTTCTTTGCCACACCGTTTTCATTGATGATACATTAGACTGTGAAACAGTTTACTTTGAACAAAATATAAAATAAACACCCCAAATTTCAAATTCCTTTGGTTTCAGGCACAGCAAAATTTGAAGAAATTCCAACTAGATACACATTGCAGCAGTTCAAAGGATTATCTAGCAGAAACTTAAGAAGTCTTGAAATAGGTTAAATATGACTTAAAAGTCTTGGTTTCAATATTTGACTAGTTATCTAGTATTATCCTACCTTCCGAATAATTTTGCCTGTAGACCAGCCCCAGTGACAAAACTGGTTTTCACAGCATTTCCATTATTACTTGTGAGACAAGTTTCCAGAGGTTTAAAAATTAATTCATAGCAGTGTTACTGCAGGTTAGGAATGAATTTAGAATGTCCCTTTCCTGTACTCCTTCCTCAGACATTTTTAACATTGAAATTAGTGGTATTCCCAATGAATTGGAGAAGTTTTCCTTGGTGCAAAATATGGAAAAAGGAGAGAACAGCCAAAGAGAAGGGAAAATACCCCACACTCTTCTTGACAGCAGTTGCTGTGCTAGCTATTGGAGGGATATATCCAGGGATATAGGACACCAAAGTTCAAGCTCTGAATCCAACCCTCAAAAGTGTTGCTAGTAGGAGCTGTGGCAGCACCTTGCAAATACAAATGTATTTTAAATTAGAAAGAACTTAAACAAACCCAACTTAACTTTTTTGTGAACTAGAAATATCAGTGTCTCTTAATTACTCCGTGCGTGCAATCTTCTTTAAGAAATCTCTGCTAAATAAGTCCATGAACAAGGCTGGGAGTCTGTGGTTGCCAGGCTGCTATTGCCATGTAAGGTAGCAAATTCTAATAATCCTTTTTGAAGGAATCCACTTAATTTTATTTAAATCTTCTGTGACTGGTAGTTTACTAGTTGTAATTTTGTTCTTGATGACTGTCCAGCAATTATACATGTATTTATAATTCATTTTGCATGAATTTATTCTTCAGAAATATTTTTAACAAAAATGTGGGAAAAAAGACATGAAGAAAGAGTCTTTTTACCCTTGGCTAAGAATACCAGATGTACTGTAAGGAGTACACAAGGCAGTAGATGTACACTCTTAAAGGCACCAACCATTTCCTCATTTAAATCTTCATTAAAACAACTTTGCAGAGCTCTTCCTCAACCTTCTTTCGTACAGCTTTGCTAAGTACACAGCCCAAGCACCTGGGGACACTCTCATGATTTATACATGCTTTGATGTGACATGGACAGGAGGGACTTCCATTCCCTAGACTTCAGGACAGCTTTGGATAGTTCAGATTGCCTTTGGCATCAACTGTCTGGCCAGTGCTGCAGAGCTCAGCTCAAGGGGGTTAATTGAGAAGAGATTATCTTCAAATTCCTACTTGAGAGTAGGCACATAGTGCCTTTGGGAAAAGGAATCTATATGTTGGGAAGCTGATCGCAAATGCTTTACCCCAGCTGGCACCGAAATGTTGGTAACAACATTCACTGATGCTGCTTGCTGTACTTTTGGAGACAGACAGATAGCACATGAATCTTTTTTTAATTGCAGAAAGAAATCCGTTTGTCCTGCGTTTGTCCAAGCTTAGAGAAGTTAGATAGAAGAACTATCCTCTCCTCATATCTGGTTCAAGGTTCTCAGCTTTTCCTCTGCTTCTAAAAGTACTAAAAGCATGGAAAAGGCACACAGACTTTGTGCACAGCTTTTGCATACTTGTTTTGGTGTTGCACCATGCTTTGCTAATTAAAGTGGAACTCGTTTACATCCATGGTCCAATCTGCACACATGTAGGATAAGATGAAGCTGTCTGTGGAAGTGATGCTATGGAAATTTGTCTTTGGAATTGATTATGTCTTATTTGTCCTCACCAGCTGAAACATGTACAGATCTCATAGGAAATGGAGAACATTTGTTGCATAGCTTATTTCTGGAAAAAGGTTTCCAACATTTCTTAGCAAAGAATTCAATAGGGCTTGACTACTGATGCCCCCTACCCAAATATTTCCTCCTTTTGGATGCTGTGCTCAGCATTATATCCTTAATATTAATTCTTGCACTGGATCCTCTACTATTTCTCTTAGACCTTTTGTGGTATTTCCTAGGATGTAATGAAAAGTGCATCCATTCTGCAGCTTTCCTCACTGCCAGGGAGGGCTAATTACAGGACACACTCTGAAAATGTCTTATTAACCATTCATTTCACAGAAATGCAGACAGATGGCCTGAGAATTGTTTCAGCAGGGTCCAAATTTTGTTTTTCTCTCTGTACCTAAAGTTGCCGGGCTTGTTTTTCAGTACTTTTTCATATTGCCAGCTCTCAGGAACGGGATCTACATGGGCAGGTCAGTACTTCTCTGATCTCTAGTTCTCTGCTTTGAGCAATGGTCAATTTTCAAGGTGAGTTCCTGTCTGCTCAGAAGATATGTGCCTCTCCCGAGACCTTAGTAGACCTGTCTTGAGCATTGATGCCTCAAATATTCAATATTTCTGCTTGGACAAGTGGTCATAACATTTCTATGAAGACAAGTCACTATTAATGCAGTCTCTTCTGGAAATCAGTGCATGCTTGCTTCAATATGTGCTATCAGTAGCTATCAATAGGCTACACTGTTCTGCAAGACAGCTGACAAACAGACAAACCTGTCCAATTAGCACTATCGGGGCATATCCAAGTCTCCTCAAGAACAGCAAGTACCCATTCACTATCTGCTCAGGCTCAGTGAATCCTAGGTGCCTAAAAGTGTGCTTGAATTGAATTGCAATTAGAAAATTTTATTAAGTTTCTCTGCTGTGGTACTTACAGACCGCCCTTGATTTGATAATAAATCCTTTCACACCTTTGAATCTGAGTAACTTTATTTTTTGTCTCCTCAATGATTTAATATACTGGGGATTTTTTTTCTCCAGATAGTTTTAGAGAATTAGTCTACACCAAGACTTCTCCACATTTAGAGTAGAGATGGATAAACAAATAGCAAATACCCAGAAGATTCATTTGTACACTGCCCCTGCTCAGCCTCGTTCCCATTGGTTGGTTTGTGTTCCCTGCGCGGGCAGAAGGACCCTTGGTCCCGTGACTGGAACAGTTCCTCGGCAGAGCTCCGGCCATGCGGCTGGAGAAATAAACATCTCTGAAACAGCTATCAAGAATCTGTCTGTCCATATGTATTTCCTTTCCACGGGACTCCTGGTTTGATATATGCGTGTTGCAGTATCCCCACTGCAACAGTACACAGCAGGCAGGCGTAGGAGAAATTCCGTGTGCATTTCAAGGTAGTGTCAAAGTATTCAAAGGTCATTTTAGTGTGTGAGCAAGGAAGCACCCAAACCAGGCTCTCCAAGCACTGCAATCCTTTGTCCTTCACCTGACACTACTGACTCTTTTGTTGTCCCATGTTGCTCTTCAAAGCACTCCCCAGAGGCTTTTCTTGCTGCTACCTTGTGAAGAGAAGCTGAGAAGTAGTGATATATCTCCTCAGAGCACTGTCTGCTCAAGTCTGTCATTACAAGCCAGTTCACCATACACATGGCAGACAATGTACCAGCTCCTTCTCTGAGGCTGATTCTAGCTTGTAGGTAAAAAGGATTGGATCGGCCTCTTTAGTCTGAAATTTGCCATCTCCAAGTCAAATAAGCTCCACATTGCCTCTTAAAGACTGAAGAATAAATAGCAGTAAAATGTGCTCTGCTGGATGGATTCCTTTCAGCAGGTAACTGCATAAACTAAATCTTGGCAGCAGAACTTCAAGTGAGTGAAGTATTATGGTTGATGGGCTTAAGCCTTTCTTCTGCTAATGCTGTGCAGGAAAGACTGTGACTGAAATAGGTATAATGAGTAAACCGTGATTGAATTCTCAGCATCAAGAAGACAACAACTCTTTCACAGTTTCTACTTTGATGTCATCTCTCATCTGTAAAGCTGCTCTACTCAGAACCACTTGAAGGTATTTTTCTTTTGAATTGGCTGCTTTAGACTGTCTTTAATGCTAGATTATCTGTGTCAGGTTTATCACAAGCTGTCTGGATGCAGGATGATTTTTCTTTTCATGGTAAAACATAGCATTCTTCTAAACTCTGCTTCCAGTTTATGATGAAAGTGCTTCTTGGTTGAATCTTCTGTTGCTGATTTCCAAACACCCAGAATCTGGATCAACAATCTTACAATCTTCTGCATTGCTATTTTTGTTTTATTTACACTTCACAGTAACAACTTGGGTGATAATGACTTGCTACAGTCACTGTCTCACTGCTGACAAGAGCAAAGATCTGTCATCATCTTCTATCTAGTAGCATTTTGCACTTTTGTATCTGCATGTAGTGTATTACCAGCACTTCACAAGTCCTTAGTCTCAAGCACATTTTTTTTTGTTGTTTTTTTTCCTGGAAAAGATACTATTCACCTTATATGTTGCTTCCTCCACTTGGAGCTCTTCTTGGTGTCTTCCTAGAAGGATCTTCTGAATCAGGGAGCTGGTTCTTTTTTTTTTCTTTTGATTTAATAATATGCAAAAGACTTCCCTTGTAACTATGCTGCAGAATTGCTGGTAACATATGTGATATTTCACCAGCATGCAAGTTTCTGCCATAACCACATCTGGAATGTTGAGGAAATCTATTCCATGATTCTTAAAATATTATATTGGCATGTTGGTCTAAGTTTTTGAAGTGCACACTGTGCACCTGTGTGCTTGGAAAGGTGCTGATTGGTACCACCTTATTTTCCAGTTCTCTCTACCTCTGCTTCAGAACTGCAATGAAAACTGCAGAAATTTGCGCATTATGAACAAAAATTCAGGACCATTATGGAATTAGGAGCACTAGTGGGAGGCATACAGAATAATTGATACTGTGGTATTCAAATTTCATTTCAGCATTCGTTCTGGGAAAGCTACTCATGCAGAAAAGTTACCACATATGAAAAAAAAGGTATGGCAAACCATAAAAATACACATCCCTGAGTCAGACTTTGACCCCTCCTTAAGGTAACCCAGCCTGGCTCATGGATGAAATTATTAGATTCCGAGTGGATATATGGATTGAAAGCACAGAGTTAACAGGATATACTTCCTGTTTGTATCTGAGAAAAATAATCTACTAATTTTCTGCTGATCATCTTTTAAAGAAAGCTTTGACATCTAATTAGTTATTTTCTTTTTAAATATCATCTTTTGTGTTTGGAGTATTACATTGTCCCTGTGAAATGCAAGAAATCTTGCGGATTTAGGGGCTTTGTGAATGAGGGAAATAATTAAATGAGGTCACCGTGTTGATGTTTTGTAGAATGACATGGAACTAACACCCACTTCTTGTTTTTCAGAGAACTAAAAAATCCTTAATCTAATTAGTTTCTTTTATCTGGCAAGCAAGGATACCTCCTCTATCTCTTTCTTGTGAACGCAACACCTTGAAGATCAGAAATGTTCCATGAGGGACTGTATTAGGCTAATTGAAACAAGGCAAGAGAACATAGAATCAGTCTCTGCTGCAAGCAGGGGTTTGAACTTCAGTCTTCTGGTACTGGCAGAAAAGCAGCCCAGGTGAACATCTCCAAGCACCTCTGAATTGTTTGCTTCCATGCAAAATAAAATTTACTTGTGCACTGGAATCAGCTGACAGTGAGTTTGGATAAACTAATTCTTTGTCTGTGTAATTGCATAAAATAAGTAGCTAAGCATTAAAATGAGGAGGAAAGAGCTGTCTACGTGAGGCCACAGAAAAGCCTGAAGGCAAATTTGCGTGGAGTTTACCCATAATTCTGGAAAACGAGCATCAGGCATTGCACACCCACATAAAATGAAGTCTCAGTTTTAGTTTTCCATCTCCACACTTCAGGGACGATTGCCAACAGCTGGGAGATGAAATGCACATTTCCTTACCAGGTACAGCTCCCTTCGCCCTCCTCTCCCCTTGCCTACTCTGTTTTACTCCAGTTTTTGTCCTTTTCCTTCTGCTACTCCTTTTCATGAGCCCATTTTGAGGCAGAGGACTGGGAAAAGACAAAGTGTTGGCTTTCCCTCTCTGACCAGGGATCCAGGTATCCTCTCCCCAACAGTGGACTGGCAGCAGGAGAGCAAAGGGATCCATCAAACCAAGAACATAAGAGGAGCAGGCAGGGTGGAGGGTGTTAACCCTGGTGTCTCAGGGAGCTCTCCTGTGAGGATGTGCATTAGGCAAATCAAAGGGAAATAATGGTAAAAGCTTCTTCCCCAGTGCTGCATTCACTTGTGCAACTGGCATTTCCAGCATATTAAAATGATTCTGTACTGTTGTGATAAGGATTTAACAACTCTAGATTTTAGCCATGACTAGAATCTGGATGCCTCAGAATGTAATTTTTTTTTCACTGCCTTGGGAGAATCTAAAATTCCATTGCAAGCATCCAAATTTAATATAAGTTTCTTGAATTAATAGTATAACTTTTAGATTTTTCTCTCTTAAAGGATGAAATTCACCTCTCCATCAAAAAAACCCCACCAAACTCCAAATTTGTTCACATTTTTGGTGCCAAGAAAACACAGATTGTGGTTGAGAGGCTAGAAGGAAGCTTGCAATGCCATCAGAGCAGAGAGATGGGTGCAGCAGCATTACAGCTTGAGATGAGGCTCGTAATTCAAACATATCCACAGCAGAATTATCCACAACATCTCAAATCTGCAGCTGACTTTTGCTCCCATGAGGCCATCCTTCAAACTGATCTGTTCATGTGCACCGTAGTAAAGGTCATGGGACAGGCACAGGGACAAAACCAGTCCACTAGACCTCCAAAGTCCAAAGCCAAGGGAAGTAGCAACACTGAGTTAAAATTAAATATATATATAACTATAGTGAAATCAAAGGTTTCCTACTTCCAAGCACCCCCCTTCCACCTGCCCCATGCCTGACACCACTTGGAAGCTGGAGCAGAAAGCTCTTGGCAGTGCCATGGAGGAACAAATGCTGAGGTGCAGCTGCAGACAGACAGACAGACACTGCCTGGGAACCACTGCCCCATGCCGGGAGCTGCAAAAAAACTACTGCAACATAGAAGGATGGCTATGGAATAACAGATTCCTCCTGCTGCTCTGGTGGCTGTCACATTTCACACCATACCTCTCTCCTTTTCACAAGCACTCTGGCTGGATTAAATGGATTAAGAAATGGTTGATAAATATGAATGGAGTTGCAAGTTGATGTGGAAAAAGGTTTTCACTGTTTCTTTCTCTATGAATGAATCATGATTGGAAATTTCTTCAAGTGCATTAGAAATTAATTCCTAGTGACATTTTTTCTCCTCAGTCTGAAAAACTGAAGAGACAAATTTTGCAATGGGGCGGGGGTGGGGGGTGGGAAGTGTTTTAATTTATCTGAGAATCTCTTGCTTCAAACCCTAATTTCTAACTGCAATATTCACTATGTAGATTATTCCAATAAAAGAACATAACAATGCAATCTATTTCAACTAAAAGGATCTACTTACAGTAAAAAAACTTCAGATTTGATAGCATGTTTTTGCTGTATAAAATTACTCCATCTGATCGAGTCTCCCCAGTGCTGTGCTGCATACTTTCACTGGTCTAAATCAGAGAAAAAATGATGCTAAAGAATTTGGCTGCAGCTTTTTAATTTTTTTTAAGTTTGGGTTTTTTGGTTTGTTTTTGTTTGTTTGTTTGTTTTTTGCAGTAACAGGCTATTGTCCCAAAGTTTGGAAATGTTGGTTACACTATTCATAGAGTCACAGTAGATCTTACATATATGGATACGTACATACATTTATGTATATGTAAACTTCAGATCTAATTTTATATTGGAAGCACCTTACAAATTCATAATTTTTTGTGTCTAACTTCATGTGTAGGATGGCCAGTCACTGTAAATATGCTTTGTTGTGGAATTTTTTCATTTTTTTTCACTGAAGGTATGCATCAATTCCTGGCTGAAAATAAAAATACCATGAACATAATCACAAACTTCAGCAAGTCCCTAGCATGTACAAAGAAACTCACATATTATGAGCAAAATCTTGGGAGCTTTTGGTCTGATTTTCTAAAAGGTGGGGCTTATCTCATTGTCTCAGATATGAATCTGTTCAGCTGTTTGTCTGTCACCACCCCCATGTCTTTCCCCAATAAGTTTTGAACATGTTACCTACTGTCAGGCTGATCTGTTAGATGTCTTAAAGATCGTGAGATAGGGAAAATCAGCAGCAAAGAAGCCATCACTGACTGCCAGATCCAGTGAAAACTTCTCTTTTCCAAGCTATGAATGGCATGGTAGAGCTAGGAAGACAAAGGGTAACACACATACAGGCCAAGTGAGCATCAGACTTCATCCAACACCCAGTGCCCTTTTGAGTGACAGGGAAAAACAGAGGTAGGAGACCTGGAGGTAACCATGGACATTGCATATGCCCAGGGACAAAAAGGGAAAACACTCATGGGGTATGGGAGAGCAAAAAGATCCTTGCAGCACAGACCACAAAGGCTTCCAGGAAGCCTGGAGGCATTTGGATAACAGAGGCAGTTTCTGGAGAGAAGGGAAGACTCCAGGTTTTGTGGGGAGGAATGCAGGAGATTGTATGCAGACCTTTATAAAATTGGGTTTGCTGTCCCTTGGCTCACAATATTTACCTGAAGGGAGGACAGAGCCTACCCCTTTTTAATATGTCTAAGCTCTCTAGCTATAGTAGCTGCAGGCTTCAGTGGCAAGGAAGTCTACTTCAGGATAGGTTAGTTCCAGCTGGAAACCAGCACTTGCGGAAGCCTTACAAGAAATCCTTCCAATTGCTACAGCAGATATGAAAAAAACGGAAACAATTCAGCAGTGGAAATGGTCTGACCTGTACAGGTGAGCTGGATTTACCTGTGGGATGGCCTGGTAGCGCTTCCTCAGAGTAAGGTGGTTTCAGCAGCACAGACCAACAAAACCAGTTGTTAGAGAGAGAGGAGAGCCCCTTATAACCTGACACTGGGAGCCTGAGTTTCTACAGCTATGCTTGCATAGAGAAAGCCCCGACCTCAATGGGGACATGTCTCCCATGAAACCTGCTGGCAATTACCACCTGCCCACAGCAACACAGCTGGAAACAGAGGCAGCCATGGATCCTGGAGCAGTGTCAGTCAGCATGTGGTATCCAGTCTGAATTGATACCAGAAACCCAACCAGTTCTCTTTTAAGGTTTGCTCAAAACAGTTTTGGCATTAATGTTCTACCCAGGACCAAACCACAGCAGGGATGGAAGGCGTTAGTGGTGAACATGGCCCTCGTGCGGTACATGGTGATAAAATGTAAATACAAAATTGCATTCTGACAAGAGATGTGCATGGATGTCTCTCTTCCATATGCTGCCATGCAGGCGGGATTTCAAAGTGCACAGAGCAAGTAAGCTATTTGAAGATTTGGAGTGTGCTGCCTCACACAGAGCAGCACTTCACTGAAGAGGCCAGCGGAGGAAGAGTGAGTCAGGACTTGGATTTGTGTCCCATTAGACAGCCTGCAGTGAGTCCAGCTTGGACACTCAGTGATCTCTCACATCACTGCAAGAACAGAGAGCTCAAGGCAATTCAAGAGTAGCAGCCAATGCCATAGGAGAGCAGTAAACCTTCATCCTTGCTTTCTTCCTGGTAACAAGTCTGTGTCGTTATATCCTTAATGTACTTTAGATAGAGTAAGCCACAATGCAATTAGGATGTCCATATGGAGAGTCAGTGCAGCATAGCTAGTACACTGTAAATTCAGATCCTCACTCACTGAGAATTAATTATCTTGTAGACAAGCCATGTGTCAGTGAAATCCGTTTATTACTGTATAGGATATTTGGTCTTTGAGGAAGGCTGGCCCAAAAGAAATGGGGGACTGAAACTATGATTGGCAAAGGAAATACACTGGTAGAAAATGCAGTTTTATGCCAAGTCAGTTGATTCAAAACAATCTGGCTTGGTTTTCAAACCCACTTTCCCCCAATACTCTAATCTTGGTCAAACAAAGTAAAATAATAATAATAAAAAAGAAATGTGGGGTTTTTGTTTACTATAGGAAAAAAATGGACTTTAAAAGTTTGAATTAAAATTTTAATATGGAAATTTTTCAGTGTATATGTCTCTTGTAGAAATTCGTTCTTCTGTCAAAATAAGGTTTGTATAGAAATTTTTCATTTGGTTTCACTTAAAAAACCTGACTTGTCCAAATTTGTATCTGCTATACCTTCACAGAAGTCAACAAAGTTGAACCAGAATGAACAATCATCTTACATGACATGCTTTGCAGGAATGACAGACTTTTCTTCCTCTCTGGAATTAAAATATCACTGGAAGTAAATATGCATCACCATTGTACCTCTATAGCAAGAATTGTCTTAAAAATTCTTGTGATTTGAAAACTAGGTCAGTCAGTTGTCCAAAAATAATAATAAAAAAAGAAAGAGAGAAGAACTGTTGGAAAAAAATCCGTATTTCATATTTCAGTTATACTGCTCTTGAGGTAGTCAGGCTCGGGTATAGTTAATCAACCTTTGAGATGGAGATTGGGTTGTGTGTCTCTTATCTTCATTCTCTGTGATTTTAGAAAAACATATGCATGTGTGAGGGCATCTCGTTGTTCCTCTGATGATTTATCACATCTTTGTGGGATGGTTTTGTTTCCCACTATGAAATGCAAATTGAGCATGCAGCGCTCCTGCTGTCTGTATAAAGGTTAAAAAGATATATAGATATACATTTAATGCTATTCTTGCTACTTTAAGATCTGGCTTTGAATGATGATTCTAGCACCGTAAAGATTTTTCACTGTCTATATTTTCTGATTTTACTTGGGGGACTTTTAATTACCTTTTTTTGAAACTTTGCAGTTTTGATTTTAAAAGCATAGCCCAGCTGCAGATAGACTAAGATTGTATTGGTTGTGACAAAAAGTAGAGGCAAAGTTATGAGTATTGAAAATCAGATGAAAAAGTGGTTTTTATATAACCTATGACCATGCTGTGGACCATCCTGTGGACCAAGCACAGATTTTTTTGTGTATCAGCTGATTATATACATTCAATTTTTTTTCCATTCTTTTCCTTGCAGGTTCCATGGCAGTGAAGTGGGATTTCTCTATTTTTGGTTGGTTTTCATTGCTCCAGAGTGGGTTTCATACCAGTCTTGCTCTCTGCCTTCTCGACAGATAAAGATGAAAAATGCTTACCACTTTCTTTCTCTTACAAGATGCCTACTGGTAGCGTTAATCATGAATCTGTTCTTTCAGGTCTTTTTTCTCCTCTGACTCATTTTAACACTTACCAGCTTCAAGTTCTGGTTCTCCCAAAAATCTTGAGAATGCAGATTAAAATTCCTTTCTCCTAAATCTCAATCCTTTGCTTTCTAACTTGTTGTTAATATAGTATAGACCACAGCATAAGCTAGGAAGGAAAATACATTTTCTTAGAATGGCCTGGCTGTGTTCTGAGGCTGTTTTTTAGCTCATGTGCTAAGGTGTAGCAAAGACAAGCTATAGAAATGAAATCTGGATTCCACATAAACAACAACAACAAAAATAAATACAAAAAAACCCCACCATCTTGTAAAACAATTATTTAGCCATTTTTAAAGTTTAAGCTGAGATAAGACAAATACACCCATTTAATTCACATGCCAGCAGAATTTTATCTCTAATGAAACCAGGTCAGTGGGAACAGCTTAAACAGAGGGGAGTTTGCATGTCTGATGCAAAGAACCATGCTTGTTGCTTTTCTCATAGCATTATAAATATTTTTTCAGAGTATAAACTTGTGTATTCATTAGCACCAGGGCCCCTTCCACATGGGGTGCTCCTTGAAAAAGTACCAAGCAAGCAGGACTATTAATTCCAATCAATATGGCACTCTGACGGAGAACAGGAAGCATCCCTAACCCAGATAACTATGCCCCTGATAAATGTCATGAGAGCAGTGTGTCACCAGTACCTTGCCTCTTTTTATTTCTATTATCCATCAGGACAGGCCATGAGGGAATGCCTGAGAACTGTGTCGTTCCCTGCAATAAGCCACAATGCTAATGAGGCATAACAAATTGAGGAAGTATCATGTATAATCCTGATCCCTCATTGACACTATTACCAGTATAGATTTCAATTCACCATTTGTTACATGCTTAATACAGACAAAGTGGGAGGGTGTAGAAGAATTACTCCTTCAGTCATTGCATTTTTTAAACAGTTGTCATCCTCCAAGACAAAACTCTCTGGTAATTCCCTCTGTTTTTGCTACTGCTACTTCTCAGCAGGATTTGCTGCTTGTTCTTGCGGGGGGTCAGCCAGACTTTGTCTTTCTCAGAGTTTCAATTTCCTACTGGGATTAAGGGTCTAGCATATTTCTGCAACAAATCAGCTGAACCTAAGATAAATAAACCTACTGAACAACATGGCTCTGGTACGTGCCTGCATTTTTGGAGTCAGCTGCAAGTCTGTGTTTTGTAAGGTGTTCCAGAGGGAAACTGAGGCAAACACATGGTTTTAATGAATTCTCATCAAAGTTATGGCACATTTTGTAGTTTGTGAGGCTTATTTTTTAGCATGTGAACTGTTTCTTCAGATGTGTTTTTTTCCAGTCATGCACTCTGCGATTCCTCCCAGAAATGGTACTTTGCATTACTTTGAAGAATCCCAGAGTACCTGCAGAAAATGAATAATAATTTGTCACTGCAAATTTATGACAGAAAACAGTACAGATTTATATACAGATTGAAAATCCCAGATGTTGTTCCATGACATTGATTTTCATGCCTCCCTCTTTTTACCCCAGTATCTCAGTGATGAGTTATTTTGGCCTGTGGAGAGACTCTCCACAGGCTGCTCTTCCCTGGAAACCTGGTCCTACTGATGGTGGGTCTCAGGAAGGTGGCCTGTCCTCACACTGTGACCAAAGAGATGGGGACAAGAGACAGGTTTTCATACAGGTGGTGAGCTCAGTCCCTCCCCAAAGGAGCTGCCCTCCAGGTCACTGTGTCCTCAGTAGGCCCTTCCTCCTCCCTGCTCCGGGGCTGATATCCCCCTGGGCTTTCCCAGCCCCTCAGTTTTCCCACGGGTTACTGTTTCCTTCTTTTTGGGGCTCTTCTGCCTCTTATTACAGAGGGAGTTTGGAGGCCAGGCTGATGGCTCGCCTGAGCAAACAATACCTCTTGAGCAACATTACTCAGGTCTGGGGGACCCTGACTGCCAGGAAATCTACTTCTGCCCCAGAATATTACATAGGAACCAAACTATAATTACACTGTTGCCAGACAAGAAAACAACCTGCAAACCAAGGCACCCAACCAAAAGAATAATCTCTGGTTTAGTCCTTCATTAAAAGGCACCTACAACAGTGCAACACTAATATTCATCTGGATCACAGTTTGGCCCCTATGCATGTTTCAAGTGACACATATTAACTGCTGTTTAATCAATAAATAGAGAACTTTTTGAAGTGGAATAGGAATGTTGGAATGCATTTTAAATGGGAAATAGGGTGAAACTTTCACAGAGATGTGACAAAACAGAAGACCGATAACAGAAATAAGGTGTTTGACAATGAAGCATAAAGTTATTACTAGCACTAGATAGGAAGATTTTTATTAGTCACCTTTTTTTGCTCCTCATAAATAGTGAAGCCATCTAATACCCCTATAATGACAGCCACTACACAGGAGTATTGTGATAGTTACAGTAAATGTGCTGTGTAAGAGAAAGAGCACTTGAACCTCTTTATAAAAGCAGATCTGATTAGGAATTGTACTCCAGGTGTGCTTGCGTTAAGCTGTGTATAACTTTTGGGTCAGATATTCACTGTGCTGAGAAGCTTTGGGGTAAAGAATTAGTTCCTGTTCCATTCAGGATTTTATTTTCTGGACAAATGCACTGGTTTGAGAGAAAAGATATTAAATTTGGCTCAGATATAACTATTTCCATAGAAATGTACTGAATTTGAAAGGTCTTTGATTGAAGTTCTTGACCAGCTTTCAAATGATCAAGTGTCACAAAAAGTGGTTACTTTTGATCTCATTAAAGAGCTAAGTGAATGATAGTTTAAATGTAGAATAGCATTTTCATGATTTAAATTTTTATCAGGCTGTTTCAAATTGAAAGGCTGATTAATTTTAATAGGATTTCTACTATAAATGGGAAAACTGTCAAAAATTTGTTACCAATACATTTTTCACTTGAAACGCTCTAAAGTAAAAAGATACTTAATCAGGTAACTCAAGCCAAATTAGGCCAGTCTGCACTATTAGCTGCTGTCTCATTCATAAGTCTCCCTTAAATTCATTTCCAAGTGTTTATGGACAAGCAGAGATTTTCAACATGAAATGGCAGTTCTTTGTGTAAATCCACACTACTTCGTTATTCATATTAGCTATAAATTGCTGCTAATTTGAAGTCCTGTTTGAAAAACTTTGTTACAAAAGCTGTCAGACATTATTAAAAAAAAAGAGAGAGAGGAGAAAAAACTATCTTAGATTGATGGCACTGAATTTAATCAAAAATGTCTACTGCTTAATAGATAGAGACCTGAAGAAGCTGCAGAATTTTAAGACATGATTTCTCACTTTAAAAAGTTGGGTTTCTATCAGCCTGACTGTTTAAGGTTGTCCTCAACTAAGCATAATTTTGACCCAAAAATGTTAAAGGGTTGAAATAAAAATGCAAATCTAACTGGATTTGTAGCACAAAAGGTTCTTTGGAAGGCAATGAAATACTAAATATCACATTGTTTTCTGCTTATTTTTATTTACTTGTTGGGGAGTTTTGCTGTTTTCCTTGCTTTTGTCCCTACCTCCATTTTCCTTATTTCAGTGTTTCCTTTTATCCTGAAAAATAACTGAAAATTCACTCTGTTTAGTATGAGTCAGTAATCCTGTACCTACCTGAAAGGCAAGGGCCTTTCCTAATTAGAAAAGAGTGGTGTGTGTTATATTGTGCCCTGCATTTGGATAACAATAGAAAATTAATAACAAGTCATGAAAGGAAGGTAATAGGTAGCTAATATGTTTTGTTTTATAAGATTATGAAGTTGATCAGCTTTTTTAAAATTAATTTTATCACTGACATCCTGTAGCAATAAATGATCAGATCTATTACACATAATTAACTGTCATTTATTATTGTACCCACTGTTTGTAATTCCACTGATAATTTCCTATTCATTATGTGCTATGACAGAGATTCAGCAAGCATAATAACCCGCATAGTGTCAGTTTGTAAATAGAGTTACACCACCAAGGTAAGCTGAGGGGAGTGGAAACCAAAAAGCTCTAAGTTTCTTCAGTTTGTGGTTGAGTTTACATTACACTCGAGATTGAGCCACATAAATTGTATGCCTCAGTTTCCTCCTCTGTTCTCTGGTAGTAATAAAGCCTGCCTTTCTGAAGGGTTTTGATAGTCTTAGATGAAAGGCTCTAAGTACAGAGTATTATCTGTTATAGCTGTGGTTTCCTGAGTCTTTGCTCTTTAATAATGCAGTGTGAGCTGCTGGAAATTGAGAAAATTTGCTTGCAAATAATAATAAAGGATGTTTGCTTCAGCAGCCTTACCTCTCCTCATCTTCTTGTTTGTCATTGTAATGGTAGCGATAAATATGCATCTTTGGTGCATTAGAGCAAGAGTTATTTGCCCTTTCCAAAAAAGCAACAGATTATATTTCAAAGTTAACTGAGGATGGCATATTTTTTTCCCCTTTATGTTTTACTTTTTTTAAATTAGTTTGGGGAAACTGAGATTGAACATAAACTTGCAGGGTCTGTGGACATGAAATTCAATGGGAGAGCAATACAAATAAAACCAGAGAAGACAGAAGTTCTCTCCCATGAACTGGAACTTCACATTGATGTTCCAACATTTTAGATGTTTTAAACACGGATTTCTACAGCAAAGTAAAAGCATAAGATATTTAAAAAGGCAAATAGTAAAGAGAAGACCAAATCAGTAAAGCCTACTGCATATACAGACATCTGCTAGTTGAAAGGTAGTACAATGTCAAAAATAATTTCAAAGCAGTGCTGTGACACATACAGAATCACAGAAGGGGGGTTGGAATGAACTTCCAGAGGTCATCTGCTTCAGCATCCCAACAACTAAAATCCAGTTCCCCACAATCATGTATAGACAGAAGATATTTAAGGATAGTGACTCCACTACCCCTCTGGACAAACTGTTCTGTGCTCAGTCACCCACACAGCAAAAAAAAGAATTCCCTAATGTTCAGATAGAATCTCCTGTGCATCTTAAAATTCACAGGTTTGTTAAATCCACTCAGTTTCCAACTGAATGTCAACACCTCATTTCTGCATTCCCCCTCTCACTTAATTTTATTTAAAAGTAAAGATTCTCTGTGTAAGCAGGTATCTGATTTCCTTGCAGCTACTAGCAACTTGAGCACTGATTTGATTGCATAATGGGGAAATAGATCACCCATTATTTAACAGAAATAGTCTACATATGGCAAGTGGAATTCATTCAGGTAAAGCTTCCAAAAGTGATACAGCTCTCAGCACACAGCCTCAGACGGTACCCAGCTGAAATCTTTTTCCTGGTTTACAAGAGAAAGAGGGGTCCAGCCTCTTTATTGGCTGGGAGAAGCAAAATGAAATATTCCCTAAAAAGATTTTTGTAGTTTTGTAGATGGGTAGGGAGTTCAGCTGGCACACAACCCTCAGAAGCCCATAAATGAGGCACGTGTGGGGTGACTCAGGAGAGCTGGTCAAAACACTTTTTGGGTTATTTCTCTCTGCAGACCAAGGAAAAAAACAACCACCAAACAGTCCAAAGAAGTGGTTTTCCCCTTGGTCTCTCAACTCCCCGTTGCAGTTTTCATGGTGTCCAGCTCTCAAGTCTTAGAACTTCAGAGAGAGGAATTTGTAACGTTACAGCCCAAAGGTGTGATACCCAAGGGGAAAAAGCATCATCTCTGGGCCATAAACCAATTTTCTTCTGCTCTGAAACATAAAGCATGATTATCCTTGCTGTGCTTCCATGCTCTAAATTTGGCAGGTGTTCTATAAAAGTGGAGGCATCTTTTTTCTCTTCTGGAGTCTTGAGAGTAGATTTACAGGTCACCATTGTGAAGCTGCACAACTGGCATTAACATTCATGAAAGGTTTGGGTGTGACTTCAGCTCAGTGGGCAAAAAAGGTTTCTCTTGTTCCATCTTCTTAATTCAAGCACATTTCTGTATTATTTGGCTATGGGAGGTATATACTGTAAGTCAACCACAAATATTTGAAGGCAGAACAATACCTAAGTTAAGTCTGGCAAATAAGTATTTTTGACCTGGTTTTAATCCATACTGGGACCAATTTACAGCAATACAACAAGGTAAAGGTTTGAAAGTGGATGCAGAGAACTTCACAGTCTATGCACCCATTGACAATTTTTATTCTGTTCTCATACCCTCAAAATAATGTATATCTAAACATACCTTACTTTTTTTCGTCAGCACCTTCATAACACAACTTTTTTAAAAGCTAGCCAGCTTCAGCACAGGTTTTCCTTGAAGTCCTAAAATACAAAAAAAGAGATAGGTAGAAGAATGTGAATGATTTAAAAATGAGATGCTTTCATCTCTTGAAACATTTCAAACATGCTGAAAAATAGATTGCAACACTAAAAAAATAAAAATTTAAAAATATTTAAAATAAGTTCATTTTCTTTGCGCTTGAATTACTCTACAAAACCTGAGACCTAAATGCCCTTAAAGTACTTGCATTGTAATTTCTTGCTTATATACTTTCAGAAGAAATCCCATCTTCACTTAAAGTGTGTCAAGTAACCATTTATTTATATATTTTAACAGAAAGAACTAGAGCAGGCAGTAAGTAGAATAAAAACACCTGCAAACATTTCAGACTCCTATTCTTCTTAACTAAATTTGAAATACTCACCAAGAACTTGTCAAAATGTCCCATTCAGAATTACTGTCCAGCTCTGGCTCTATTTTAAAGAACAAGATTTTCAACTTTCCTTCTTTAACCTGTTTTCAGAATCTTTCTGTTCTCACATAAAGATTGCAGCATGAAGATTGCAGCATCAGTCATTCATTGATTTTGTGGCACTACTTTTGCTGTGGAAGATGCATATTTTATTTTTAATTGTTTTTTCATAGAGATAGATATTTGTATATACATAAATATATACATATATACATACACACACGTAGCTACCACTTTGAAATTGTACATGTCTTTTCCCAAGACTCTGAAAGCAAACAAAATTAGTGAAGGGGGCTCCTAAAAGAGGGTGGTTAACAAGCGCAGTGGACGGCAATTTGGAAAATTGGGATTTTTGGTGGCTTCAGTTCAGACTTTGATTTTACTATTGGAGCGGTTTTGGCATGTTTTGATTTTGCTTTGTGTCCTTAAATGTGAAGAAGGGTGTGTGGCAGGGACAGGTTCCTGAGGTGTTGGACAGCAAATGGTAGGTGCTTGAGAATCAGGGACACGATAACTTGGGCAAGGGACTGGTGACATTTTGCCAGTTTGATTTTAACACCTGGCACATCTGTGGCATCTCCAAACAGCCTATAATTTAGCTAAAACATCATAAAGATATTCAGCGTCATAAAAGCAACATTTTATTTAACCTTCCTGTAACAACTTTAAGAACAGTAATCTGTTAGAGTAGGCTGCATGTCTGGCACATGATAGTGGATGAGAATGAGTAATCAAATCTTAAATATGTATTTGTAGCAATATTTCCTCAAACTTTTTGCAAATATGGCTAAAAAGTATGTGATGGGAAGAAACAGAGACAGAGAAAGCAAAATAAAATTCCATTGTCAACTTGGAGCTGAAAAAGAGTACATCAACAGGTTTTTCATTTGTTGCTACACATCACTGTATGCCAACACAAGTAAAACCAAAGCCCCAGTACCCCAAATCTAAGTAAAAGCAGATTCCACAATAATTAGTACACAAGGTTTAAATAGGCAACTTACTGTATTTTATTTTTAATTTATTTTTCTCTGATTGTCTGGGGTTTTCTATGTCTTTAATATCTACTTGATATATTCCTCTGCAAAGTAAGAAAAAGCAAGTGTATCTATGCCTCAATTCTGTAAGTACAGAAGCCTAAAGAAAATGAAGAACTTCAGAAGAGGACTTTTTATAGTGCTGAAATCCACACTTTGTGGGTTCTCTCTGTTATTGGCAGATTTCCTAAATTTTCTCCTGTATTGCTCAGATATATCTCAGTTCTGTTTGCTGCAGTTAA
Organism: Corvus hawaiiensis; assembly: GCF_020740725.1. NCBI lineage: Eukaryota > Metazoa > Chordata > Aves > Passeriformes > Corvidae > Corvus > Corvus hawaiiensis. Next base: position 6,304,834 of record NC_063216.1, read on the forward strand.
TTCAGACATGCCCTCTCCAACCTCATCCCTACATGTCTCCAAAATCCATGAATCCTCAAGAAGAGACCTCCAAGTGCCTACAAGAGGGCACACCCATATTCCCTGGCATTGAACATAGCCATTGAATGTGTCAGGGGAGAGAGTGAATTACCTTTGCCTTCACAGAAAACATTGGAGAGGCTCCATCAGGAATACAGGACACATCTTTTGGCCATCAAAGTCTGCAAATATGAACTGAAGTACAAGAAAGAAAGACAGGAAGATGAGGGAAATGAAGAGCACACCATATGAACAAAGATTAAGATCTTAATTCTTTCTGCATTGCAAAATGATTCTGTGAGGGTGACATCTCCTTTCTGCCTGCATCTGAGGACAAACATTAGGAGGGAGAAGAGCTCATTAGGTAAATGATAAAGCTTATACAGTGAAAAGTTGCTTTAGTCTGGCCTGAATAATTTTGGGCTGAAAACGAGATTATGAACTCTCAGCAGTGAGACTTTGGGCACATTTTTGAAACTGTTCATGGAAACTGATTGCCTGCTCTTTCAGACAAGCCAGTTAATTGAGCCTGAGGATCCTCAGCCTTTGTCCCTCTGTTACGTATATACTTTATTATGATGATGAGAGAAATAAGATGAAAAAAAATAAGACAAAAGCACTGCATTTTTAAGTGTGTGGATATGGATCATCCTTCTTTCTCAGATTCATAAAACAAAGGCAAAATCATGTCGCAGTTTTGAAGGGTGAAAGGAGCTCTAAGACCGTCTTTTTTGTCATGACTTCCTCTAACTACTCTTGTGCTCAATAACACATGTTTGGCTAAATCTGCCTATTACCACCTGGGGTGAAGACAGGAGACCAGCTCTTGCACCATCTCACATTGGTTGGCTGGCATGAGGTTGTTCTTTGTTGGACTTTTCCAGCACTTTGGCTTAGATCTCTACAGGTCTCAAACTCTTGTGCAAAAGTAACCCATTCTTCATAGTGATGACTGGATTTCTCCATGACATTAAAATGCATATGACCCAGGACAAGACATTTTCTGTGTTTTAAATTAGTGCCAAGTTTATGGCTGTACAAGGCTGGCTGATGTGAATTTATCTGCTGAGGAACTGATGAAGAAAATGTGCTGGTGGTCATAGCCAAGGCTGGTATTCTGGTTTCTTTCCTAGGTTTTTCACGGATTTACTAGGGTGCCCTCTGGCATGCCTAGGTACGTTCACCTTCAAGTCTGTAAAATGGATTTGTATTTATCCACTTCACATCCTGTTCCAATACAAAACCTTTAATATCTTTGAAGAAATTTGTACTACAGCAGTGTAATATAGTACATGCACTTGTGATAATGGGGAATAACCCTATAATGGTATAGGGTTTATTTTAATTAGAAGAAATCCAAAAGAACAATAGTGAATCAAGCCACTTTTTAGATTTACTATTAACTTACTAATTTAACTAAGACTAGAATTTGCCCCAGTGTCAGATTCTAGAATATTAATAAATAATGACATAAATAGCAACCACAGAATTAAGCAATTAATGAGTGCTTTTTACCACATGAAAGGCCCTGATACAGACCCTTTAGCTCTTGCTAATGAGAAAACCAGACAGTTTCTCCCACAGGCAGTCTGTCGGCTTTCTTCAGGCATTTCATGAATTTTGGTCAGAGCAACCATGATACGCAGTAGGTGCATAGTATGGCAGATTCTCTCCTCGGTACAGAAGGATGCCTAGAGCCAGACCAAGGCTGGCCACCAGTCCAAAACTTTGCTTCACAATTTATCAAACTTAGGTAAAAAGGACAAACTCACAGAGTCTTTGGAAACAACATTTTTTGGCGCTTTAAGTTGGTTTATATGAGACTTTCCTTCTTTTCTCCGTGAATCCACTTTATGAGAACAGACGTGAGCAGAAGAAGGCCAATTATTTGACAACTTAAAAGGTGGGGGGAGTTAAAACAGTTGCTAAACAATAATGAAACTAATGCTGAATAGCATTCAATTAATATTTATAACATGCAGCAATATTAACAGCAGAATTAACTTATTTTTGTACGTCTGACAGCTCTCTAGTTGATTAAGAATTGCATTATGATATTTTGCATATTTCCCATGCAAATACAGTGTTATTTGTAGAATTATTTTTATCCTTAATTGAGGCTTTGTTTGGAAATCACTGTTTTCTCCTGTACTGAAGCTGTAAAGAAGTAAATGATCTTATTAGGGAAGCAAATTTTTTTCCCTATCACCTTCTTACAAAAATTTATATTTTATATGCTATATATTGCTAGGGTCCTCTGAAGCATAGAGTATACCACAATATAGGAACTCTTGCTCAGAGATTGGTGGGAAATCTTCCCATAGCTGGAGCCACAAGAACAGTTGTAACTTGAGAGAGCTTCTGAGTTCCTTCAAGCATGGAAAACTTGTTTGTTTTATGACAATTCAGAAATACACACAAAAGAAGGTCCTTGCTTCACACGACCACAGTACTGCCCCTTCCACTTTTACAATGCTAATTTAGGGAATAGTTTTGGTAAAACCAGCCAGAACCCCCTGACTTTCTGCAGGGAATTACTCAGTTAATACTATTTTGTAATACTTTGATCTTTAGTAATGCTCCTTCTTGTCTATTTTTATCTGATGGTTACTAGCATTTTCTAAAACATCCGTCTGTTTTAACCATTTCTGTTAGAGATCTCAAGTTATTTCTTTAAAAATGTACATATCATGTATACCTAAAAGTGGAAATTACAGTCTAGTCAGGTTTGTGGAAAGAAGCAGTCAAGAGGATGCCTAAGTTCCACGGGAAATCATGGGAAATGGTGTTCAGCCTCATTTCCATTAGACACCTATTGCATCTTTACACAGCTAAGAACTTTATTAAACCTGGTTTTAAGCAACTTTTTTAAAAGATGAAGGAAAGGGAAGCAGAGAAAGGGGTTGGAGCACCCACCTTAGTTACTCATAATCTACATGGTGTGTTGTGAGCATTCCACAACATAATCAGCTTCCCAGTAACATATGTGCCAGACCAGTAGCTCACCATACACAGTGTGATGAACATTTGGCAGCCTGATGCCGTAAGGATGGCATGGCCAAGTCCAAACAGCCTTTCTGCATCACTACTTATCAGTACAATTTTGCACATTCCACTTCCCACAGCAAATAATTTTCATCCCTTTTTGGTCAGACTTACTTGGGCTACTTTCTGGTTTCAGTTTTAAAACCATGTAGGAATTTGACTGAGTTACTGGGTTAGGAAAATGGCAGCCAAAACCTAAATGAAGTATGGCTGTAATGGCAAGAACAACTAATAATAATTTACTTCATTCAAAATATAATTTCAGAGGAGGAGTGGAAGCCTCCATGACATAAGTAATTTCAAATTTCCCTGGCAAAAGCATGAGGCAATAAATAGGTTCAATCCTGTACTGATTCAATATGATGATACAACAAACTTTTCTTTCTCCCACTCTAATGATTCTCTGCTAAAGGTCTGCACTGCTCTAAGAGAGAAAACAGGATAAAGGTGAAGGGAGACGGGGTGAACAGAGAAGGAGGGAGTTTGCTGGTAGTTTTAAATATTTTTCCACTTTCATCATGGTCTTTTCACTTATATCCAGCCCTGCTTCTGACAAGAAGGAAACAAAAAGGATAAATGTGGCAATGAGAACTTATCTCTGTCTCTACTTTCTTACTTTTCTCCTTGGATGAAATTCAGATGCCAGGCTGTGAAAAAAACCATCTTCCTGTTGCCAGTTTTTCATGCACCCCAGAGACAGCCAGGGTGGCATGTTTTGGATCTATATCTGTATTTTCATGCTCTTTTGGCATTCCTTTTCTTCCAAATAATTTACATTATTTTAGATTCTGTAGAAACAATAACTATCAAGTTATTCAGAACTGTCTGTCAAAGAATAATAATCAGATTTTCTATAAATCACTGTAAAAAAGCTGTAAGGGAAAAAAAGAAAATCACTCAGTTCACACTGGCAGACAAGTATAAACTCAAAAGAGCTGAATTCATGCCTTGCTCTGTCAGAAACTTCATTTATGACATTGGATAGATTGTAGCCTCTCTCCATCTCTGCTCCCAGACTTCAGGATAGGAATACAATGGACATTTCCCTTCTTGATTGCAGTGGGCTGGGTTAGGGGAAACCTTATGAGCCTTATGAGAAATCATAAACACTTTCTGCAGGACAAAAAGAACACCATGATAAAAAATGTACTCAGAATTGTGAGTCAATAGGAAACTACAGTAATGAAGATATATATGTACCAAATTAAATTACTGGTCTGGGCTGTAAGAGTCTTACCTGTGAAGTCTCTTAAAGCATATTTGAGAATACAATATGCACAGCCTTGACTTGGACTAAGTGTAGTGCTACTTTATATTTACAATATGGATGGAGTGACTTCTTGTATGTATATCCATGTGTAATTTAACATATGATTCAGTGAACAGCTCCTCTGCACCCCACAGTTTAATTTTCCTCAATATAGAAATAAATTTTTTAATTGTTTTCTTCTGACAGTTGTGTGCATTCCTCTTCCCTACAGACAAAAAAAGTTAAGCTGAACAATAGTGAAAAATCTGGAGGTCAAATTCTGCTTTGAGCAGTACCTGGCACACTTCAGACAGGATTTTCAAAGGAGGTGAGAGGCTAGGCTGTCCACGGACACAGCAGGAGGACATAGCTGGTTACAACACCCCTCTTTCTTCTGCTTTCCCAGTATCCCAGACCAGCTACAGCAGGAATTGTTTTGTGGTAGGTCAGGCAGCAGGCAGTAACGCACCTTTCCACCTCACAGCCCTGCAGTGAAGCAGGCACAACTGGCCCCCTTCTTCCAAACAAAGGAGCTAGGGGAGACTGGCTTAATGCAGGGGAGGAGGAGGAAGGGTTACCTCTGTTCAGCACTTACGACTGGGTAAGGGGGCAAAGCCCCTTCCAGTCAAACATACTAACATTTAGGCTACATCGTCATATATACTCCTATTCTCTTTGATAGATATATAAAGATGCATGTATAGCACAACGCTTACTGAGAGATATTCTGTTTTACAGTTATTTTTATTATTCCCTCACTAGCTTTAAACTGCTCACAAATGTGCCCCTGATAAATAGGAAGGACCTCTCCTCAGAAGTGGGAGCATGGGCTCAAATCCCTTAAGAATAAGAACAAAAATGAAAATAAGTTTCTCACACCATGGCTGAGTACTCTCATTCCTGACCCAGGGAGTGGAAGAGGGAAGGGGGGAAAGCATCTCCTTTACTGGCATTTGATGAGAGCACAGCCTTCATGGCTTTTCCCTTCACCCAGCTCTCCTCTCCAGCCACTTGCTGGGAATATCTGCCCGCACACACCTCCAGCACACGATCTGATATGAATTTTCGGAATGACATAGATACAAAGCAGGTCAGCCCAGTACAATCTCAGGAGCCCCCCGTGCCTGAGCAGAAGCTGGATTTGGAGATATGAAGCTCAATGGTGAGAAAGGAGGTGCCTCCAGGACTCCCTGGTACCTAAGTGAGGGCTTGGTAAAAGTTATAATCTTACTGAGGGGATTTAAGTCCCCAGTCAGTTCCTGTGAATAGCTGTGTCAGTGACATGGGCCTGTATCCCATTCTGTAACAAGACTTGCTGGAGAGCTAATCAGCTGGCGCTTCCTCCTTGCCTTTTCCCTGCCCCAGGTGGCACCTGACTGCAGAGTTTTGGTGCCTGTAGGGTAATGTAAGTTCCTCTGCCAGATCGCCGGCACAGACCCCTCCTCCAGAGGATGGGGAACTGGGGATGGGCAGGATTTTACACAGGTGTGGCTGGGGCTGCATCTTATCCTCCTAACTGGAGACACGTAGGCCTCTCTTGTCTCCAGATGCATTCCCATATCCTCTTTTCCCAATTTTTGTTTCCTCTACCAAAGAGGAGCCAGGCTGGGCAGATGTCTGTGGAGGTGGCAGAGGATGGAGTCTGTCACTTCCCTACACTCCTGCAGGTCAGTGTCACGTCAGTCATGAGAGCCCTAAACACACCCACATTTACCGGTTTGACTACTACCTAAGGAATCCTATTGATTTAGATACTCTGTTTATTCAGGTTCAATATAGTTATGGTATCTTTAATAGGTGAAATGACTTGCATGAGGCATTAACAGACACAACTGAGTTTACAGATCACACCTGAGCAAAAAATCCCTCAGGACTTTAGTTTTTCTTTCTCCCACAGGCAAGGGCTTGTTACTGGGTGAGAGCAATGGCTTGAGGGACAGCCATCAGAAAGTCCTTCAGGCCTTAACAGAAAGTCCTGGAAATGTGAAGAGATTCCCAGCACCTGCTGCCCAGCCCCACAGGACTGCATTTCACTGGAGCACCCAGGCTGAGGCTGCTCCTCTGACCTGACCCATATTTAAACTTTTGACGTTTCCTCACCCTGCTGCAGCTTGAGCGTAATGTGGGCTTCTTCCTTCTTCCGAGAGGAGATGCAGGATGGGATGCAGTGGCCAGGAAGCAATAACAAGTATGGAAGAAATTTTAGCTTCAAGAAATTGAAAAAGCACTTAGATCCCTCTTTGGTCATGTTTTGAAAGTGAAATGAAAGAGGCAGCCTCCTGATTTTAATTGTTTAAGAAAAAAGAGAAATAGTAAGAAAAGTGCACTGTGTATACAAAAAAAAAAATGTCTAAAATTTGCCTGAGTGTAAGTATGCAAACGAGTTCAGAGTTTTCCAAATATGGACTTGGTGCGATTCAGAGGGGCATGAGCCAGGCCTCATGAGTAAACAAAATAAAAATACCAGAGGGAATGTTTTAATAGCTCCTTTTAATTCCCAGTTCAAATAGATTCCTTGCTTCATTTGTTCAAGTGAAGCCATGTCAATTTGGTGGCTCTTAGGGGTTTGTCTTACTGAATACACCAGGGCCTGATCCCAGGCTGTATTACTGTGAGTGTACACCAGCAAAATTCCCTGGCTCCAGGAGGGTTACAGGGAGCCTGCACACCAACAAGCAAAAGAACCAGAACCATTATTCCCAACAGGCTGTTTTGGAAATATACATTTTAACTACCGGAAAATAACTGCGCCTCTGACCACTGAAAGATTTTGCTAGGACCATGCAAATCTTGTATGCTGAACTTTCCCAGAAAAGTATATTAATCTGTCAGCTAAAGGAGTTCCAAAAAGGAATGCTGACAAGGTGTTGAACATAGATTTCGGATGCCCACATTCAGCTCCTGGCCTGGCTCTATCGCTGGACCACAGCAATTCCAGACCTGTCTTTACCCAGCACGCTGCCTCGGTTTCCACACTCAGACACTGGAGATGATGCAACCATGTAAAATGGTTGGAGATCTACTAATAGGAGCAAATTTTAGCAACTGTGGTGAAACCGATGAACTGCTGCCTTCTAGAAACCTCTCTGCTCTTGGATCACCAGATGTCTGTGTGCAGGTCAATGAACTTTGCTGGTCCTCAGTGCAATCTCCTGCCAGTTGGACACATACATTTTACCCACTGTGCAGAGGACTAGTAATAACAAATTACATTTTCAAAGTCCCTCAGAGGTATTAAGTACTGAAAGTGATCATTCAAATCACCACAAAGGGCCAGAAAATTGACCACAGGCAGCTAAAATTCGAGGTACTAATTCTCATTGAAATTACTGCCCTTTATCTTACATGAATTTTAGTGACCAAAACCTGACTGAAAAGCTATTACTTGTGAATGGTAAAACCACCTACAGTTTTCCAACCTGATACCTCTCTTTTATCCATGACTGGTTGACTAACTTTCATTTTCAGTTAAATTACTCCAGGGAGCTATTATTTCTACCTGGCTTTATGCCTACTGTCCAGTTGTACAGAGAGACATTTAGTTAGTAAACTCAGTGCCATTTCTTTGAGGTTTCTGAAGAAGGATATGTAGAAAAGAAGAAAAATGGCCCAGTGCCATGAACTACAGCTCAAAACTCATAAATAACATCTTCACCAGGACCTATAATTTAAAGAGGAAGGTTAGCTATAGCAGTATGAATTATATTTTGTCTCCATCCCACTCTAATACGCTTTGCTCCTCAGGCACCTTTTTACCAGGTGAACAGGCAGGTTTGTAATGGGAGGAGGACTCTGGCTGAGATCCGGGTTTTACCTCCAGAGCTGGATGAATGTGATCAATTCATCCCTTTCCTGCACTGATTTGTCTGCTGGCAAATCACCAAGCAATTCCCAGCTAAGAAAATGTCGCCGTAAGATGATATATAGGGTGAAATAGAGAGCAGTTCCTTCCTCAGTATAGCTGCAGATTATGTAGTCAATGATAGGCCTTTCAGGTGGAAAATAAAATTCAGCCATCTAGAAGAAGCTTCCACCTTGTTTATACCTCCTGAATGGAAACATTTTATTTGCATGGCCAATGAAAGCTATTTAGATGCAGTTATGTCTTGTAGAAGGCAGAGCTTCATTTTTTAATGCATCCTGAAAGAGACCTTACACTGCAAATTTTACCTGTGTATTCATAGCAAGGGGCTTCTGTGTTATAAAGACAAGCATAGAAACAGCACATATAAGTCCAGGTACCTTGGATCACTTCAAAAATAGGATTCAAACTTGGCATTAGTCCTTCCAACTTGTGAGTGCGCTGATCTCAGGGGCATTCAGCACCTTGATGGTAGTGCTGGGGAGAGCAAAGTGTCTTCATTGATATTTGCTCAACAAACAGCAGATCCACACCAGCCAGTAAAAAAATGTGACCTTAAGCCTCTGCCATCTCTACAATGACTCTGGGTGTTGGGGAAAAAGTATTGGTGTATATTCCAGGAATAAATGCTAGTTTTGAAGGTTTCAGTTGTGGTTCTCAGCCTGTGACTGGTCATGTAGGCTCACTGTTGGGCTAAAAATCCCTTGTCTTCAACCTCCTCCTGGCTGAAGTCCTCTGAAAAAAGCTCCCAAATTTGCTGTGGGTACAGATGAATACGTAGATCTGACTTTCTGGGAAGTTTGTTTAGCTTAGCACTGCTGACCTCAGCCACAAGGTTATTTTAAGAATGGGCACAAGGTGGGCAAAGTCAGGCAGATAACACATTCTATCTTTCTTTTGTAAAGCTCAGAAGCCAATCCTTTCCTTAGCAGGGCCTGCTGTTACATTTTCAAGTGGTTGTGGCTTTGCACATTTCTTTACTACAGAACAAATCTAATCCAGCAAGAACCACCGGATCTGCAGAGAACACTGGAAGAAAGGTGAGGGAATGATTTGACCTCAAACCAGGAAAAGAAATATTTCAGGATGTTTCTGGCAGGAATGACAAAGAAAATAAGATCTCAAGAACCTGAAACTGCTTTTTGCAGGGATCTCTGTTTACGTTTTCTCTGTATTCTTTTCCCAATGACTGGACAAATGGACTTCCACCCCACAGTCTGCCTGAAGATTTGATCGTAGCAAACACAGTGGAAGTAGCATTTCATTCCCAGATGCCAGATGCTGCTGAACAAGCACAAAAGAAAGCTAGGATGGAAGAGTCATGAGGACATGAGTCACTAATTTCTTTCAGTCCTCATTTCAATTACTTCCTGCCCCTTAACAGGAAAATAGCTACCACAGAGTAAATGCAGGAACATCCATGAGCAGAGAGAAAGCTTGGAAGACCACAAATATTATTTAAGAAATATCTGCTGATTGAAAGAAATTACATATTATTTCTTGTATATTTGCTTATAGAACATTATAAAGGAAAATTCTATGTCAGCTTGTTAATTCTACCCAGTTCAATTACCTACATTTGCATGGTGCCCCAGGAAATCCTGCACCACATTCCTTTTCCCAGACCCACCCCACTGGTGCTGACAAGGGAAGAAATGGTTCCTTGCTGTCTCTACCATGAGGAATTCCTCACAGAGCTGAGGATTAAATGTGACTCTTTCAAACAGATTGCCCTTTCTTTAAATTGATGTTACTTAAACAAAGCTATCTTTTCCTATCACAATATTTATGCTTGCTACTGGCTCTTCTCTCTCCAAGTTACTTTCTAGTACAAGGTGGTGATCAGAAAGGAGGGAAGTCTATGTTTTGAGACTCTTTTATTTATGAAAGAGAATGGAAGAAAGATGAAGTAGCATCAATTCATCTTACAATGTTTTCATAGCAGAAAAAAGAGTTGGCAAAAAGTGTAGCTCAGTAAGCTCAGTCAGCCAGCTCCCAGGGTTGTACTGTTATTTGCCCTAGGCCAATTATATTTTACATGATCAACACACCCAATAATTAAATAATTAATTGGTTTCTTTTGGAAACTCTATAAAACGTCATGGACCAGAGAATATTTATCTTGCTTCTGTGATTCCTGCTGAAGAAACATCTGGTTCTTTTTTCTGCAATCAACATGAAACCTGAAGGGGCTTGAATTCAAAAGCAATTATATTTTATGTCATTTATGTGCATTACAGGCTGACAAATTAAACTTGTTGGAATATGTGATCCCACCCTCCCTCTCCAATTTATGTTGATTGCATTTTCGGACAGCCATGGAAAGAGCTGTTGCAGCTTGATAAAAGTTGTTGATCCATCAACTCCTATAACTTCTCCCCAGAGTTTACAATAACAAAATAGTTGTTCTAACATAAAAGCTGCTACTAGACTCTGCTTCCCGTCTACAAGGATTATTGTCAGGGAAAACCCCAGGAAATGTCTCTTTATACGTATCTTGTAGCAGGCTCTTCAAGCACTCTCAGCCTTCATCTCATTTTGAAAGAGAAACTTGTTTCCTTTAAAAACACCTTTTACTTCGAAAACAATAGAAGACTTCCGTGAAAAGAGTCCACAGATGCAGATTCTGGATGGTTTAACTTTCCACTTCTCATAGAAGGTCCCTGTTGATACTGAATCTTTGCTATTTCACAGTGGTATCTCTAATGTTCATTAGCAATACGGCAGGTATATTTGAGCACATTAATGCCCTTTTGCTGCTATGGTAGCAGAGCTGGAAAGTCACCCTAGGTAGGACACCCTGTGGTACCTCTTATGTCACAGTGAGAGGTGTCAGTGATTTAGCAAATGGGAACATTTCTTGTGAGCTTTCTTTGAATCAAAATCCTCCCTGGACTATGCTAGGAAGCTTAAATAGCACCATGACAATGCTCTCAGTAATGCCTCATGTATATGGATATAATGTCAGGCTGCTACAGATACTGCCTTTGGGAAGAACAGAAAACCAAATGCACTTAAGTCTTCTATAAGCATTGTCATGTATGAAAAAAAGACAAGTTTAGCCTTCCCCAATTCTAACAGTTGATCTAAAAATTCAAGAGTTAATAACAATAAAAAGTAATAACACATGTTGGGACAGCTATTGGGATTACTCCACCATCACTTTGCACTTTTCTCCCAGTCATCAAAAACTAACTTAAAAATTTCATCTGCCTTCAACAATGTGCTGAGATATGAAACAATGCAGCCAGGGATTCTCACCTTGTAAAGGGGATGTCTCTAGGGAGAATTGGGAAAATCACCTTATGAGTCACTTTATGAGTCTTATAAGTCAGTTCCAGGATGGATGATTACATTTGTCAATGTAATACCCATTTTCAGTTTCTGTTGTGTCATTTTTCCCTTCTAGTATCTTCTGCTATACTATAGAGAGGTTACAGTGTTAGGGTAGATAATTGCATTCAGATAAAAGCATAAGTCAAGTTTCTTAGCTTTGGAAAGTATGAAAGGATTTCTTGTCTACCTTTCTTCTCCATGTACATATACAGATCACTTAGTTTACTGAGAAATCCCCATTATTTTGCTATAGCTAACCTTCAGCAATGCAAATTACATGCAGATAAGTGATCTGTAGTTAGGGCTCAGCTGGAAAAAAATGCCTGGCTTGCTTGCTTGCTTCAGCCCTCTGCCCTTTCTCAGATGTTCTGATGATGCCACTGCTACTGCCTCTTCCCTCTCTCCCAGGATACTTGTTACCTCCTTTCCACTCCTGCCAGATCAGTGGTCTGCTTTGGCACATCCAGAGCTGAGCCAGACCCAATGCACCCACCCAGGCCATGGTGACACCCTCAAAGAGGCTGGGATGAGCCAGTACCCCATTCCTCTGGGGAGCTCTGCTGGACTGGGGTCCTGCCCCACGCCCCCGCTGCAGTGTGCTCACACTTCCCTGTTGAGCTGCCTCACCACTTGGAAAACACTTTGCCAGGGAGTTATTGGAGATGAGACTTGGCCAAGAATCTCGGCCATCTCCGCCTACTTGCAGCTGCAGGACTATACATCAGCTCCCAGCATCATATAGCTAGACCACACTGCTCCTTGTTTCCAGACTCTAAACTGTACTAAAATGTAAGCTAAAAATACCTTAAATACTTTCCTAATGTTCCTTTTCCACATAAACAACTTCTGTGGGAGGAAGTGGCTTGCACATTTTTGTCTGGTGGGGTGGTTCACACTAAGAAAATATTAAGAACGCCTATATGAGACCATACTAACTGATGAACAAATCAACTGCCAAATCTGTGCTAAAAAGAAGAAAACTAGGTAGGTCTGTGCTGCTAAAGTTCTGAAAGGTTCTTGAACTCTACAAGTAGCTTTTAGGCCATCCTGTAACTGGAAAACTTTCAGGAGAGGTAACTGCAGAGGTAAGAGCTCACAAAACCATTACCTCTTGAGAGTCTCAGCACCCACTGCTTACATGCATTAGCAGGGGCTTGATGGCATCTCAGCACCTTTCAAAATCAGGCCCAAAGTACCTCAAAGTTGGTGTTCAAAAAGCAGAAATAATTTCTGCAGTTTTTTACTGAAACAAACACCAGTTTCCCAAGTAAGCTTTGTAAGCACAAGACAAATGAGGCACTCTTTCGAAAATTTGCAGCAATAGTAACAAAGGCAACTTACCCAGGCAGGGCACTAAGCCAGCATTCCTACCACCTACGGAATATTCCTTATCTCACCCTCAGGACATATGTTTCAGCCAGTCCCTGTTAAGATTGAAAGACTACAAAATAATTGCAGCAAATGTTTAAAATAATGCTGGACTTCGTGTTACAGTCAGTAACATTTCCTGTAACCATTCTGTATCAGCCAGAATTCTTGCTGATGTTAATTCTTAATATAGGCAAACCACCAGATACTTCGCTGAAATCAATGGCCACATACTTCCAGATTTTAACAAGACGAAGTGTCTTTTCAAAGTATATTCAGAGAGGGCGAATTTTTTTTTTTTCATTTAGAACCTCAACTTTACAGGGTTGAGAGAATACTCATCTATTCTGATATATTTAGCTCATCAGGTACAGTCATTATTCTTGAAGAAAGTCAGGCCTATTTCACCCTGCCCATTTGCAGGGTAAGCTCTTCCAGAACAGCTCTGCCACGCAACTTGTCCACATGCCCTGGTAGTTGTTCCAAGTGACTGAAAATCTCAGTCGTCTGGTGGTTCTTGGGAACCCGCTGGAAATGAGCAGCTCCTTTGTTCCTGGTCTCACTGGACACTCAGGTGCAGCTCAGCTGGCAGCAATCAGGCAATGTGGTAGAAGCAGACATACATTCAATTATTTTTAGCACCTCAGGAGAGATTCTCAGACTAAACCTTTGAACCAGAGTGGCAATTTAGGTGGGGAAAGTTTGTCCTAGTCATGCCTGTATTGCACCTTTTCTACACAGAGAACACAAATCTCCACAAAACACAAAGCTATTCCCAATAAAAAAATGTCTCCTTCCACAGCAGCTTGAACTATATGGTTCATTTTTATCCCCCAAATAATTCTCATTGCTAAAAACATCTTGATGTATTTATTCTAACACTATCAAATGTAAAAGAAACCAGAAAGATCTATTATCCTGTTCTGCAAACCAAGAATTTCGAGATATAGTAAGGCTCCAGACAGTTTTTTCCTGATTCAGATGTGTTTTAACAACACACCTTGGGTGCTCTCAAACACACCAAACCCAGAAGCTACCACTGGCTGACCAGTTGTTCACACTTCTTACAGCATTTAGGTTTAGTCACACGCTCTGAAACCACTCCTTAAAGCTCTGTAAGCTGAAGTTTGCCTATTTCAATTTAAGAAGTGCTCACAGAAATTAATGAGAGCAGTAATACCACAAAAGAGAAAGAGCAAACAGGCAATCTGTTACAGTACACAGTTGTTCCCTAAATTATTATCTGTCCATGCCATAATGGCAGACTTTTGATAGGATTTAGCTACTTGTATCTTGCCTCATTGCCTCTGTGAATGATGGAGTCTCTATCCACAAAATCTCCTGTTGGCTACTAGTTCTTGCAGTTTAAATGCACACAGGTTGACTTTGTTTTTCGCAGCAAATCTGCTCCATATTTGAAAGTCTGCTTTAGACTTTCCTGGGACTTCAAGTTTTCACAGCAACGAACAGCCAAGCCTTCTACGGGATCGAGTCCTGAAGGAGACCTCCTCACCCTGCAGATGGGGGTTTGAACTGGGATGGTATTTTGGAGCATTCCTCTTGGATTAAGCTTTCTCATATAATCCTCAGAAAAGCCAAGAAGAAAACTCTGACTTTTCCCCAAACACCCCGTAGCTCAGTGGTAAAGGGTACTCACCAAGGCTTTAGTAAGTTCATATTTAGTTCTCTCCTCTGTTTGGGAAGGTTTGAACCCACACCTTCCACTGTGAATTCTCAAACCAGGGGACAATGTTGTATACACAAGGAGGGCTGTTGCAAACTTCTTTTGAAGCACTTCCAGTCTGGTTGGACTAATGAAGCATTCACTGGGCCAGAGAGAATACAAGTGAGAGAATAAGCATGACTCCATTGCCTAGTGATTAGGATATTCCAAAGGGAGGAGACCTAAGTTTTGTTCCTGCTCTACTGGCTATTTAATGTTGTATCATTAGATTATATCATATTATATCAATAATCTTTATATTACATATACACATATATATTCAAAGAAAATGGAAAACAGTCATTTAAGTGGGGACTGGGACACATATTTCTTCCTCTAACATCCTTTACAGAGGGTGACATAATTACTGGCCTATGAAGTCACACTTACTCTTTCACTTTCTCTGGACAATTAGCATTTAATTATTGCAGCCCACATTAAACATTTTGGATAGGAGGACTTTAAGCTCTTTTGTAACCCGGTGGTGAGAGTACGATGGGTTGAGTGCCTCCAGGTCAAGGTGTTTTCACCTTCCTGGTTCCTCAGCAGTGCCTGCTCCATGAGCTGACCTTGGCAGCTCCTATCCTCAAACATCTCCTCTCCTCCCATGGTGCGTGGACAGCACTTCACATGCCATCAGGGAACCTAACACAGAACTACAGATGCCATTATATTGAGTAAGTGTTGGATGTTTTGTTGCCTGGGTCCTTTTCTGCATCCAACTCAAAGCTACCTGCTAAAGGCCCATCTATTAAGCCAAGAAGAGTCCTAAATTCTGGACCAGACTTCCTTCTTTTTCTTTGATTTCCCAATTTAAGCAGATCTGTGTCTAGCTAATAAGCAGATGGGCGAGTTCAGAGGAAAACTGAAGTGATAATGTTGCTAGGAGTTTCAAAATTATTTCATAGTGGTTGCAGTGCTTTAGGGAGGGGTATTTGTAATCATGCAGCTTATGATTCATGATTGATATTATGAGGTTGTCAGGCTGAAAACTGTCCAGTCTTTGCCCTAGCACGGACATTTACAGATGGGTAAGCCAGGAACAACTGGATATCAATAGGGAGAGGCCTTCGGACAGTGGATAGTTACTAAGAGCAGAACAAAGGTATCAAGTAGCAAGTGTGGCTTTAAAATAAATGCTTCACAGAACAAAGGCCATGGACATAAAAGTTAACAGAATAAAACCAGACCTTCAAGTCAAGAATGCAAGACTAAAGGTAAGGTCCTTCTATCAGTGAATAAGGCACTGCCACAGAAAATAAAGCTACACCAGCAGCGTTAACTTCAGCTTAAAGAATATCCTGTTGTTGTGTTGCAGGAGAGAGGTGGTGAAGCACAAGCATGGGTGTATTTCTTGAGCTACTGAAAACAGAGTTAAGCGATGCACATGACTGTTCTGCAAAATCTGCAGGTTTTGCTTCCCTGCTCCTACTTTGCTTTGGTTGAGGGACAGCAGGTTCATGCCTTTTGGAAGTTCTGGAATGTGTAGTGTGTAAGCGATTGGGATGATGGTGTAGGGCACCACAACAGGCATACAAATGGTGGAGTAGCCAGATTGTTGATGCCTATTCTCAGAAGAAAAGCAGTAGAGTATGCTTCTGCTTGAGGATCTAGCCCAGAGAACCAAAGCCAGAAGCAGGGACTGAATATTGGTCACTCTCCAAAAACTTAAAACTTTTGTGGGTCTGGCCACCAGGACTCTTCAAACAGGCAATAAAACTTCCTTTCAAAACTGAGAAAATGAGATCTTGAATGAACTGGAAGTAGGGCATGGGCTACTTGTGCTTTCCTCAGCTTTGATACACACATTTTTCTATTTCTTTTCTTGGCTTTGTGGGAGCTATGAATCAGCCGTGCTATGAATACAGTCTAACAAAGAGGTGTCTGTGTTTTATTGGGGGGAGGGAAACATATGTCTTCCTACATCCCTCATGGTTAATGTTAACAAAACTGCCTAATGCCAATAAAAATCTATACATAGAGAGACACACAGATATATAGACATCTTTTGAAATTGAAAATTTTTACATAAAACTTCAATTTAACAAATCCACTGCAAAAAGATCTCCATCCATTGCTCATCATGGACTGCTGCATTTTGCTTATCTTCCAAAATGTAAAAAAGATCTTAAAATATCAAACTATCTCCATGCTTAGAATATAATATTCTTTTTCACTCCAGCAAATGTTGATTATAGAACATTTTTCATTACATATTGGCTGAGTTAGACTTTGTGATACTGCCCCTGACACCTGTAAATCACAGGAAAGATGCATAGGGCTCTGCTGCTCTGACACCTCATCTCTGTCACATTTTCACCTGCTCATTGTGTGAACACCAGCTGGGTGCTGCCAATGCAGCTGGGCTCAAACTCGGTGCTAATCTGAGCCAGGCACAGATCCTGCCTCCTTTCAGCAGTGTCTGGTCTCCTGGCTCTGGGTCACTCCTCCAGTCCTGATCCTATACTCAGGCCACACTGCAGGGATTTCAGTTCTGGGCTGAGCATGAATTGTCCTTGGATCTGCATCCCTTTATATAGTTTATTTCTAATACTATGGGAAAGATATATTTCAAGTAAGTGTATCATGAACCAAACTCTTCTCTGCTTTGGAAATTACTTTTAAATATCATACACTAACAAGTTATTCACTTTCATCTAAGCAATCTACTTATAAACTAAAAATTCTAGAATGTAACACCTATATAAAATAGCTCTTTTTAATTGGGTACAAACCAGACCTGACATGAACTCACTGTAGCCAGGAGCCTTTCTTTCTTAGTGAGTGCACCCTGAATGAATCTTGCGAGAAATTTTACAGGTATCTTCCCTCCTTACCTCTCAGACACACATGCATGAACACATACACGCACACACACACCCCCCCATTTAATGTTTTTTAAATACAAATTTGATGCTGCTTCAGGCTACAGGACTCATAACCGTAAAACCTTAAGAAAAGGGAGCTTGACATTCTGCCCCCTGAACAGCCTATGGATATTTTTTTTTTTTTTATTACAGAAAAATTTTATCAGACTCTCAGCCAAAATAATTTTATGTACATTTCGTTTAAGGATTTGCTGTGTTTATTTCATGAGGCTAAATCCTGCTTTCAAGAACCTTCCTATTGTCTTCTTTCACCTTGCTCATCTGAAAGTCAGGACTGATACAGGGCAACATCTCACAAACCCTCCGCCTACACTCTGGCCATGTATGAAGAGTCTTAATTTCTTCATGCAGAAAGGAATAAAACTTGTCTCAAGTACAGCAAGACTCTTGAATGCAGAAACATCTGTCTACCAGAATTTAAATCAAGAATAAAGCTCATTTATTATATGTTTTACCAACACCAGCAGCAAGCATATGCTATGTGTCCTGTCGTGATGACCTTTATCTTTGAGTAAGAGAGCAGCAAAACAAGAAAAGAACAAAGTTCCTAGAGGAGAGCAGCACAGCATGTCCTGCCTCTGCAACACATTACAGCGCAAGGAAGAATAAAAAGCCTTAAAGAGAGAACAAAAGCAGATGCCAGGGCAAAAGCAGATAAAGCTAAAGGAAAGAAACAAAATCACTCAACCTACCACATCCTCTGAAACAACAGTTTCCTTGTTCCACAGCAGTTGTGGGATTTCCAGGAAGTTTAATGCCATTGTTTGTGGTAAACATCAACCTGGGCACAGCTTGCTACCAGTAGAGGATTTGTTGTTCCAGCAATTGTTGCTATTGTTTAGAAAAACAAATGTGGACGAGATGAAACAGGTCCTGGGTCTGTGCTGTCACTGAAGCAGAAGACCACTGTTGAAGGGAGGGAAATAAAGGAAAACACAGAGACACAAAAAGCCACAAAACTGTAACAATAATCCCAAAGACACTGGCAATAAAAGGAGAAGCAGGAGAAAAAGTCTCAGAAATAAATTATCTCAAATTCAGTATTTTCCTCTTTTACCAGTTTTTGGTGGTGCTTTTTTACTGGTCACTTTCTTTCCAGTGGAGAGTGTTCCACATTAAGCCTGATATTCAGAGTACTGTTTTAATATTGTTCTCTAAAGCAGAGAAAAGCACTACAGTAACAAAAAGCTGTTATTATCTCAGTTAGGAGACAACATATCACCCCCCTTTTGACAAAAGGTAAGAGGCTGAAACAGAGAGCCCAGCAAGGCATACCCTACTGCAGTTAATTTTTCTTTAGTTCCCAATAGCACAAGCCTTCATGTGCAATGATATACATGATGTACAGGAACTCTCTACAAGGCCACCTAATCCTACATCGCATTGCCCATTTTCAAGATTAGAGCTCAAGTTCCAACACTCCTTCATAAAAGCCCTCTCCATCCCAAGTCTTGAAGAAGTCATGCTGAAGTTGCTACCAAATACTCCTCTCAGACCTGTATAAACTGACTACCCCATTCACAACAGAACCTGACTTCATTTATCCCCTGAAGCAATTAACACAAACCTTTTACTCCTGGGGGTGGGAGGGTTATGTGCAAAATAAGGTTCCCAAGTAACCTGATTTCCAAGAGTACCAGCTTGAAATACGTCTTTGTCACAATCTCTTCAGCACTTCTGAAAAAAACAAGCTACATTTTTAGGTATCAAATTGTGAATTTCAGACACTAAGTTCATGATGCCTTTCTTCTGGACCTTCAGCCAGTGAAATACTGAATTCTACCACCAATTATCACTCTGCAGCCCCTTGGTCTTGTGGAGGCATTTCATTAAACTGCATGTGCAGAACATCTTAAATGTGCACTACTGGGGAATTTCAAATTTCCTTACATTTTGCAGATAATGCTAGGCACAGCCAGTCTCTAAGTTTAGACAGAACAGGTTCCTACGGAAAACTTGAAAGCAATAGACTTATATTCAGCTAGAAAAAAAAAAACAAACACGTACTGTGATAGAGTTCATTTTTCATACCTACTCAATGTCAACACCTGTTTAGCTGTAGGATTTTAAAAAGCAATGACTTACTCTAACATTGCTGTAGAAGTACTACAGCATACATGATTTATTTCTACATACATGATTTATTTTAATTTTATTTCATATTATTCAACATAAACTATTTCTAGTATATATCTATAATGTATTGTGGGTAGAAAGAGAATCTCTGATGAACACATAGCAGTGAGTTTTAGAGAGGCAGATAATTTCCTTCACTTAATAATAGTTTTCTTTTCTCTTGGCTGCAGACTTTCGTAACTAGCACCATGCCAAACATTCGAAGATTGGATTATGGCCTGTCGTACTTGATTATTTTTGTCAGCATGCTGACCCAGGGTGCCCTTTTCTTGTGTTGTTCCTTCTGTTTCCATTTTTCATGTCATCCAGCTTTTCATCTTGTCAATCAGCTTTTGACTTCCTGATTAAAGTGTCTGTCACACAAGCAGCCTGGTCTCCAGTCAGTTGTTTAATTTGTTCCTCATGGCATCCAATTGAGTTATTCATCTGGCCCAGCTGTTCCCAAGTGCTCCAGCATCACTTTTTCATGTGTTTGGGTTTAACCTCTATATCTGTGTACAACAGTGTGAATTGTTCCCTTCATTCTGTTGACTCTGGATTGCTTTGCCTCTGTCTAATGCCTTGACATTGCTAGGAAGGCTGCTACTATATTCTGTGGCTTAACCAGCTGAGAGAAAAGCACTATTTCACCCTGGTGTTATGGGAACAAGTACAACTAAACACACTACTTCTCAAGTATTATAGCAGGCCCAATCTTTAAAAATTAGGAACACGTAATGGAAAACTCTGCGCTCAGGGATCTGAATCCACCCAAAAAATAATGTTGATGACGCTTGGCAGGAGGAGAGAAATGTTACTTTGCCAGGAATTTTTAGCATTCACTTGAAATCAGTTTGCTTCATTATCATGAGGGATGTTTGCTCAGTGCCAAGTCTAGGCCCGGTATAACCCAGCCGTAACTCCCAGTGACTTATGTGGGAGTTGCACAAGCTCACAGCAGGGCTAAATTTAGTGATCTGACTGAAGTCGTACAGGCATCCTGTTGGAACAATGGAATTTAAATCAATTCAGTGTCATCACAGTAAAATGCTCAAATCTTGTTGTGTTGCTCTAATTGCTGCTTTTCAGTGAGAATTAGGCAAGAAGGATTAGCATTAAATTCTGACTCTACTCCATGATTTTTTCCCCCTCTGGAATAGTAACTGTTATGCCTCAGTTTCCCTACTGGACATAACAATGCACACATTACATCGGGATGAAGGTATGATTGTTTATCAAATAAGCTGAAGCTGAAAAATGCTGAGTATCATTATTTATGATTATTAGAAGCTAATCTAACTGAGAAGAATGCTGGATTGGTTTTGAATTATGTATTACACAGGAGGAAGATGTTGTCTGATAAAAAAACTTCCATCTTTTTATGGAAGTCAAGTGAAGTCCATGCCGTAGGGCACGTAGGGATTGTTTTAGGGTTTGGGAAGAATGTCTCCTTCTTCTCAATTCCTCTATCGTTTCATCTTTTCGCCCTGTCTTCTACTGTATCACAAAGTATTGCCATCTGCTACTGTCAGGATGACTCAATTACCCTTCTCATATAAGAAATGCTCAACTTTAGTGTAAATTTATATTGCATTTACAGAAGATTTATCTGGTAAAAGTATAGAGCAAAAAATTTCATCTCAAGCTGGGTAGATTTTCAGCAGACTGCAGCCTTTTTTCCTGTTGTGCTAACACCAGTTTCTCCACTGACACACCAGGATTCAAAGTGCTGATTCCATAGCACTGTGAGTTTTTAGCAGAGTTTCACATACCAGAAGAATTTTATTAAACCAGTATTAACTCAGTCAGGTCCCTGCTGGATGCCTGTCCACATCATAAGAGCTGCCAGCTTGACTGGCACTCACTGGCATCCATGTAGAAACTCTCAGTGGGGAAGCCAAGCACTGAATGGACCTGGGTCCTAAGTGTCCCTTCATCCCTACAGGTGGTGCTGGGTCTCAGGAGTGAGGTACTTTCTTGGAGCAGTCCTGTACCTGTTCTGGGGCTAAACAAATTAGCTTTCACCACCTTCAGACCAAAACTTTTCAAGATTCTTACTTTTTCCTTTTCTTATTCTCTCTTCTTTTTTCTTTTTTCTCAAATAAACAACCTAAAGTTTTGTTTGCATGTTAAGAAAACTTTCCGATTGTAATTTTCCTTTTATTTGGAAAACGAGGGTGTACAAAGGATCAGGAAGCATCTCCAGCAGCATTTGGGGCTTGAAGCCATGATGCGTCTAAAAGATTCCTGCTTTCCTCTTAGTTTCTCACTGACCCTGTAGAGACATCCAGAGGACCTTTTTGACAGAATGCAATCTGGCTTTAAGAGTACAAAATGGCTTCCATTCTACTAGAGATTTGTTTGAGAAGGACTGGTCCTGAAACACACTGCTGTGAAATGCATGTTATTAGGAAAGAATTTGTATGTGAAGTGCATTTTATTTGGCATCAGGTTATATTTTTTAACCTCACAATATTTTAGGACAGATTAAAAAATATGACAGAACAGAGATAATATGTGCACTAGGCCTAATAAGTTTGCACTTTCTGTCAGTATCTCAGTTTCTCCTGTCTGGAAAAGTCAAAAAAGGAAGAGACAGTTATGAAAAAATAAGCTTCATCCCGTGGCCACATGCAATGCACCCATTCACAATAAGCCATGCAGTTAGTTAGCACTGCCAGGCTTGCTTGGAAACTTTGCCCTAAGTCCTGAATTTAGTTGTCTTGTATATTTTCCATGTAGCTTGACTCCTTGGTTAGTCAAGAAAATAATTGGAGGATGTCTCAAACCTGCCCTTCCCCCAGCAGCTTGTATCATAAAATAACTCCAGGCGCAATATGTTATGCAAGTCTGTGATCATCCCTCTAATTTCTTATAAAAGATATGACCTCGTTATCAATGAAGATATTTTTAAAGCACTGATCATCTGAGTTAAAACCTCATGGAGAGAAATGCAAAATGCATTCTTATCTCTCTTAAAGCCCAAGTCCAAATTGGTTGCACTCAATTCAAATTCCATGTGGTTTTCTTTGCAACCAGAACCAACTACACTACTTGTGAAGATGCAAAAAATACAACCTGAAATTTTGTGGTGCAGCCAAATTCTTGAGAGGTTATGCTACAATATTTGAGGGTGTGCTGACTTTACTAACACCTGAGAATGAAATTTGTCTGCTAGCCACATATTTTTCAGGCTAATTCTAAAAATTTGAACAGTATAAAGTATAAGTCAGGGTGAGTTATTCAACCGCATTTCAGGATCATAAACTGAGCAGGTGATGCAGGAGAATCTAGTTGTCAGATTGTGACACCTTTTGCATTGTGTATTATCCACTGTACTTCTGATCAGCCAAGAAGCCATTTTATTCCCAATGCTCAATATAGACTGTAATACGTGTATAACCAACACTTTTCCACAGAGATTTTACATTTATTTTCTTTTTTTTTTCTTTTCTTTCCTTTTTTTTTTGTCATCTTCAGCCTGGAAGAAAGGTTTCTTCAGGTAAAGGTAAAGCTATATGTATGTATTTTGCTCTTTATGAACCTAACAGGAGAGTGTCTATGCTCTAAGAAGACAGAAGATCTGCAGCCCCCTCATTCCTTTTACCTTTGAAGTTTTCAAGAAATGACTGAAATATCAATATGTTTACTGAACATAGAGGAAAAAGTACTTTGCCCAGGGTGAAGTAACTGGGTTTAGGATGGCTTACAAGAACCTCCCCTATGGAAGAGGATGAGCTTCAGGGCGCATATAAATATGCAACATATACATGTAGTCATCCTCCCAGACAGAAGAAATGCTTGTGTTTAACAAGCACACTTCAAATGCAACCCGGTTTAGCTTCTGCTGCACTAACAACTCCCGCAATTAAGCTAAGCTGGTAGCAAATTAACTCGCTTTTTTTTCATCTTGAAGGAGCTACCATAGGCAGGTATTTAACCCCTTTGGTGCCCTTGGGCCATCAGCATGCCTAACATGGGGGAGACTGTAACTGCAAATCCTCACAGATACAGTTTTTCTTCTGTTATATTAGGAGGTGACAAAATGAAGCAGCATGATTGAATATTGAAAAGGCTGGAAAACTTTATGGGTATCGCTACTACTAATAGCCACCTTATGTTTAAGTGAAATCTTTGCATGGGAGGATCTAAAAACTTCCCAATATGCATATAAGGATAATTTCACTTGCCACTGAACTTCTCTGAGGCAGCCCTAGTGTGTGAAAGGAAGATTCCATCAGACACACAGCCAGCCCAGCACTCAGTGACAATCCTTAGTGCTACTCTATAACCTGTACATCAGGACATATGCTGTGATGGGGAGGTGATACTGTGTGGTCTCCCCCAGGTTATAAGCCACTAGATGTCACCAGAGTTGCCATCAAAAGGTATTTTATTCTCCTTTGTTCTTCCTGAGTATAGGCATCGTGTTGTCAATTTTTCTAAAGCTATAAAGAATGAATATTATATATATATATCTCATTAATTTACTTCCATCTTCAGTATATTCAGTTTCTACCCATCATCCCATACCTACCTATACTAAATGCTGGACTAGGTGATATTTTCAGGCACTCTTATTTCCATTTAAAATCCTACTGGAAAACTGTGAAATATCCTTTTCTTATGTGTGTGAATAGAGCCTTTAATTTTCTAGTTTAAATGAATGGTGTAGTTTTTGGCTAGGTGTCAAAGACTTAACAGAACTTGTACTACAGTCTTCTCACAGGAAAAAAACAAATAGTTCTACACGGAAGTATTTGGAAACAGGTGTGTCGAACAATTACAGAATATTACAGCTCTTGGAGGCAGCCCTCTAAGAAATTAAGGTCTGAAAATATATGGCAACACCATCACATTGATAGAATTTCTACTGCCAAATCGCACTGGACAGGAGGAAATCCCACTGACTGGAGCACAAGGAGAAGATGTGATCATGTTATGTCAGGGCATGAAGCAGCCAGAGTTGCTGCCAACAAGTCTGGAAGGAAAACAATAGGAAAATTTCCTTTGGGGTGTGGTTTGGAACAAGAAATCAGCACTGACTGCTCCCACTCCCAGAGCCACCACCCCACCTGGAGCAAAAAAACGCCCTCCTGGCCACATTCAGCGAAGTGCCTGATGGAGCCATCACTAGTTATTTAGTATGTAGCTACACAGATCTACAAACTGAGAAGCAACTGGTTTTGCTGATTCTCCTCTTTCCTAAAGCACCCCATCCACATTCCCGTTTTACCGTATCTCCATCTCCTTTCCATTCTCTGCTGAAAATCCACTCTTCCATTCTTTTCTTTCTTGGTTATGACCTAAGTCAAACTCTTTCATAGAAATTGCAAAGCCAAGATTTCACTTCCACCTCCTGATTCCTAAAAGGTATCCAGAAACAACAGCAAGAATTTCACAGTTGTTATAGGTCCACAAAAAAGGCATCCAGCTTTCAAATCACCCCCCGAAATATTCTCCTGCTTTTACAAAAATGCGTGTCTCCAGGAACAACTGCATAACAAACCTTTACCAGGATCTCTTAACTTCCTTTGCACTTTGAGACACGTATTGTCAGAAACTAATTGGTCTCATTCATCAGTTCTGATTTATCTTCTACCTCGAGACAAGGTGACCCCATCTCTCCACCCCACAAATCCACCACTTTACGTGTTTAGTGCTTCCATGTGGCATAGAGAGGAATTCCACCCTGACTCTCTCCACATTTGGGTTATGGCCCTATCATTATTTTAGTATCTGTAGCTACACATTTTATTACTGCTCACAAAATTATGCCTCTCCATTTTCAAATCCAGCCGCTCTGTTTGACTCCGTGCCCTCCCATGGCAGCGAATCCCAGAGACAATTCTCCGCCTTTGCCAAGGCTGCAATGGAATGTTTAATGTTGAAGGATGAAAACATATTATCCGATCTTTGATGTTTAAAGAGAGGGGAGAGACCTCAAGACCTTTCTGCATATTATACAGTGTAACACATTTGTATGCTCTCAGCAGAGCTGGCATGTCTTATTCAAGGTCAGCTCTGCTCCACACTCTGGTCAAGTAACCTCCCTCCCCAAGTTTTCATAACTCAGCTGCAAACCAAGTTGCTGAAGCAGGAAGCTGGGTTAAAGCAAATGAGCAAATAGAAACAAATCCTAATACTTTGTCCTGCTGCTGTGTTTCTCTGAAAAAGATGAACTTAATAGCACCCTATATGCATGGACCAAAAAGAGTGGCTGGAAAGGTGGGCCAACGCCCTCGGCCTCAGGAAAAACAGAGCTCAGAAATGCACACACACTCACATAAGATGGGGTAAGAAGTAATTTTGCTTTACAATCTAAGCCTTCATCATCTGCCACTTGAAACACCTAAAAGACAAAAAAGATAAACATTTCAGAAGTATCCATGATCCTCTTTGCGCTTGTCAAGGGAAAGGATGTTCCCATCCAAGACTGGTGAGATTTACTGATCTTATTATGGCTTCTAATGGGGCACAGTCTTCCTAATCATTACTTTATATTGTGAATTCTTATCAAATGTTGTTGAAAAAAAGTATATTTTTCTTGAGGAGACTATCCTTTCTTTCTAAAAGAAATCAAAACCTAAGACCACTGTCATTCTGTTTGGTGCGAACCAAATGGCTTTAGACATTATTTTTTTTAAGTAAAAATAATAAAAAGGAAATTTTAGCTCTCCATCAAATGATATCCCTCTACTGTGTTTGGCAGTTCCTCTCTTTGGATCTGCCATTCCAGCCAACCTCACATTCAGCTGGAAAAGTGCACACGAGGTCTAGATTGCCCACTGATTTTGTTGGCAGTGTTCACAGAATCACAGAATAATCTGAGTTGGAAGAGACTCACCAGGATCATCAAAGCCTAACTCTTGGCCCTGGACAGGACAGCCTCAAGAATCACACCAAGTGATCAATTATGTGATGAATTATTAATTTATTTTGTGTTATTGGAGGGGTGGACAGTGACAATGAAAACTCAGTACCAACCCTAATGATAAAACATAATGACCACATTATATTACTGCATTCCATATGTATAATACGTATACACACACAAATATACAGTCACATAAAAATTCTGTTGCACCAGTTCTTTAGCAATCCTTGTTGTCTGTAAATGTAAGTCATTATAATCCCCATATAAAATTAATTGCAGTCAGAAATTCCCACATTTGTATTTTCAGAGGGTTACCAGATATGATTTTTATTTGGCTCTACTGTCTTTTCAAAATAAAAGCTCTTCCCCTAACATTTATGAGGCCTCTAAGATTAATTGCATTCATCTTTATCAAGTCCTGAAACTGGCTGATATATTTAAATAAGCTAAAATTAAAAGGTTTGAGGCAACTGAAGTCTCTTCAATGAACTGAAGAAAAATTTCCAAAAGACTATGGAAGCAGTGTTGACCAAATCTGTAAAGAAGAAAGATTTTAAACTAATGAGTTACCAAATAGATCCTTTTCTTAATTATTCTTCCTTCCAAGAATTAGTGAGTAAAAGGCTTAAAGAAGATGACTTGAAATTTGAATGTTACCCACAGTCCATAAATAAGATTTAAATTAGTCTTTCATTTGGCCCGTGATAATTCTATTATATATCCTGCCATATTCTAATGTCTTTGTCTCACCTTTCTGTGGCTCTCCACTCCAAAGAGATGATTTTGACTGAGGAGACTTGGAATACATTTCAACCTATAAAAAAAGATGAAGTACATTGGTGCTCTTCGCCACTTGAGTTTTCCTGGGAGTTTTTCTGGGGGGTTGTTTTGTTTGTTGGTTTGGTTTCTGGGGAAAGTTTTACTATTGTTTTTGGTTCTCATGGTTAAATGTTGTAAGTATTTTAAGGTTTACCCTTGGAAATGGTACTCAGGGGTGGTGGGTTCAGCTCTGAGCTCTGTCACAGCCTCAGGAGGCAGAAGCAAGGAACCAGACTGAGTGGAGGTGGCTGTTCTCCCTGGGGCTTAACCCCTCTGAAATAGGCACCATCAAGCTGTGGTTTGTGGACCCCTGAGGCTCAGAGAAAGACAAATATACAGTCAGGTTGTACCAAAAGCAGACCCATCATTGGAAAATTGCTGGAGGACTCTGATCAGAGACAGACTGTCATGCAGGCCAGTGAAAAGATATTTGTCCAGCAAAAGAAAAATACCCTCTTGTGGAATGGCCTTCTCCGCCTGAATACAGCTTCAACTTTTCTGCATCTGAATTCCCAGCCAGAAAAGATACGGAGTAGTGGGAATGCTGGGGATGTTTCCCACCTTGTCTCCTCTGTTTACTTTATAAAACAATAAGTTCACAGATTCTTTCTACAGAGTTACTTCTGTCTCTGCAGGAAATGTTGCTCTTTTATCTGCTGTTAGAGGAGCATTGAAACAGTGATCACTGGTGAGCTTCTTCCTTCAGGGCTCAGCTCTCCAAAGCATAATCCACGGGTCTGAGTGGGGAGAGCAGCTTTGGCCTACACCACATGTGGGAACTCTGGGCTCAGGTTGTGACGAGATGCAACAATTTAAAATAAATGCAAGACTTTGAGACACTCAGAGCCCCTTTCCTCATTGTCCCAGACTTTTCTCCCAAGTGAATCCAGGACTGGAACACAGCTGGGCCTAGAGTGCCAAGATTTACAGTTCTTTATTAATCCACTCATTAGAGGCCAGGAACTAACATCTGCTTTATCTCAGAGCTCAATATTGCTACTGCCTACCACACAGTGTGGTCGATAGATGTGCCTAGGAAATTCATCTGGCGCCATAGAACCAGGTGATATACAAAAATAGCTTTCATTTAGATCTGTGACAAATTCACACCAGCGCTGCGTATCTAATGGCTGGAATGAGAAGGTACAAGCTATGGCAGCTCTAGGCAGATTCTTATTTTGACAGAAGCAGTGACTCACTGTGTGACCATGGACAAATCGTTCAATTCTCTTATGCTTTAGTCAACAAAACTATAAAATTATTAAAAGACAAAAAAAGAAAAAAAACATAAAGTCCCCAGATTTTACTGAAAAACAAATCCTCCTCTGAGCTCAGCTGGTGAATAAATTACAAAAACAACAAGATGAAACATGGGTGTAACCCACAGCTTTGCCAAATATACCACAAAAATATGGAGAGGTAGAGAGAAAAAAAAGGCAGGGGGGAAAAAAGAACAGCAGGCACACTGAAATGCCCCAAAGCACATGAAATCATATGAACAGAAACAAGTCCAGCAAAAGAGAGTATGGATGCCCACAGGGTGGTGAGTAGGAGGATGCATTCCAAAGAAAAACAGCAGTCAAATGATCTAATGCTCTTTTCATCACAAGCAGCCTTTAAAACTACATAGTGGTTGTCTCATCCTTTCAGGGGGTGCAGTGTGACAACTATTTAAATGTGTCTGGAAACAATGCCAGTCAGGCTTTTTCCCAGTTAATGCAGAGGGGTTTGTCCAGTGAGAGACACATGGGTGCCTAGAAGCCACCAATGCCAATCAGTGATGGCGCCCTATTTGACTCTACTCTGTGACATCTTCTTTGCCAGGGCTACATGAAGAAACCAGGGGAGCTTAAGCATCACTCACACTGAGCAGGTCCTTGGAAAGAAAGCAGGAAGAGGATGCCTCAGTCTGGGCTGCAGCAGCCGAGTGGCTGTAATGGACTGAGAACATGAAACAAGCAGGAAAACAATGAATAGCGGAAAAGTCAAAGTTAGGCCTGCAGCAGAAGAGAGGCTACAAAGGTATCTTCAAAGGGTTTTCTGGGGGATAAAAAAAACGAGCAGACAACATACATATTAATGAACCAGAAACAATATTGAAAAACAACCTATTATCCTTACTCAGATCAAAAGAACATGAAGTTTAACACCTCAGACATCAGACCCCTGCAACAGGAAAGTGGGTTTAGCAGCAAGCCTGCTTCTCCCATCTTCCTTTGTTTTTGTGACTAGGACCAGGCAAAGAGGGGGCAGGTTTGTGGTGAGGACCAAGTGAGACTACAGCTGCATAGTGGAAGGTTAAAAAAAAAAGGCATTAAAACTGCGAAATGACTCAGTAAAATCTGGATGAGCATGGGAAGAAAATGAAAATGAAAATTATACGGGCTCCAGTGCAAAGACAAGATTTACTGACTTGCCTTGCTTGAGGGGAGTGTTGGAGCACTCAGGAAAAGATGTGGAATTATTTGCACACTCCTCACTAAACTGCCAAAGGGCTTCCTGGTGGCTACCAATCTCCTCTCCCATCTTCCCACCCCAGAGCCCTCTTCTCCTACAAGCCTGTGAGGCTTCCAGGCTTTGCAAGAGAAAGAGAGTCTCACAGTGCTCGTCCCTGCAAAGGCATTTTTGTCTGAAAATCAGAGCCGTTCTCTGCTGGGGATTGTAGCCACTTGCAATGGGAATGACTCCATGATCTGACAAGTTTTTTTCCATATTTAATTTCTTTGATAGATAAAATAGCAATCTAACCAAATTAAATTTTCCCTTAGCAATTTTCCACAGCACGAATTATTATTTAGGAACTACTAGCCGGTGTGTGAAACTATTCCTCCACAGTTAGGGCATTTATGATAACGAAACAAGAGCTACTTTAGAAGGGGTTACAGTGAAGAAAATGTACCTTTATGATGGCAACAGAGACACATTCATTCTCTGCCACAGACTTCATAACAAAAATCCTTCTTTCTAGACACCTATCATTGGCTAGCACCTAACATTTGCTCATGGCATTGAACTTCACAACATCTTCTTTCTCATTTTCTGCACTCATGTTCATACATGCACTGATGAAGAAATAGGGTCAAAATATAAAGTTAGAATTGAGCACATTTTTCATAGCAACTATGATGCTTCAGAAATTATACAATCTGAAAACAAACTGAGGTTTGCCACAAATGGGACTGAACAATATTTCTGCCCTCCTGAGTACAACAGAAGTTTTGCTGCTGATGGCAAAGATTTCCACTGTATTTCATATGCAGGACTCATTTGGTACGAGATAGTTGTCTTATTTTTGCTACAGCCATTTTGATCATTGCAGACATTTAAAAGATTACCCAGACTTTTCCCAGCTTTGATAGGAAGACAGCCACTGGTCAGAAGGTAGAACATAGGAAATTTCATAGGAGAACATAGGAGATTTGAGGAAGAACTTTTTCAAGATGAAAGCGAACAGCCACTGGAGCAACTGGCCAGGCAAACCGGGGGGGGCCTCCATCTTTTGAGATACTAAAAACTCTTTTGGGCACACCCCTGAGCATCCCCATCTAAACAGAAGCGTTTGAAGCAGGACACTGGGCTAGATGAACTCTGGAGGTCCCTTCCACTCCAAACTGTTTTGTGGATTTGTATGCAGAAGTTCGGTAACTTACCACATAACTGCACTGTGTGG
This sequence comes from Corvus hawaiiensis, assembly GCF_020740725.1. NCBI lineage: Eukaryota > Metazoa > Chordata > Aves > Passeriformes > Corvidae > Corvus > Corvus hawaiiensis. The sequence goes on from NC_063216.1 coordinate 6,335,825, forward strand.
ATTCCATCTCTGCCCCTAGTAGACTTCAGACATTTCTGAAAACAGTGCTAAATACTAAGAATAAAGCCAGAACTGAGGAAGAAAATTAGAACCACTTGAAGGAAGATGCAGACTTTGGTCCAAAATGCTGTTTTGCATAGCAGAAATGCTGTTGTGCTGAAAGACTAATCATTTAACTAGACCCTCGTATTTTACTGAAACTTCACATGGGTGGTGTGAAACCCACTCCAAACTTTTCTTTTTGCACAACAACAAGGTCATAAAAAGCTTTGGTTTACAATCAAGAAAGTGGACCGAGTTCTAGGTTGAGCTCTACCTTTTTCAGCATCAGTAGCAACCAAATTTCACAGACAGTGAGGAGGGACAAGACCTGTTCCAGTGCTCTTCAGTCTTTCAAAGCTTCTTCCTCTTCAGACTGAGTGGGAAGTTTTTGCATGAGCAGACTGATGCCTGACATTTCTAATAATTCTTGGTTAGGCCAGATTTGAAATACCAAAGCCCTTTTCATAGTATTTCTGTATTTCTATTTCAAATTTTCCCCCCTCCAGATTTTCTTACCTTCTTTTCCATATATTCACCCTCTGCCTCACTCCTAAGAAGGTAAGAAAAGATGATGTGAGAAATGAGACAACTCTTAGTTAAAAAAAATTAGAATAATTTATTGAAAACAGAAAATTTGAAAAATTACAGAAATCAGAAAAATATAAAAATTTGGGATCCTATGGCTCAATAGATGGTATGCCCCAGGAGCGCAGGGATTTGAGATCTTCTGGCTGAGACAGCACTGGACCTCAGGTAGAGAAAAAGGACTTGCAGTGCTGGGCTGGCTTTTGGCTGGTCCAAAAGTAAAAAAGTTACTAAAGGCTCCTTAATAGGAGTAAGGCTTTTAATGCCCAGCACTTATCCCAACCACAGCTACCTGGCAGGAGACACGCTGTCTCAACTTTTTGAAGCCGGTCTCGTTCTTTTATAGTGCCTTTGCTCCGCCCCAGTCCACCCACAGCCCGCCCACAGCCCGCCCACAGCCTGCCCCCTCGGTTTAAAGTGATTGGTGCTTTCCCTTTGACAGATCATCTCCGTCCACCAATGGCTCGTCGTTGTCAGAGGGGTGGTATTAGTTGAGATGAGGGTGCTAAAATGCCTTCATTAAAATTCAGGTTGCCATGGAGCTTGCCTATAGGGTAAGGGCTATGGGGCTAAAAATAGCTGCTGGCTGTTAGAACTGGGGTTTTTGGAGTTAGCCTTGGAACCAAAGCGCAAGTAAAAACACCTAAAAATGTATTAAAATACATCCAACACATCTTAAAACACTTGTAAAAGTATACAGTAAACACAGGAAAGATAACTCTTATGATATACAGGTGGTTTTAAGTTTGAAAAGGGAGCATAAGTTGGGGATTTTTAACTGGGGAATTTTTAACTGGGAAGGGTGTAACTCTCTTAATAAACTACTTTGAACAATTGAAAACACTGATAATGGAACTTGATTTTTGTACCTGGGCTGATGGGTTAATTTTAACATTCAATTTAAAAATATTTAACTCAGAATTAATTAATTAAAGCACTTAATATGCAAAGACCAAGCACAATTAGGGATTTCATGTATGACATGTAGAAACTTGCATTTTGGTGTAGGTGGGAGGAATTAGCAAACAGTTTTTTCAATTTCCATTCCTGCTGCAATCAGGACTGTTCTAGCTTTATGCACAAAACCAGCAGAACCCATTTCCCAGTCTTTTCTATACCAGTAAGTAGGTTTCAGATGCCTCCTGAAAGCTACTCAAACCACTGAAGTTTTCATGAATTAACCCATCAAAAATTACTACTTATTCAATTATGTTTAATGCCAAGCAAGAATACATAGCAAGTGGTTATGTGTATGATGGAAAACAATGAAAAAAGGTTTAAGCAGATGAGTCACAACAGATCATTGTTTTCTAAAGTCTGAGACATATCCCCTTGTGGGGCATAAAGAGCTAACAGTGGGTCACAGAAGATGAATAATTTACAACGGGTGTGCATTTAACAATATGGTAATTTAGCAGGAGAAGAATAATTTTCTTTTTTTCTTAATGCAGCAGGGCTTGGTTTTCAAAAGTTTGGGAAACAAAGTGGTACATTATGGTCTGAGGCATAGCAACTGCTGTGGCGTGGGTCTTGCTACCAGCCCATGGTACAGGGAGGCTGTTTCTATAGGAATTTCAGGAAATTTTTGTACCTAATGGAGGTTCCCATGATCACTGAATAATAGGACAAAAACATGACCCCACTTCTCTGACAAAATATGCACTTATTTTCTGAGCTACCTGTGAACTGAGAAAAAAAAAGAGAGAGGTTTAAAAGACAGATGGGAGGGATGAAATCTTAACATTCTAAATGGAATAGAAATTCTTCTCGGACTTCAGTACATCTATCACTCAAGTGATGCAGCTCACTTAAAAAGTCCAACTGCAATTCCTCTGACTCCCAGGCTGTGGTTTCAGAATGGGCCCAGAGGTTAAATGAACCAGCCCTTACAGCTCATGCTTGAAACTCAACAGCTCTGAAATTACTCCTTAAAGGCTGCATTCAAGCAGGAGCTCAGACCCACCAGGGAAGGGCTGTTTCTATCCTGTTATTCAGGAAAGCACCATTGCTCTCCAGTGCAAGCTGTACTTCTGTATAAAATACGTTGTATCCTCCTGACATTAGTCAGGAGTCAGAATTTTCAGCTGTCTCATTAGGATGGATTTTTGAGAGCACCCATCCACAAATCAACAAAACAAAATTGTCAAGTTTTCAACACAGCCAAGAAAACAGTGCAAAGTTTTTGCACAAATAAGGTCAAAAGTCTCACAAGGGCTGGAGGCAAAAGAGTTCTGATGAAAATTGTGGGTCCACTTGTGGGCATCAACCCTAGACAGTCTGGCATTCCAGTGCATTAAGAATACTCCCTCTTTTATCTCTCCCATCTATCAGCCTCCAGCCTCACTAGCAAAGACCATAAGCTTGAACTTTAAAAAATTAAAGTTAACACTTACTTACACTTATCAAGTTCTGTGTCAGATATGTGTAGGCACTAAGGCATGAAACAGACTTCATTCCTCCTACTACCATGAAAAGAGATCCTTCTATTCTTTATTGTTATCCTAACCCAAGTGGAATTTTCAAAGCTCCTAAGCCATTTATGGTCTAGTGTCATGGTTCCACACTGGCCAAATGCCAGGCACCCACAAAAGCCGTTCGCTCACCTTCTCCTGCTACAGTCAGGCAGAGGAGAAGGAAAAAAAGAATTAATGAAAGGCTCATGAGTTGAGATATGGATTGGGAGGAAAACACTCAAAGGGCAAAAGATGTTCAAATTTAAAGGTATAAGGTAAATTTATTATTAACATAGTCAGAGAAGGATAATGAGAAGCAAAATGAGCCTTTAAAACACTTCCCCCCACCCCCCCAGCCCCTCCCTCTTTCCCACCAACAGTGCAGGGAGACAGGGCGTGGGGGTTTGGGTCAGTTCGTCTCCCAAAATCTTCAGTTTGCTCTGGGAAAGGAGTCTCTCTTGTGCTATGTCATGAGTCCCTCCCACAGGCAAAACGGTCTTCCCAAAACTGCTGTGGCGTGGGTCACTCGTCCGCAGGGTGCAGTCTTTTAAGGATAGGCTGCTCTAGTTTGGAAGCAAGGGCCCTCTTTCTCTATCTCAGGAAGGAGAGGCCCTTTCTCCCTAGTCGGGTCTCCCACTGGATCACAGCTTCATCTGGCATCCACCCGCTCTGGCATGAGCACTTATCCCACAGGCTGCGAGTGGATCTCTGCATCCCCCATCTCTGCATCCCCCATGTCCCCCCATTCATGGACTACAGGGGGACAGTTTGTTTCACCATGTTCCTCACCACGGCCTGCAGAGGAATTTCAGCTCCGATGCTTGGAGCACCTCCTCCCTCTCCTTCTCCACTGACCTTGGTGCTGCCGTGTTGCTCTCTCTTACATGGCTCGCTTCCTCCTCTTCTGTATCTAGAAGAAAAACTACTGCCCATTACCAACAAGTTTCACTAATTCAAAGATTCTTGCAGCATCCTGCAGCACAGAGAAGTTGATTTAGTCTAGGTTCCACATCAGGGAATCGCTCGCCATGTTTGTGCTGCTGGCCACATGGCCCTGCCACCACTGCATGGGCGGTGGCAGCTGCGGCAGCACTGACCCTATTTAATGCCTCTCTCCATGCAAGGTGCTGGGAAGGAGAAGCCGCCACCGCCACCCCTGCCCTTCCTCCTGCAACATGGCTGGCTAGGGGCGGCCAGGCAGGCAAGGCTCACCTTGGGCCATGCTGACATGGCAGAGGCTGCTGCACCTCGCCCCTCCCTGGGGACAACTGTGCATGCGCTGTTTTGATTTCCTCTTAAATATGTCATCACAGAGGCGTTACCACCATCTCTAACCGGCCCAGCCCTGGCCAGCAGCATGTCCATCTTCAGAGCCATCAGCGATTGGCTCTGCTGGACATGGTGGAAGCTTCCAGCAGCTTCTCACAGAAGCCACCTCTATGGCCCCCCCAAACCCCCCACTACCAAAAACCAGGCCATGTAAAACCAATACATCTAGGAAATGTAAAGGCCAAATTGTGTCGGCCATTTATATCTAAAAAGAACAGCTAATCAACTCTTAGTTGAATTTAGTCCAATATAACAGTTGCAAAATATGTTCTATTGGCTGTTAGTGCTCTCTGGGGATCTGCCATGGGGTCCATGTTTTGAGGTTTTTTCTTTCAGCTATGAAATATTTCACTAAAAGTTAACTTTCAATTAAAAAATAGAGACACGTAATTTAGGTCAGGGACTGGACTGGGATTAAGAAGACTGGAGTTCTGTTCTTGGTTGCACAACTGACCTCTGTGTGGTCTAGGACAAGACACCTTCTCTTTGTCTGGCTTATTTTGCTCTGCTTTTGCTGCCTTTGCCTAGTTGAATAAAGAACCTTCAGTGAGGTAAGTCATGTCTGACCAACTTGACTGCTTCCTACAATAAAATGACTGGAACTGTGGAAAAGTACAGAGGAGTAGATGTCATTTACCTTGACTTTAGCAAGACTTTAAGCACTGTCTTCTACAGTACACTTGTATTCAAGTTGAAATCCCACAGCTAGAAAGCATGGACAATTTGTTGACTAAAAAATTGGTTGGATGTTCAAGGCTCAGAAGGTTATAAGCAATGGGTCATACTCTGACTGAGTGCCTGCAATGGGACCTGGACTTTATAGTTTTATAAAGACTTTATATATTACATAAAGTCTAATACCTTTATTAATGTCATGTTGGACTGACAGAGCAGATGCTATGTACCTGCAAACTAAGTCTCGTTCAGCTCATTTCATTGCACACACACTGAATATGTGAGCAGGTCACAACACACTTGAGAAATCACCCTTACCTGGATAGAGTTGAGAGACCTTGCTCTGCCATGTACCCCCGTGCCCTCACTATCTCTCTACAAGTTATTCAGAGAAGTAGCTCTAAATCCTTCCTGAGAGCTGTTCTGTGTTATTAAGAAGCTGAAGTATTACAGGGTGCTTAAATAATCACTGTGCCAAGGAAAAGGAGCAAGCTATGGAGAAAAAGGCTTTTTAGCCAGGTGGTTGAGCGAGCTGCATTCCACCACCTGCTCCACACAGCCTCTAAGAGAAAAGGGAAGAGCCACACACACAGAGCTGATACCCAGGTGAAGCAGGAGTGCTTGCAGGATACAGAGGTTCACATCAGGTGTGGAAGGAAACTTTACTTCTCTCTGCTGTGTTGTAGGCACAAAGATGCCCTTGGGAAGAGCCTTTTGCACCTGCAAAACCCTGGTTTTCTGTCCCTGTGTGTACAATATGCTGGGGGGTAATTTTTCAAGTAATAGTCATGTGTACATATATAGCATCCCCCATACCAGCTGCTAGGTAAAAAGCTGTCACCTCTGAAAACCTGGCAAATCCCAGTCCTTTATTTCCTTTACTTTTCCTCCTCATGCTTTAAAATGAACATTTTTGTTTTGGAGGAAATGGAATGTATGTTTGCATTTTACACTAAATAAATGTTTTCAGATTTCCATTTTGGCACGAAAAACAAAAAATGAAGTTCCATTTGGTTTGACTCTAACTTATTTTTTTCTTCCCTCTTTTTTAGTTTCGGCACTCTAGCTAAAAAACCACAATTATTCTCACAGCCTTAGTCACACGTTTTCCAGGCAGTGCCTGAAATGTTTCCTTTCAAATCTTTGCAAGCATTTTATAGGTTGTCATTTCACTGCTGCTTCAAGAACAAGAGACTGCAATACTTCCAAGTGAACAGCTTCGATGGCTTTCTTGACTGATGCAAATGTGTTACACTGTTGACAAATACTAACCATGAGAGCTGACTTGGCTATAGCTGTTTGCTGTAACTGGTATTTCCCCTGAAAATTCTCCCCCCACCCATCAAATAGAGCATTCTGTTTTAACAAGTTAGAGTTTAATAATTTTTTTTGTATGCCTTATCTTTTATCTAGACAAATAATAACTAATTAGTTTGCAAGAACCATAATTTGTGACTTAAATGGCTATAAATTATTCCCTGACAAGAGGCCAGGCACTGAGTGCATGTGGAGGCCAGTGTATTTCCTACCATTAAAACACACTGAAACACATGGACAGGGTAACAAGGACATTTCAGCTATAACTCTACATATCTTAATTTCAGAGAAGACACAGTGAATGCTTTTGATGCCCCAAGCACGCCAGTGTTTAAGAGACACAGTGTTTGGACAATGCCGCTAATGTGCTTTAACTTGATCAGCCCTGAAGTGGTCAGGCAGTTGGAATAGATGATCCCTGTCAGTCCCTTCCAACTGAAATAGTCCATTCTACTTATTTCCTTAAGCACTGCCAACAGCTATAGCCTGCAAAGAGCCATGTAGTTCCTGGCCGGGGGAATTTGCAATCTAAATTAACACATGACAAAACACGTGAAGAGCTGCAGTGGATTGCAGAGACAGAAGTCTCAAACTGTACAAAATGCAATTCTGCCCCTGCCCCCTGGCCAAATTATTGCTTTGGAAAATACATCTATACTTACGGACCCAAGTCCTGAACCAGCTCTTTGAAAAACACAGATTAATAAAAAAATAATGGTAGCAATTTGGTCACTGTGGTTTAGCTGCTACAGTTAGTGCTAACAGGTTTCAAGAGGGAGCAAATCTGGTGAATCCTAACTCTGACTCCATATTCAAAAATGGTTCTCAGCCGCATCAAAATTACTACAAGGGAAAGAATTAAAACAACAAATAAATTACTTTTTAGAACTACTAATCCACATGGATTAACAGCCATAACTCAATTTTAGAGAGATGACTGGATTTTCATAACATATGCAGACACACACAAAATCGACATCAGGATATTTGGGCTCAGTTAGATATTTAAATAAGATCAAAATAAAATTAAAATAGTTTTTGTATTTCATATTTGTATTTTTAATTGACTGGAAAATGGAAATAAGACATTGAAATACTGTGTTAATATCTATGCTATCTCCACTGGCTACACAAAGATTTGCTTCTGATTTTAAAGTTTCTCAGCTCAAGACGATGTAGATTTTCTTGGCAACAGCTGCTGTGTAAAATATTCTGAGATAGAATTTTCTATCATAATTAATAATAGATGAAAATTTCTGCGTTTTTGATGTTCTAAACTCTATGCTGTTTGATTTACGATGTCTTTATAGTTGTTTTTCTAGTAATTCTATGCCTCTTTCTGTTGGTATAAGCCTGGTAGTCTCTTTTATTTCCCTAGTGGAGTTGGTACGGTACTCTTTTCTTCCTTCTCTCATCTTTTACTCTGTAAATATATTTCATAAAGTTCCCCTTTCTTCCGTAATGAGACTGATTCCTACGTCCTCTAAGTTTGTTGCTGTGGAATTTTTTTTCTTTCTATTTTTTCTTTGTTTTTTAACTCTGCACAGGGCAGTAATAAAACCATGGTGGGGGCTATTGCAGTGAGCATGTTCTGGCCATATTCTCTGTAATGAATATTTCAAACCGGAAGGGGTTCAGTTTGGTTTAGGGCTTGAGGTTTTTTGGCTTGCACTATGATTCTTTCTTTTGGTGTTGGGATTTTAGGGATGTGTGCCTTGCAAAATTTACTGGATAAGGCTCCACGATTGGCATTTTTTGAGAAGCTGGATACAGGTACTTTCAGGTATTACTGGGTGAGCAGTCCCAGCTCTTGTGACAGTCGATCTGTCATAGCTGGGGTGCTATTGATAGCTGCAGTCAAAGGTATAAAAGAGGTTCAGGGCATTTTTTCAGGAAATGTTTATACCTCAAAGGGAAGTGTTTGGAATAAGCCTGTCCTGCTGTTGATATGTGAGAATAATTAAAAAACAAAGGAATCACGAATTTTCTTCAGAACTGTATTGATTGGACAAGTAGTAATGGGTTCAAACAGAAAGAGGGGAAATTTAGGTTAAAAATTCTTCCCTGTGAGGGTGGGGAGGCCATGGCACAGGTTGCCCAGAGAAGCTGTAGATGCCCCAACCCTTGAAGTGTTCAAGGCCAGGTTGGATGGGGTTGGAGCAACCTGGTCTAGTGGAAGGTGTCCCTGCCCATGGCAGAGTGGGGGGTGGAAAGAGGTGATCTTTAAGGTCTCTTCTATCCCCATTCTATTATGCTATGATTCTAGGAATAAAGCAGCTTTAGGGAAAACTGTTGGATACTTGATGGGATTGGGAGGCTCTGACTTACTGCAAACCAGGCTCAGACAAGCTCAGCCCACTGAGGACAGCCTGGGCAGGGTGGGTATTCATAAACTCAGGTAATTTTTTTATTTATAAATAACCAAAACCCCCTCCAAATCATCTCCAAACAAAAATAAAAAATACCCTCTGTGGTTCTTTCTCAGCATTATTGCAGCATGGAAGCTCATAAAATTTCACCAGAGAAGCCACTGCTGCAAGTGCAAGGCAGGAGTAAGAAATCCCATCTTTTCTCTTGCACTGCCTATTTCCCTGCTTCAGTGCCCAGCAAGTTTAAAAGGCCTTGTCCATCCTTAATCTGTAACACCCTTTACGCAGCATTTGTGCATCATGACTGTCGATTACCTCAGAAGCATCTGCAGCACTGTTTGGACAGCTGGTTCTTAGTATATATTCTTACAGAAGAATAAGCTTTGTCCCTTATATCATTCAGCTTCTGTGGTCTGGGTTTTCTTTTTTTCCATAAAAACTATATATTTGCCTATACTGCAATGTGCCATATGGCTGTACTCATGGTAGTGTGACTTTTTCTACTGACTGCATTTTTATCTGTAACACTGCACTTTCCATAAAAGACTTCGGCAAAGGCAAAGGAGAATCATAATTTAAATATAATAATATTAATTTACCATCCTTCCTTTCTTCCCTTTCCTTCCCTTTTTTTTTTTTTAATTGTAAGTTAACAAACAACTGCTAGTGCAGAGACACTAATTTCTTCTTCAATAATCCCAGGAGATAGTAATCTGGCATTCCTCTGTAAACTGGGCCTTCTAAAAGCTGTGTCTTGGTGGTCCATGATTGTCTTTCTAGAACCAGGCTGTTCTCAGCTAATGTCTGAAAAGGCCTCTTAGAAACAGAGACTAGACAGGACTAAGGGAATAAAGGTAGGTATTTATTTGAAAGACCTTCAAAGGTACACCCTGGGGAGCCAGAGGCTATTGCCAAGATAGGCCCCAAGATGGACAACAGGTCACAAGTTCTCCACACTTTTATAGGTTTGGTTCATTTGCATATCAGGGTTAATTCTCCAATTAAAGCTTCAGTTTAATGATGTAATTTCCCCTCCACTTGCCCCCCTTAGAGGCTCTTTGATTTATACTTTTTGGGCCTAGGACGGTCTGGGTGTCCTTGAAGAGCAGGCCCGGAGAGGCTTTGTTATGTCTACCTAGCATGAGAGAGCAGAAGTTAACAGGCTACAAGAAACTTCAGTTACACACTAAGCAGTACAGAATTTGAAAAATATGAAAGTTAAAACCTATCACAGCCAGCATTGTTCCCTCTAATAAAAAAAATTGCTCACTGAGAAATATGTGTCCTTCAAATCAGTGCAAGTTTCAATGTTGGTCAACAAGTAAGAGTTAGGCTTATTAAATAATATTCACTTTCATTTTAAAACTACCATCATTTCTGTCTTAGAACTTGACAATTGTTACCTGATACTGTTAATTGACAAACTGTTGATCTGTTAATTTGAGAAATGTTACCACTGCATTAACATCTGGCATTTATACAACATTCCTCATCCTGAGGGATCTGTTCATGTTACTCAGAGCCTGACCAGGCATAGACTCATCTCCCAGAACAAACTGCCCCAGGGGGCTCCTGTACATACTTCAGCATTTTGCAACAAGTTCTGTGCGAAATAAGGAAAGATGAGGAAGTCTATCAAACACATGTGGCAGTTGGAAGCATCAGAAACCAATCGAGGCAGTTAAATACTCTAGGCAAGGACTGGGCCTCACCCTTTGTGGCAGGGGAAATACAGTCATGCATCAAAACAAATTACTTTGTCTGAATGTGGTAAGAGAAAATTCATTTTACACCCAACCACAGCCTCTGGTGTAACAATAGCTTAATATTTCTAACAGTGATGAGTTTGGCAAAATCTGATTCAAGCAGGCAGGAAAGGATGATTTAAAAACAGGTACTAAGTATTCTTTACTCTCACAGACCTGCAGCACTAATGCCCAACACTTCCCACACTCTTACTTTCTTAGATCATCTAAGGCCTGAGGACCAAACTGGGCCTTATAGCTCTTTATGCAGTTATGTGCATCCTGCTGGAGAATACAAACAGCATCAATCTGTCAAAATGGCCCTGATTAACAAGGTAGGAAAGACCACGGATGAAGCAGATCATATTTGTTAATCGTCCTAAAGATGACCCCTAATTTCATGGTGTAATAATAGCAGCAACAATAATACATACTAATAATGACAAATGATCACTTCTACAAAAATAAGAGAACAAGCAACAAAAATTATATGTATCCTTACACCAAAATACAGCAAAAATTAAGTATATTAAAACATTGACTACTGCAGCTGATCACAAATTATAGGTGTCTTGCAAAAGAAAGTAATTGTTTCTTAATAGTCCCAGCAATGCAATAACTTTCCAACACTGATTCTTAAAGTCCGAATAAGCAGTGTACAAGAAATGTACAGACCCATAGCAGCCCCAGGGGTATTTTAAACCTGATAAATGTGTTTATTACAGGTAAGTACTTGAGGCACACAAAGGCTTAAAAGTGGCTCGCCAATCCAAAAAAACTTGTGAGCCTCTGGCTTAGGAGAACAAGGAGAACAACCTTGTTGAAATGACAAGAACATATGCAGAAAAGTAATTCCCATAACAGAGTTTGGTAAGGTTAGTAGCATGTCCAAACATCCCCTGGTTTTTAATAACCATAAAAAAACAGAAGTTCATTTTGTGTTTTACTTGGAAATGTACTTTCTTGGCAGTTGCAAATCCACTGATACCATTTATTCAGCAAAACAGTCGCTTATTACTGATTCAGAAGGTAGGTCAAAGATTCACCTGGCAACCCTCTATGTGCATTAGCTAACCTCAACCTTCCCTCAAAATTGCTCCATTTACAAGTTCAGATGAGATAACCACCTACAACAGTGTGGCAGATGCCAGAAGAATTCCAGAGATGCTCACTTAGTCATAAATGTTTTGAATGTAAATTTTAATCAGAGTTAATAATATTGAGAGCATAATTCTAACAGTCCAACAGTTTATGGATAAAAATTGCAGGGTTTATCAATAAATGTGAAAGTTCCATTTTTTCTATCACACCACCTGAGATCATTTTTCCATGAAATAGGTTTCTTTTATGTGTCCATTAACATAAGACTGGAAGGCAACTCTTGAGTCATCAAGGCCAACCAACCATCCAACTATAATTAACAATCACATCACACTATCTCTTACACATAGATAGACTTAACTGCATTTTACAAGCAGTTCCATTCTTATTCCCGCTGCATCCCTGAAGATGCTGCTCAAAACATCACTAATTTAATGTTTGAGGACTTTCTTTTCTCTTCTAACTTCCTGAAGCTTTTGTGACTGGTTAATCTTTTATCCTGGCACTGAGTTTAACTCCACTGGTTAATTATTTTGATGCTGTAAGTACAGAAATGATAGAAAGACCACACAACAAAAACATGCAGTCCAAAGAGCATCTACAAAGCTCTCCATCCCTCTCCCTTTTAAATACCAAGGGAGAGGAGAACATAGAAGGGAGGAGTATAGTCACTCAATCAGTTCAATCATTCTTGTGCTATTTCTGTGGTGCCCTTCATGCAGAATGATCACAAGGAACTTCACTTTAAAACTAAATTCAAACGCTTAGCAAACTGCAACAAAAGGAAAGCAGAATAAAACAAATTAGTCTAGTCAAGACTGAGGCTTAAAAATTCTGAGGGCCTTATGTGTTGGGTTGACCCTGAGTTGATGGACAGTCTTTAAGACCAATTACGCTTCTCACAATTTACATATTTAAACCGCACGGAAAGGCGGGACTTCCCTTTTTTGGTCGGAGCTCGCCTGCTGGAAGGTGGGGGGGCTCCGAGCCTCCCGGCCCCGCTGGGCCGGGCCGGGCCGGGGCCACTGCCCCTTTCCCCCTTTCCCATCGCTGCGGCACGGACCCTGGGTCACTGAGGGGGACTGTCCCAAAGCTGCAGGCAGCTAAAACCAGCCATGGACTGCTCACAGCTAAACCCATCCAGCGCGGCTTCTGGGGACAGGCGGGTCCCTCTCCTCTCCATGCGGAGCCGGCGGAGCCAGCGGGAGCCGGCAGAGCCTCCTGTCTGCAGCCAGCACACTCCGTGCTGAACTGAAGAGGACACCACGCAGCCAGCAGCACAGAGGGAGCGAGGCTTTCCCCACCGTAAAGCCCGAACAAGAACACTCTTCAACATGGCGGCTTCAGAGTCAGAGAGAAAGAGAAGTGAGTCCCGTGGGACGGAGCTGAGCATGGCGACAGGAGAAAAGAGGGCGGTGCCGCGATTCTGGCGCGCAGCTTAAAAGAAACCTTCTTGCATGCCGTGGTAAGAAACTGTAATACCACAAACTGTTTTTCTCTTTAATCCATTTGAAGAACATGGGGGGGGGGTGGAGAATCAACGTGTGCCTATGAAGTTTGTGAAGAGTGCCTATGCCAGGCTATATAGAAGTAGTAAGAGGCTGTTAGAGACTTGTGGCGAAGGAAAGCCTCTGTGTGCAGGCCAAAATAACTTATCCTTAAAAAGATGAATAACCCCATGTGATGGCCCATGTTCTGTAGTGTGAAAGAACTGTGAAATTCTTCATGGGAGAGATGTTCTACACACAGCAGACTGTTTGTTTCCGGGCGGGTCTGCTATTGGTGGCAGTTTGGGAACCACGTGCAACTGAAGGAAAACCCTTTTTTCCTTAAGCATAAGAGAGAGACTTTTCAAGAACTGCAACACTGACTAACATCCCATGTTCTGTTATCCCTTGTGTGAGCTGGATAAAAGGAGAGAAGTGCTGGAAAGAGGGGGGGGGGGGGGGGAATTTACTTTAATTTTGTTTTGTTGTTTTCTCTTTACTTTTAATTCTGTTAGTAATAAAGCTCTTTCATTGTACTGCAACTGTTTAAAGTTTGTGCCTGCTTTGCTTTTCTCCTAATTCTTATCTCACAGAAGGAAAATAAGTAAATAATGAATATTTTGAATCAAAACCACTACATTTAATTGGTGTTTCCGCCCGGTTTCAAACTCAACCCACTACACCTTATTAACTATAAAAATCTTACAGTGTCTGTGTATGTCTGCACTTCCAAGCAAAGAGAGAAATTATATACCTACGTGAAAAAAAAATGGAATTAGCAATCCATGCTGCTTCAGGAAGATTGTGCAATTCATTCTTGTGTCACAAAGAAAACTCGCCTTAAAATTGACCCACATTGAAGAGTTTAAGACCTTCTTATGCTACCATCCAGATTAACATAGGTAACAAGGCTGGCCTGGAATAGCTAAAATCTCTTAAATTCAATTATGATTCAGCGCATGGGTGTGTGTTTCTGCATGGATTTAGTGTGGGGCCTTATCCATTGGGAGAGAAAAGCATGGCACAGCAATCCTTGTGCTCATAAATACTGGAAACATGCAAAGTGCAAATTAGCTAGAATTGGCAGGATCCATATCTGTTACAACATCAGATGAAAAGGCTGCAACTACTGGCAATTTTATGGATCATGCTGTGCTAACCTTTTGTTAATGTTTTGCTAGGGAGGTAGAGAAAATAGTTGTAAAATTTCCCTGTAAAAGTGTAGACTTGTATCTTAACAGAAAGGGAAGAAAATCAAGGAAGGGAGCAACGCAACCAGCTACAGACAAGCAACCTGCTAAAAGAACACTGAGGGCATGATCACACACAACCATTTCTTTCCTTGTCATCCCACCATTCTGAGCTGTTTCCATACTGGAAAATAAGAGATAAAGACATTAAAAAGCTCTGAGACATGGTCAGAGAAGGGTAAGCTCTGGGGAAAATAAGAGTGTGAGCTGATGTGACTGTCCCAACAGTGGAATGGGAGGAAAGCAGCCTGGGTGGCTAAAGAATCAAATTTTGAAGAGATTTGGAGATATGAGAGGCGAATACACTTTGATGCTGTAAGAGGAAAAGTGTAATGCAGAGCTATGTCTCTTAAGGTCCAGTATTTAAGATAACTGGACTAGGTAAGGTAGAAGACCAACAAGATCATAGAATCATTGAGTCACAGAATGGCCTGGGTTGGAAAGTACCTTAGAGATCACCTAGTTCCAAACTAGGAACCTTCACTAGACCAGGTTGCTCAGAGCCACATACAACCTGGGGCATCCACAGCTCTCTGGGCAACCTGTTCCACCACCCTCACAGGAAAGAATTTCTTCCCAATATCCAATCTAAACCTATTCCCTGTCAGTTTGAAGCCATTCCCCCTTGTCCTGTCACTCCAGGCCTGTGTAAATAGTCTCTCTCCATCCTTCCTAAAGGCTCCTTTCAGGTATTGCACCCCTGGCCCATGAGAACACAGCCACCATGCTGTGACCGTATCAGGAACAATGTTGATTAAAGGACATTAAAGCAAAATAAGGGCCAGGGCTCTTTTTATTATGAAATGAGAGCATGTATCTCTTAATAAAATTTAAAATAGTAATTAAAAAAAACTTAGGCAGAAAAACCCAACCATGGAATAGCTTTTCAGCTATAAATCTTACCACCGATTTTCCTCAGCAGGTTGACTCCGTAGAACAGTCCTTCCTGAGGTAGGATAACCCAAGGGAAAAATACTGTCAAAATGTAATTTAAAATGACATCAGAGGGCATTTTGAAAAAGTTCTCTATGTTGCAGGGTGGTCGTGGGAAACTAGTGTCTCTAAATAGTTATTTTTCCTGGACAAAAATAAGTATTTTTGTAAACTTTTAAAAAAATTTTACCTGTAATATTTCTTGGTTTTGCTAGTTCAAAGAAATTATAGAATTTAGAGATTTAAAGGACAGAAAAAATTAAAATTAAAAAATAATATAATTAAGTTTTTTCAGCTATTGAAAGAATGTATCCAGGCTTGCTGCTACCTTAAAATCCTGAACAGTCTCTGTGGAAATTTTCAGTGTTTCTTGTCACTGAAAAAAATCATATTTTGAAAAAAAAGTTGAAAACAACATGTTTAAAGAATGACATTAAGCAGATTACATCTATGCCACTAATTAACAGCACAAATAGTAAATACTTAATAAAGGCAAGCTGGTTACTCAAAAATGTAAAATAGCTTAACATGAATTGGTACATTTTAGGATTATTAATGAAAACTCAACTGACTGAATAATATAGGCCACATAATTTTGTCTAGTGATTCTTGAATCAAAATATAGAAGGTACAAATGAAGTTGAACATATACCTGTGTAAATGTATAGTTACATGTATAAAGATGCCCATCTGGATTTAAAGCCTTTAATTAACAGAAAGATTACAACACCTCTAACTTCATCATTTCAGTGCTCATGAATTAGAATTTACACCTCATGAAGAAGAGGCATAGAAGAGTTCTTGTTTGAGAAGAACAAAAATTTTCGTGAAATCATGGTTTAATGTATGAAACACTCTGGTCATAAATCTGGAGAGGAAATTAGTGTGGTAATTCAGAATAAATGAATAAATTTCAAGGCAATGTATTATTTGTACATGTAATTGTCAGTCAGAAGAGATACTCTGTACAAACTGCCAGTGGTAGAAAATCACTGCTAGCACACCTTGGGCTACATCAGATTCTTGTAATAGAAGAATGAAACATTTTTTGAGCATGAGGTTCCTGCTTCCATCTCACCACATCAAAATTTTCTGAAAACATACTGCTTCATAATTATTAAAAATAAATCATCAGCTTTACTTCTTTCTCATGTTACACATATACACATGATAATACTTTGTTCTCTCCCACATCCAAATCTTCCTGCTCAATGACATACCCATTTAGCAGGGTGTCTACTCATTCTTACATGGAAGACACAGTGTACTTTTTTCTGCTGTAGTTACATTTCACAAGAAGTGCCAAACTATTTTGAACTAAGACATTGTTTGGAAACATATTCTATCCTTTTATAGAAACATCTTCAGCTAGAGCCACAGCTATAACTATTATACAAGATGAATAAAAAGCACATCTTCACAAAAATATTCCAAGTGCAAGTGTCCCATTCCCCATACTTACAACTTGTTGGAAATCAGCAATTCTAAGTTTTCCCAAACCTCATTTATTTAAAAATAAAGGTTACACCCAGGACCAAGTCCAACAGTGAAATCAGCAATGTAAACAGGATGGAAAAACCAGTTATCCTCACATATGGAGAGTTATAAAAGGTATGTGACATATGGAATCTGTATTTCAGTTAGGTCACAGCTTTGCTCTCACACTTTCTTTTACTCTTTAACCTGCTAAGAAAATGGTTTTCAGTCAAGGAGATGGAGATCAAAAAGAAAACTGCCAATAGGTTTGTTGAATCTGAAGCCTTCTCAGGACAGGATGTTTGTACCCAAGAAAGATGTGTTAAATAACAAATATGTAGCATATGTGGAGGATAAGTGCTTGGACTAAAAACCGAACAAATAAAAACTCAGAAAAAGTTTATTATGGGAAACTCCAGGTTCTTTAATAATCTGTATATTCATGAGAGTAGGAAAATATGAAAACTAAAATTTTTGTGGGATGGGAAAACAGTTTCCTGCCCATCTTTGACCTCTCAGTGTAAAACTGCTTAGCACTTTGGTTTACAGCACAAATATTTCTGGATATGGTATCCATCTGTTATGTATTAGTGAAATATTTCTGATATTCAGCATTCTTTTAAACAGCACTATTACAATTTCATCGTGAAAGGTTAATAGCTAAGTAATAGTCTGACAGGTTTACAGTGGATGGTATTTCTGGAAAGAGTATTTGCTGTTTAGCATTTCTTAAGGAGAGCTGTTAAAATTTCAACCAAAGAGTTCTTGAAACTTCAGTATGATGTATCATATGTGGGGTGATTACACAGAGTATTACTCTTAAAATGTTTTTTCAAGGAAATCTGACTATTTCTAACGCTTAACTAAAGACTTTAAATGGTAACTTTGAGTTCATCATAGTTACCCATAAAGATAACTTGGTATCAGTTTTTGAAATGTTCCTTGTCTTGGCTACATATTGATTGAGGGTGTTTATTTGCACAGTAAATTTTATAGTTATAACCTCCTTACATTAATGGAAGAGATGCTGTAATCTTAAGAAGTCAAAAACCACACAGAACAAGAAAGGAAATGAAAAATCCCAAACTGAAGACCTCCAGGAAATGTTTGCAAAAACCAGCGAATGGGTCCCATTTCCATTCCAATTCCTTTCTAGCTGCGTGCAATTACTGCACTGAAGGTTTTCTTGCCAGGCTTTCCAATCTTATGTGCATTAATGATTGGGAAGCTGTTTTCCCAAATGTGTACACCTGGAGGAAAGCTACCCGGATGTGAGTCACCAACCCTTGGCTCAGGGCTGAGTCAAAAACTCAGATGCTTCAGAGCCTTTCTGTCAGGATGAGGTCCCAGGGGCTAGACTCTAGCTTGAAGTTTATTCTGAGGTCCTTATAAGATTTTTAAATACTTGGCTCCTTGTCATTATCAACAGATTTTAGCTCAGCTGACCTTTTCCAAAGCAGTCTTTCCCAATATCCCTGGTGATACCTGGCTGTGGCCTTTTGATTCCCCAGGGGCAAGAAAAAGGAGAGATGCCCAGATGCCTTTTTTGCTTGTTTACTGTGAGGGTGACTGAGCACTGGCACAGGTTGCCCAGGAAGGTTATAGAGTTTCCATCCTTGTATATATTCAAAGTCTGACTGGCCATGGTCCTGGCCAACCAGCTCTACCCTACCTGAGCAGGAGAATTCTATCTTGGAGTTGGGACAGTGCTGCTTGCAGAGCTTTTCTGCTTTAAGAAAGAGGAGAAGAGAGGAGCTCAGAGAAATACTTTCCATTCACCCTCTCCAGCCAAGAACATTGCCCCCTGTCTTCCTGAACATGCTGGAGCAGTGCAGAACAGCTGCTTGTATCCCCCACAGGGCACCTGTAGGCACAAGAAAGTAAGCTGGGTAGCATTTGCACAGGTACATGGATATCTCAAACCCAGGGTGTTAAGGACAGCAGTAAAAGGTCCTAAATATCTCACTGCCACTTCTGCTCTAGGGCCAGGGTAAGGACTTCCAGACAGAGGCTGTAAGTGGAGCTGCAGAGAGGACTGCAGGTGAAGAAGGGCAAGATCCCCAGCACCAGCACTGATCTGTCAAAATACCTCTTTTGAGAAGCCTTTGCTTCCAGTGTTTAGTTGTAGCATAGAAATTGCTGATACTGAGATGCCTTTTCTCCATCAGTACTGCAAAAGAGTACAGCAGAGCTGCCCATCATTACCTCACCAAATTTCTTCCCAAAGGAGTACCTTTTCTCCAGTTTCAGGATCAACTGAAAATGAAGCTACTGTTTAAAGGTTACCTGAGAAGCTTGGTTGAGGAGAGACCCCCCACAAGCAGGCCCGTCTTTATGTAAAACAGCAGTCACTTACTTTTCACAGGTTCATCAGCAAAATGTTGGCAAGGCTGGCAAACGAATGGGAAATCTCATATGCAGGATTTACAATTTTAAACTAAAGAGAAACCTCAGTTTAAATGTACATAACTTTAACCTGAAAATAAAATAAACAGCTATGGCAAAAAGAAGAGCTTGCAGATAGACTGCAATAAATAAATCTTATGTACAGAGAATCTTGTCTGAATAAAAAATATTCTGAAGTTCACCACTAGATTTGGGACCAACACAGTTCCACATGGATGCAAAAAAGAGGCAAAATTAACCTCTTGCTGTTGTACAATGAAGGCAACAGAGCTATTTCACACAAAGAACCAGCTAATCAACCTAGACTGCAAACCCAATGTGACAGACTCAAATATCCACTGTGAAAAGCTGTCCAAGTGTGTCTTGGGATGACTTGATGATGCTGTACCCTCTATTGCCTGCTCTATGCCAGACATGAATCCTGTAGCTTTAAGCTGGGTCCAGGAGACAGGGGAGAGAAGCCAGGCGAATTCTTCAGTGTGGTTTGTGTTCAAGGACTCACACACTCCCCTGCATTCTCACCACTGCAGACCTGAGGGAGCACCTTCCTGCTTTTCCCCAGCTTTCAGCTCTATTTCTCAGGAGAGAGACAGAGAGTTAAAATTCTTTGCTTTTTAGCTAGCCTGTTAGCTGAGGCAAGAAGTTTTTTCCTGGGATTGTGGCTTCTCCTTCTTCTCCTGGAACTGTTCAGCTCCGGTCCAGAACACCATCACCAGGAGGCCCCACACCACGGCCCAGAGGAGCCCACACTGCACCCCAGCTCCAGAGAGAGCAGAGCCACACCTACAGAAAGGACTCTGAATCTACCAGGTCTTCTCCACAGTGAGAGGTTTTATTATTTAACATTATTCATTCTCTCGTGCCTGCGTGCACCCTGCTTGTTAAATAAACAGCTTTTTTTTTTGCTTTCCTCCAAGAAATCTCTTTCCAAACCTGATGTGGGAGGGGCTGCTGAAACCTGCCTTCTGTGGAGGAGACGTTCATTTCAGATGTTTCCTCCCAATTTGTCTCAAACCAAGACAATGTGTTTCACTGAATAGGTTGGCTGAATACATACGAAGCTCATTGGGAAAGAAAATTGTAGCTGCAAACAAAATGTATTGTCTGTCCCATCATGTATGGCTGAGCATAAGCTGTATCACAAAACTTAAGAAAAAATATTGAAAAACACTGAAAAATATTACAGCTGCCCTCTATATAGCCATGAGCCTGACAAAAGGCAGTAAAGAATTACTACCTTCAGCACTATGAGAAACAGTTTTGGCTTCTGTCAGAAGCACTCTTCAAAAGGGCATTACACCCACCAGACTTTTTCATCACTACTCTATTTCCAGTTTCCCCTTTCTGCCCAAAATATCTATGAAAGGTACTGTCAGTAACCCCCTTTCAGCCTTAGGGCTTGACAAAGAAGTTTGGGTGATGGCACAAAGCAGGGGTGGATCTACACATGGCTGGAGCCACTCAGCTCAGAAAAGAAAGTGCTGTGAAGAGCTACAAAATAACATCTTTACTGAAGGCATTTATTCCCCCACTCACTGGGGCCTCTGAAGCCACAGGGAATGTTTGGGTCTCTGCTAAGCCTGGAGGTCAGGTATTCAGGAATACCTTCAATGAGTTTGAGGAGTCTGAATGTTTGAGACCATCCCCTGGGGGACTCTTGAATCACCTCTTTCCAGACTCAGTTACTATCAGTAACTTCAGTGTTGTAAGTGAAGATAAAAAAAAGAGAATGAAAATGAAAATAGCACCGTACTTTCTCCAGGAAGAAGGAGCCTTATCCACCTGACAAGCTCTGCCAATTGTGTTCTGTCACCTTCAACTGACTCCTGTCACCTTCAGTTGGCTTCTAATGCCTATTTAATGCTTTGGTCTCAGTCTTTAAAGGCATGAGTCCCATGCATATAACTGAAATCTGACCTCTGAACCAAAGTGGTGGATGCTTCCCTGTGAGGACCCAGTTTAGTTTTGATTTGTCTCAACACTGGTTGTCAGAGGCATGTGGAAGAGGGGTTGCACACATGCCACTTGCAGGAGGCAGCTAGGAGAAGATCGGGGAAAGCCTTGTCTCTAGGGGTACTTTGCCTGGCAACCATTCCATGTCTCACATGAGACAGGCAGTCAGCGGGACACCATCAAGGTCATTGTACTTTCCAGAGAGGCTTCTCGAAACAGACGGCACAAGGTCTCCACCAATGAACTGCAGTGGAAGGTTGGACTGGGCCAATGGTCTCCAGCCAGCAGGCAGACTTGGGAGGAGCCAGGGGGCATAAAAAGTAACTGCATCACAAGCTCTGGGGGCTTTTTAAGACTTGCCTTTTGGGGGCTTGGTGACTGGGGCTTTGTGTCTTGTCTTGTCTTTTGGGCTTTTTGAGTCTGGGGGCCTTGTGGGTCTTCTGTTTTGGCTTTGGCTCCAGCCTGCTGGGAACTTCTTCACCCTGGCCCTAGCCCGCTTTTTGTCCTTTGTGCCCTGGCTCCAGCCTGCCTTTTGGGTCTCCTGCCCCCACTGGTGCTTGCTCACCCTCGCATCTGCCCTGTGTCCCTGATCAGTGCCCTGCCACTTCATCCTTGCGTCCAAACCTGCCTGCCTCTGATCCAGCCTGCCACCATGATCCCCGCTGCAACCCCGTCCAGGGTCCTGTACCTCCTGCCCAAGCGCCCACTCACTCATCTTGTGTCCGGCCACCCATCACAATGGGAGCTGTGCCTGTGGGGCCATGCCTCTCTGAGAGCTGTGCAGGCTCCCCGACAGGCAGCATGCACACACCCCCACCGCCTGGACCTCGATGGCACTCCCCAACTTTCTGGTGATAATGTCTACATTTTGTGTCTCCTCTCTCTCCCACCAATCCTTTTCCATTTTCCTTCCTCCTTTTCTGTCTTTTCTAGCCCTCTTTGGTGGGACAACTCGTTTTTGGTTTTTTCGTTACCAATAAACAGTTCTCAGACAGAAGGCTGTCTCAGTTGACTTGATGTAATTCCAGACCACCTGTTTTTAAAAGAACTCCTCACAGTTTCCCACAGTGGAACGTGACAGTCCCCCTCCAGCCATGTGGATCACAAAGCACAGAACACCCCAAAAACCTTGGACAAATGATATTCTCATAAAGCTTAGGATGACATTTTCCAGAGAAGTCTCAGTGTTATCTAGCACCTGATCATCTTAAGGAATGGTGGAAAAGTTTCTTCTGAGAAATTCTTTCACCTCTAAGAGATGCTTGTTTCACAGACACTGTACGGAGAATGAGAAAACAGAACTTTTTCAAACTGAGACCGGTTTCTTAGGAAAAGAACTTTTTGTGGAAGTACACCAGGCAAGCTTCATACTCATACTTATTTTCCCACTCCTAAAAATTATTCTCTTCTATCAAATTCCATATTTGAATCTCAGAACTTCCTTCTCCTTCCACATCCCTGTTAGCCCTAGTCAAATTCCCCACAACACTCCCAGACTCCCCTCCCATCATAAACAGTTTTGTATCTTTATTCCAAGCGACATTTCAATGCTAAGAATTGAAACACACTGAGTCTATTTTCATTGGTTTTGTCTACTAACTGTACTAAGATTGATATCTGCTAAGGTTATCATTAGGATGGCAACAACATAAAACATAAATTGGTGCCCTCAGAAGTCCTCCCCACATCAATATCATACTTCTTAAGTAGGAACTACAGATATGAGGAAGAGGCTGAGTCCCTGAAGGTATTATACTGATAAAATTTCAATAATTTCCCACTTCCAAACAAAGCATAATCACAACCAGATAAAAAAACCAGTTTGCAGTAAAGAACATACCAGTGTTCAGCACAAATCAGCTGGCAATTAGTGTGTGAGATCCTGGCAATGGGAATAGCAGAGACAAAAATTGTAGTCCACTCTGGGGCATCTTTCACAAGTGGCATCAAAAAGCACTGTCTCTTTCCCTATAAATGACCTGCAGACAGATGAGAAATAACAGGAAAGATTGAGACTTGGCAGAAAGTACTCCTCAGAGTAACAGACTGAAATGTCTTGGTCAAAAATTAGAATTTTTAGAATCCTTAGAACTTTTAGAAGTCTTCATTTTTTTATTAAGAAATATAATTCAAGTCCTTTTGGTTTCAAATTACATAATAGAAAAAAATACCCTTTTAATCTCATTGTATAAAACAAGCAAGGAAATGGTAAAAATGCAGATTTTCTAGGAAAAAAGCCTTTCTTCCAAAATTTGTGCCACCTTTATTTTTAAGATGGTTTTCCATCTTAAGCCTTATAAGAGATTCCGCTTATTAATTCGCCTTCCTGGTCTCAGAGTAATTCAGAAAAAAAGTCATATTACTGTGACACTGATTGTGAATATCTGTTATTTATCTCTTTTACACCTCACTTGGCCACTCAGACCTCAGAATACAAACAGTGCTCCATCAGTAACTGATGGAGGAAGGCAGAAGTGGAAAAAAGGATATGAGAGTAATAATAATCTAAAGGTCTGTTTGTAAGTTTGTGTGATCAGTGAGATCTTTGATGGAATAGACAGCTCCTCACATATGTTGCCTACACTTGGGTATACAATGACACACCACCAACTCCCCCTTAATTTTCTTGTGATGAACTTTTTGTGCCCTCTGAGAGCTACTTTATAGGGCAGGGCTGAAAAACCTCCACCTTCCTACTTGCACAAGCTACTTCCTACTTTTACCAGTTGCAGTTTTCATATTTAAATATTATTTCAGGCTGTGGGGATAACAGGCATTGGAAGGGTTTGGATTTTTCTCCTTTTTTCCCAAATGGTTCTCTAAAGAACAAGGCACAGTGGGCGTAGGTGCTGGCATTGCCATTGCATTTCAGTCTTCCAAGCTGCAAAAGATCTGTTATTCTTCCAGACTAAAGCTGTCAATCAGGAGGGACTGCGAGAAGTGAGGCAGTGGTTTGTGATGTGGACTGAAGATCACAAGAGACCAACTGATTTGCTCTTGTGACCTAACACAAATTTAAAATTCCTGTCTCCAGAGGTAAAAGGTTAATGGAATAACCTATTTTTCATCTAGCTCCCTACTGCAGAACACCCTTTTAATTATTGCTATTATTTATTGATTTATAAAGTAACATGTAACATAAGGTACTCAGCAAGGAAATTATGAAGCATATAAAACACAGTTGAAATGATCAAAGAGATGTCTGATCTGAAGAGATCTGTGATGAAAAATATGGAAAAGCACTTCTCCATCTTGGAGACAAACATCAACTTCACTGTGTCTGGTTATGCAGACACAGAAAACACACACACACAAGAATCCATCTGTAAGTTTTAAAAAAAAGAGGGATGTTAAAAACCCACACTTGTTTAGAAATGTGAAAACTGTCATATTAAGAATCCAACTCCTAAGGAATAGACAGTTTAATTCTTAGTACAAGTCAGATAACTGATCAGTGACCCAAACTTCTTTTAGTGTCCATAAAAATCACTGTGATTATTTTAATGCCACAACAGTTGAAGCAGCATTTGAAGCCACATTGCCCTGAATTAACAGAGAACAAAATCCAACTGGAGTCAGATGTGATGTCCCAATGCTCTGACCCATATCAGGGCTTCTAAAGGGTCCAAAGGTATCACGAGGAGCTACAAGAACTGGAAAATATCATGGATGTTTACGCGCTCTCAATGCCACACCAGTAGGAAATGGGAATAGGGAAAAGAAAAAAGTTCACTGTGCTGGAGACCTGCTCCTGTTTTGCTCCCCTGCATTCCCTCGGCCCCCACAAGCACAGTGGGTGCCCCCGTGTCCAGTGTGCAAACACAACATGCTTCCAGCTTCCACACACGGTGCTAAGGCTGCATTTGATGCTTCCCTAATGCAGCCTGGAGCCAGGAACTTCAAAGGAGCACATCAAAGCTGTTATTCACAGCAGAGAAGAGAGTGTGAAGCCGGGCGGCATTTTTTCTCTCCCCAGCGAATATGAAACTTTAGGGGGCTTCCCAAAGGACATATGAGTGATTAAAAAAAAAAGGAAAACTCCCCTTCATATCCTAGGGAAAGAAGGGTAGAGACCCCGTAGAGGCAGATGGAGGAAGAAATGAAAATTTCTCTCTATTAATACATCTCCTGGATAGCCTGCTATGCTGAGAAGGGAGGGGAGGGTGGGAGAGAAAAGAACTAAGTTTCATCTTTGTTTCATTGGTTTTTGGTTTTTTTAATCTGAGTCACAAAAGCTTAAAATGATGAAATGAGCATGTGCAGCCTGACTGAGAGGGGAGACAGGCAATTACTGAAACTCTGGGCCACAATATCAGCTGCCTGCTGACTCCTGCGATTGAATTAAAACTATCATAAGAATAGTGCAAGGACTTGCCCTTGTCCTGCTTGTCTATGTGTTTATTTAATTTTCTGTCCAACTGACTCTCAAATAAATTGGGAACAGCTGCCATTTTTTTGATTCAGTAGCTCCATTACCCCCCAATGACATCATTCTGGGCACGCTCACCAACAATAGGTCATTATGCAGCAATTACTTTATTGATTTATGGAAGTTTTTAAGCCCCACCAGGAATATGCACATTCAAGGGAGAAAAGGACTTTTCCTTCTGCACTGTTGTAAGTAGTGAGTTGCTGCAGTAGGCAGGAATAGTATTATGAACACAGAATTGGAATTTAGATTACAAAGGGAAAAGACATTTTCAGTATTGGTTACATCGTCAAAGAGAAAAGAAGATTTCAGAGAAGGATCCTGCTATGAACTGATGTTTAGAAACCATGATTTAATGTGGCAATTAAATGTATGATGCAACTAAAACTTCTATGTAACAGACTGGCAGTAAAAACATGCAATATTTGCTGTAATGGCCTGATGCATGTCCTTTTGGAGGGACTGCAAAAACCATTTAAGAGTTATTATCACATGGAAACATTTGCTTTCTTCTATTCTTATTGTTATGTTAGACCAGCCATCCTTTGTACTTCAGACACAATTCTAAGGGAGGAATGCAAAAACAATGTAGTGCAGATCTGATTCATTATGGTCTTTCAGCTTTTAATCATCTGCTTGGTTTGAAATCAAGGAATTTTGAAGAAGATCAATGCTACAAATTAAGGCAATTTGTCATTTTCTGTATTAAAAAAAAAAAATGTTGGAACACACCAAAAAAGTGTCACTGCGGTTAATAAAATAGAGGTAAACAATGCAACAGTTTTATAATCTTTTAAAATAGAATGGACATTGAGCTGTATGGAACACAGATAGAAATATCCCTTTCATGAAACTTTTGGAAGAGGGTAAATACTTGCAAAAACTCTGCCCGAACATGTATTTGAATATTTGAATGAGGCTTATACTTACACCTCTCATCATTTACTTCCAAAACTTCTGTCACTTGCTTTTCTTTGCACTAAAGAATCTAAATTTCTTTGCACTGGAATCTAAAAATGGCTCGCTGCAATCATCAGGAGAATAACTACAATTTTCAAAAATCTAAAGAATGATGCCTGAGCACCACAGTATTCAGCAAGAACTGAGTGCCTTAGATGTATATTGAAACTTCACTCTTTTTTTCTTTTCCTGTTCCTGACATTGATGCTTAAAATGTTTCAGTCATCCACAGGGAGGGAAGAACCTCAATCCTGTGTTTTACATTAATCACCAGAGTGATGCACAACAGAGGCTCTGATCTTCAACGGCAAATAGGTGACAGTAGCAGGTTCCTAATTCCAAGGCTGATGTATACAAACCACAACATTTCTGCAATGATTCCAGGTCCTTTTGAAGACCTATCCATACTGGATGACTGAAATGTACAAGTTGTGAACATCACGTAGTCAGATATTCTTCACATTAACTTTTCTATACCAGTTGCACCTAACAGACAGAGTCAGAGGAAATAGCCTTACCTTGTGAATGATTCATAAAGAGGAAAAAATGTGTTGGATAGCTTAATTATGATGAAAAAAAGATGATTTTTAGAAAACACCTCAGGAAAATGTCTCCAGGTCTGCAATCAACACCACATGGGTATGTTACTGTGCCTAGCAGACTCTCACATTATGACTTGCAGAACTGGGGTTTAGCTGTAGATTGCTGTTACAAGTGTTCTGAGAAAGTATTGGAATAATATTTGTGAATTTTTCTGTATTTTATAGTGCGTTTTGCAATCATTTCATTTGTTGTGATATGTGCAATGATCCTTTTCACATCTAATATATGCTAATGTTTGAAAAGTTGGGTGTTTTTCAGCAAAATTATCCTGGATGAAAGAAATACCCTAATTTTTAGGAGGTCATGCTTTGAAATGCAAAAAAACCTAAATAGCTCATTAGATCTGCTGGTACCACATTAGAAGGAACGACATAAAATGAAGTAAGATATTATGATTAAAATAATAACATATCTGTATTTGATCATATTTTTTTCATTTCATATATTAAAATAAATATGATCAAATTATCTGAACATTCCAATGGCATAAGTTTAACTCCTTTTTTTTCTACTTGTGACATTAGCACTTTGATTGAAAAACATGAAGGGATGTGAGATTCCTTCTCCACAGTCTGATTATTCTTCTAAATTTCTCCAATACAACTGTTGTATTTTACTTGCATCATCACGAAGACTTTGTCATGAAGTCAGACATGACTGTTTTAGTAATGTCCTTGTAAAGGACTTGAAATACAAGCCTAGACTCTCTGATCTCCCCATAGTGGCCATACAGTTATACAATCTTTTTTTTATGCTTACACTATTTTTACTGCATTCAACGCAAATGTGAGATTTCTGTGTGGCATTAATGAAGCCACAACAACAAATTACATTACTCTGATCTTTCTGGTTTTGTTAATTTTGCCAGACTCCTCCCATTTATAAGATCAACTAATGAGAGAACAGCTCTTGAAATCAGCCAGTCAATTACTACAAAAATTAGAATTTAAGTCATCTAAGCAGTACTTTCAATATGTGAAGAATTTAAAGAGCTAAACTAGAGAAAGAGCCCTCCACAGAGACATCAAGGGACCCCAGTCTCATTTCTCCCACCCATGCATCTCCCATGGGCAGCACAGTAGGTTTTCTTGCAAGTGGAAGCTGTGGTTAAACCACAGGTATTGAAATTTAGATTTCTCATTCTGTTCACAAAGCTGGTCAGGAGTGCAGAAAAGCAGGACAGCAGGTGTTCACTCTTGTGGAGGCAAATGAACCAAGAATGAGGACAGCACAGACAGAACATCTCTAACAATCCCACCCTGTGATTCCCTGAATGCTGTTCCTGATCCCCCTTGCATGTGAGGTCACAGAACTGTGCTGAACCTCAGTGGAGCTGACAAGGGGTTCTTCCAGCTGGAAGGGAAATGGGACAAATCTACTGAGGACCCATGCAAATGGAGAGCAGGGGCAGGGCGACACTGGGGGCTAAAAATCCCCTTTGGCTACTGGAAATCCTTCAAAGCCAGCAAACTGGCGTGCTACCAAAACCAATTGCTAGTGCCAGAACACATTTCTATGGTACATCAAGTGACAGATTTTGTAGTCATACCATAAATAATGCATCTTCTCTTCAAGTGAGGTAAAATGTAGTTCTACTGAAATTAATAGCACTAACGCAATTTATAGTGGCAGAGGATCTGTTTCAGCATGTTAAGATCTCCATTGATGTCTTCTCGATTTAAGTTATGACTCCTTAGTTTAAAAATTCCACCTGGAGTTATTAGCAATGAAAAGGAAATTCCTCCCTCTTCCAGCATCCTGCTGCTATTGAGAAGGCTCCAGAGGTTACAAAACTACACTTTTTGTGCCTTTGCAATGAGCAAATGTCATTAAATGGACATTCTTCCTGACAGTAGTGACTAAGATAGAGCCCCACATTCCAATATAGGGCTTGGAACTAGATGTTTAAGGACCAACCCAAACCATTCTATGATTTCATCCAGTTGATGTAATTACCCTATATCAGTGGTGCAAGGTTAAGCCTCCATAATGCCCCTGTGTCGTTTTTCCACCTTGAAACCTTAGGTAAACAGTTCTCGACATTATTATTTATCCCCAAAAGGCAAAGTAGGTAAGAGAGACAATAGTTAAATGAACTGCCTACTGCCACAAAAGATCAGCGCCAGAGGTACAATCAGAAGTCAAGTTCTGGATCTTCTAACAAAATTTCTCTATGTAATTACATTCACCATTTCCAGATATTAAAGATACATAGACACTGAAAAATGTCAGAAAAACCCTCCTTCTGTAAGGGTATCCATGTCTGTCCCATTCTTTCCAGAAAAATACATGAAGATACAAAGGCAAACAGCCAGTTAGATAATTATAGACGCAGCCAAGGGATGCATTAGCAAAAATAATCACTGCCTATCCTCAACCAGGGAAGTTTTAAATTTTGCTTCCTGGCCTAGGCAGCCTGGCTTTCAGTCCTATGGGGTTTTTTCCCCTCTCTTTGTACAATTTCCAGTTTGCTCTGAATACTTTCAGCACCTTTATGAATGGTGTTTTAACTTCACACCAGACTGTGGGACAAGCTTCTCCCTAGGCCTGGGGTCAGACACCAACCCTGGGAACCAATGAGAATGTCACTGGTTCTGTAGCCATCCCTGAGCCTGGCGGGGCTCAGATGTCACCATAAAAACTGGTATGTGTGATTGGAAAAGAGTGCTTTCTACCCTAAACATAGTTATTCAGCTGAACTTTGCATTCTGTGGAGATGCATTTTTGAAAACTAGAACTGAGCATTAAATTCCATTATTTAATGGAATTTACTAGGCATGTACTAGGTAGGTATGGTCTAAGAAACCTGGCAGTAACTTACTCTGTTTGTGGCTTCTACTTTGTTAGACTCTGAGGAGCCATGAATCTATCTTGTCCTTAAAAAACTGAAAGAGGGGGCCTTTAAAATGAATATAATGCTAAATTTATGTGCCACGGGAGCAGCATATCAAGGCCTCTGTGCTGATTAGACCCAGATGTTGGTAACAATGTTAGTGTTATGGACCAACTGCAGGTGTGGGAATAAATCCCTTTCCCTGGGACCCTCAGCAATCAGACCATTGGTTTCTTCTGGCTCTCAGCTCAGAGTTTTCAATTAGCCCTACAATGGTATTGTTGTTCTCCAGCATTAGATCATATGTCATGTAAATGAAGTTGAATATACACTTTAACTTGACAAGGTGATTAAGGCCAAGGATACATATGTTCACTATTATAACACAATCAAGGTTAAAAAATAATAATAAAAAAATAGCCCTGACATGCCATAAAGTTGTTATTATTTTGGCTTATCAGTAGATTTTCACATTTTACTTTCATAAAACAGAACATAGTGCAAAGCAGGGCTAGACTAGAATTTTAATAAAAGGCAGACAAAAATATTATATGTGTAAAATTATATGTACGTGTGTGTGAGTACAATGCTTAATTATGGACTTTTATGTTTCTTTGTGACAGTCTGACATCAAACTTGGATTGCTTTTTATTTCCTTTCTCAGTTTTCTGTCCACTCTCCTTACCTTTTCCTCTTTCATGTCAATGAATAGTGCATGCACAACTATTTCCACAGGAGAAGAAACAGAAATATTCCTGAAAAGCCATCTACATTAGAGCAATGAATCCAGCTCATCAGTGCCAGAGGTTGTTTTCTCTATCTCCTTTGGGTTTCATGATATTTAGAACACCACCATGGCTCACTAAAACATCTTAAGGGCTCTGGTAAGTAAAGGGGCCATACTCTTCTTCCACACATGCATAATTCCCATTAATGTCAATGGCCATAACCTCTGCTAAGAAGAGTGCAGCTACTAATATTTTTCTTATATGTTCACTTTCATCAGGTTCTTTTCACCAGAGCTGTGGGACTGTGTATTATTCAGTGGTAGCAATACAAAAATAAAAGGGAAAGCCTTGTGAAAGTAAAGTAAAAGAATGACATAACCAGGATAGAGACAGGTTCTGGTACACTGTTTGCAGGACAACAAGATGATTTCTGTTTTCTGGCAGTACAAGGGAATTGCAGACACAAATCCTTTAGGAATGCAGGAAATATAAGAGGTCCCTGAGGTTGTCAAGTGTTACCAAAGGTTATCAAGCACCAATTACTTGCCACCATAGGCCATCACAAAACTTATTCTGGGACTTACTCTGAACTCAGAACAAAGTGCACAAGGACAAGACCCCGCTGCTACACAGACCCAGTGAACCTCAACACAGAAAACTGCATTTGCTCTCTTAGAGAGCAGAGCTCAAGAGCTCAGGAGTTTATTACAAGAAGGACTATCATCTTCTCTGCTGTTTGCTTACACTCTGGCAGTCAACAGTGTAGGTGCTTTTGGGTGCTCCTGGGCAATTGGACATGAAATCCAATTCATGAAAGAAATATCCCTGAATGGGGTGCAACTTGGTGCAACAGCCATAAGCTGCAACTCTTGGATACTATATTCTGTTCCAATCCTTTGTTATTCTGCACATCATAATCTCCTATATGTCCCACCTTGCAAGAAAATGGATATGAGAGCTGACAAACAGGAACTTTCACCACTTCCATACTTCCCAACACAGAAGCCAAAGAAAACTGCATAGCACAGACCACATAAATATTCAATGAATAAAAGGGATTCTGTGAACTTCTATCAGTAACAAGTATTTTCTATATCTTGTTTGATCCCCAGTAATTCTAAAATATCTGTTGTATCCACTTCCCTTAGGTATGTCCCTTACTCTTGCCTTAAACTTTTCCCGCAAAGCCCTTAAAACAGAGACTGCAGTTATGTGTCCAAAGGCTGTGCCAAGATAAAGAATGAAGTACTGACCCTCTGGATGTTACTGTTATATAGCTACATATCACTGTTACAATTCACAGTTTGGTATCCCAACTTCTGTTTCAGAAGAATTGAGAAATATATTCTACCTATGAAGAATAATAATTCAAGACAGCCAGAAAAAATTAAATCTGGTTCATGTAGGATTTGAGAACTCAATTATTTTTTTGCTGCATAGGTTTGAAACAAAACCTAAGGTAACTCAGATATTTCTCTATGAGGAGTTGCAGATCCTAGGTAGTCTGGGATTCCTGACTTGGAGGAAGACAGGTGAGAAAAACAGCACAGAAGTAGCAAAATTCAAAGCACAAAAATCCCAGAAAGACAAGCAAGCCAGAATCTTACCTGTGCTTTATTAGAATTTACAGTTCACTCCTGGGAAGCCTTTGAATTTCCATGAATTCAGATGTACTGAAAAAAATGTTGTCCGACCTGTTTCAACTATTTCAGGTTATAAAATTTTGAGTAATATTCTATAGTGATGAAGTAATCTAGAAACTTGCCTCAAACAGTTTTATCCACCCTGTATTAACTCAGGACACTGAAAAGTCCTAGAGTAAGTAATGTGGGAAATAAAAAGAAAAATTTCCACTTTAATGATTGATAAACGGGGACCACTGGCATGCTCACTCACAGGTGACAGGTCTTGCACAAACAGTGTCCTGTTTGTAGCTTTTACATAGGAGATGTATTAAAAATCGTTCACCTCTGTTAAAAAGTATGTTGACATTGGTAACAATGTCGACATAAATTAATTTCAGCAGAACTGTAAGCAACAGAAGTTAGTAGTGATATGTAAGATTTAACTTACAAAAGGGCTTCAGAAATGTGTATATTTTTGAGGCAGAAAACCATAAACTTAATTTAGGGGCAAGGTTCTCCCTTCTGGCTTTGTCTTCTGAATGTTCCCTCAAATGGTATGCCCTGTGTGGTTAACATTTCTTCTGAACAACAATTAATCCATGCTGACAAATTTGTCAGATGTATTGGAGTAATCAGCTTAAGTTTCAACAGGTTATTCCCAACTTACCCAAACTGAAGCCTTTGTGTACCATTTTAGCAGTAAATTATCATAATAAGAGTTCTCACACTGGTATATAAAAATTGTATTAATAATATTTGACTCCTATATGGAAGCTTTAGAGTTCAGAGGTTGCAAAGATTTTCTCCTCTCTCATGCAGCTGGATATAATTCCTTGAACTGGGGAAGGATGAAGGAATTTCTACATAAGATTTGTCTCTAGCAAAGATGTTCAAAACAGGAGGGCTCCTCCAGGACTTCATTCTACCAACTTTAAGAGAAGTCTTAAAAGAAGACTCAGGGTCAGAGGAGGCAGTACAGGAAGTAGCTACCTCAAGATCAAATCCATCTCCAGTAGCATGGCCACAGTGAAAGACAGAGGGAAAATAATCTAGAACTCTTAACATAATTTCTTTTCTTGGTTTTCAACTGTTCCACCTTCCTTTCACTTGTTATTTTACTCACTATCCTAGACACCAACTCGCCTTTTAAACTCATGAAAATAGTGACCACAAAGGCAAAGTTAAAGGTATAGTCAAGTAAAGTAGCAGCATGAAACAAGTCAAGGCCAAGCCAAGAGGAGTTAATTGTAGCAGGCATTGATTCATGGCTGTTAACTGCTGGGAGTAAAACATAGCCAAGAAGTATGCCACTTAAAGCTGACTAGGTATGCCATTTTCCCATTGACTGGAGGAAAGGAAATCAATGGTGTGGCCTCTGCTCCCTAGCAATGACATCCTAGATGTGGGAGTATATTTCAACAAGGCACCAATGAAATGGATTCTTCTGCTGTTACAGCCCCACCATGATCCGAGCAGTTTTGGTTCTGAGCAAAAGCATGGGCTCGTGTAATCACAACCCAGTTTAAAAATGGCAATCTGTAATTTAGATCTTTCAGGGCAGATGTCAAAGCACAGAAGTTAATATGAACTTAGGATATGTAATAAACTTTGGCCATGATAATCCTCTGTAGCTCTCATCCTGAGGTCTGGATCCTGTTAGCAAGGTAAGCATACAGAGCAAGGCCAGCCTTTGCATCCTGGGGAGGACAAAAGACTGGAGAAATGGAGAAGATGCTGTTATCCATTTTGCTTTCTACTGACAGGAGGTTAGTGAGTTCAAAGGGAAGTCTGTAGAAACAAAGGCCGTTTCTGTTGTTACAAGAAATTCCGAATTCCCTCAAACTCCTCTGCCAACAGTTCATAACAAAAAATGCAAGAGTGGTTCAGGCTCTTAAAGACTTCTAAGTGTAGGTAAAATACCTTTCAAATCAAAGACAAGTACTCAGATGCAAGCCACATGCACAGCAAGCACTCTAAACAATACTTACATAGAGTGGCTTTAATAAGTCATCTATCAAAGAACTATAAATACCCACCTCAAACAGACCCCTCACAGCAATCACTAAGCTCAGTAGCTGAGCTGTTTACACTAATGGAAATTCCTTATTCATGTCCTAGCAGTGAACAATTGCAATATTATGCTGAAAAGTTGAGTAAATCTATCCCACCTTTCACCAATACCTTCATGAACCAATGAATCCATGGGGATGGATGGCATTTTTCCACAAAGTTTGTGAAAACAGGCAGCATTGGTAGGCCCACAATACATTACTGATAACCAAGTAGAGGCAGAGCATAAAGGAACATATTGCAGGTGAAAAAAAGAGAAGTGTTCTGCAAACACATATTGAGGAAAGAATATGCTTTTTGTGCTCCTCATTCACAGTTAAAGTGTAACTGATTTTCACATTTAAGCAACAGCTTCCCAAACATAGCCTTGACAAACATCTGCCTTTCCTTCATTTTCCTGTCTGTTTCGGAAAAAAAATCTGACCACTGCTAGGATGAGGAATTTAAAATTAAATGTAGGATGCTTGAAAATGGGACCTGTTTTGTAGCTATGCCTTGCTTGTACTGCGAGATCTAGCCTGAAGGCCAAGCGTGGCTGAGGTTGCAAGGGGAGAGAGGGGGTGGAGAACAGGGTGGTGATGAAGGGTGAGATTGAAGACCCTGCACAGATGTCTTGTTAGTGCAAGAGCATCTCTCACTGGCCAAGATGAGGCAATGACCTAGAATAAATTTTGCCTCCTTTCTGGATGAAAAACTTAGTCCTCAAGCCACCCATACTAGAAACATCTTGAGACATAAAAAAATGTGTTATAAAAGGGTGGATGATGCCTGAGCAATTACAACAATTACAAAAAATAATGAGGGGTATCTCTGACTTAGGTTCATGCCTCACATCCTGCATGTGTTTGTGCCTGTATTAAACACAGAGGAACACATGAATGGAGTACTTCATACAAATTACACACTAGAGAGAGTGAGTGAACATACTGTTATTTCTATTTAAGCCATTTATGGATTTTTTTTTAGATGTTTTATTTGTCTTACATCTATTTATCAGGTAAGGATCAGGGTCTAGATTTTAGCAGTTGCCATGGCATGAACAGTAAAGTGACAGCAGCTGTAACAGCAGTTCTTATGTTTTAATGCAACTGCTCTGGAAATGAGCTGTACACACAACCCACACGATTTCAAGCCTAGAGGAGGCTTAGGAGTAGGAAACGTAGATTAAAAGGGTCTTTCCATCCATTCATGCTAGGCACCTTACAACCACATGGAAAAAAACTCTGGCTAACAGAGTTTTTAACCACACTTTAACTTACAGTAAACCTCTCAACTGCAGTATCCCCCCTCTGTCATTTATATATACTGGACATACGTGCTAAAAGTGAGCATAAAGTAACCACATCTTACTCAAATGTCATACACCTGTTAAGGGCAAATTAACTAGACACTGTGTTTATTATAGTGTAGCTTGCTAGACCTCCTTGAGTTCAGGGTCAGTTGGTGTTTCTTTATGAACCCCTTTATGAAAGTTTTCAGTGCTTTATAGCTCAGCCATTAAATATTGCTCCAGGCTGAAGCTTCTTACAAAAGGTTTAATTCTAGAAGCATTTTTTTAAAAATATATTTTCAAAGAGATCTCTTTGGTCATTTTAAAACATAAAAAGGCTACCAAAAAAGGAAGTTAATTGGTTTTAGGCCGTCTTTAGGGCTCACCATAATTCAGAAGCAACTTAGAGCTGGCTATTTTTTGTGTTTGAAGCCTGTCTACTGACTTTATACTGGGACTTTTTATAAGCATGTCTATAAATAAGTAGTCCTACACCTTTTTAGGGTTATTACAGTTTCTTTTTCACCCCCATGGGCTGAAATTCTGCTTATCTGGCTCATGGAAAGTAATCCATACAAGCATGATAAGCAGTTCTAGGCCTCCATTTTTAGTGATTAAATTCTAGAGAACTAAATCTTTGCTTCATTTAGTTGTGTAATTTTAGGATGTTCTTTATATTTCACATTACCATAGAATTTCAGTAGTGTTGAATGTTGCTTGGCACTTCTGTGTTTGTGCTGAAATTAATTCCTGCCCTGGCCACACCAATGTTTTTAATTCCAGTTTTAGAAAGATATGCTTGTTAGCAGTGCTGCCTAAACCTGATCCTGCTCAAACTGCCCTGTTTTCTGCATGTTTCTGCTCCTGGAGTCAGGGGAGACCACAGTTTGAATGTTTAAAACCTCTAATACCACCCCTGTGACATGTGATTGGCACAACAAATCAAGAGGAACAGATTGTCCTTGGGGCATCACAGGAAAGAGACCAGGATTGATATCTGATCTCTGCATTCTGTGTGAGCCTCCCCACACAAAGGAGGAGCTCTTGCTTCCAAAGAGCTCTAAATGAAACCAAGACACATTTACAAAAGAATCTATGTGAATATCCATACTGAAGAACTTGAGAGCAAAAGGTGCTGGAAGCTGTATCAAAAACCTCCCCATGTCTGACTTTTGACTTTGTATCTGGAAAGCTGTGAAATCCCCAACAGCACATTCAGCTGTCCCAGTCTTGGCATAACTTGTACATCCTTCCCTCATCAGCTCCATCAAGGCATTAAACTACATTTACTGCAGAAATCTGTTTCTTTTAAAATGCTTAATTTCCCTTCCTCTCATCTGGGAGCCAACCAAGGCCTATCTTCAACTGGGCTTCCCGTCCCAGGGGAAAATGTCCTGCGAGTCAGTCCAAAGCTCTTGGGAGGACATGTCCTACTAGTGCAAAGCTCTTGTACACGTTACACCTAATATCAGGGTGACCCTGAGCTCAACCAAGCAAGGAGAGTGACACTTCAGGTGTCAGCATTGCTATGCACATGTCCTGGGGTGATGTTATGAGGCCGCTTTATTCCTTAACTGTCCGCTTAGTGCCCAAGGACATTGTGTCTTTTAAGATGGCCCTGGGGGGCGGGGCCACAGCCACAGGACCCGGGTGCGGGTCGGTTGAACAGCGGAGCCCAACGGCGCGGGGCTCCAGGGGTCCCGGCGGGGCTCGGGAGGGAGCGCGCTGGGAGCGCTGTGCTGTTCTTTGGTGGTTTTGTGTTCCGGCTAGCTGGAAATAGGTTGTGTTGTGGTTTTTTTGTTCTTTTTCCCTTCCCTTCGCCTTGCCTCACTGCCTCCCTTCCCTTCCCTCTGTCCGGAGAGCCGGCGGGCCTGCGGGGTGGTCCCGGCTGGTCCGAGCCCGTGTGTCTGTTCCCTCACCAGGAATTTGTTGTAATTTGAGGTTTTGGGTTTTTTATCCTGTTCTACCCTGTTTTGTTTTGTGTTTATGAACAGTTTGGGTTTCTTTCCAGCTTTGACTTGATGTAACCCATTTGTCTCATTGGCGGAGGAAAAGGGGAGGCCCTTGTCCCTTTGGAGGAGGCGCTCATTCCGGAGCGCTTCCTCCTAAAACTTTGTCTTCAAGGTCCGAGACAGTACATCACATGATCTACACAACAGGAGCAGCAGCAAAGAAAAGTTCCTTGGAATTTATGATTAAAGAGGAAATACATGTTTCTAAAAAGACAAAGGAAGCAAGGGAAAATAAACAAATAAATTTTCACATGCACTATTTTTGGTAAACCTCAGGGCAAAAGTCAGGTTTGAGCAGGAAAAAATATCTGTTCCATAATAAACTAAGATTTATTAACATTGTTAGGACAGCAAATATAAATGTAAACCTATACTTTACCTGTAAACTTAAACTTTTATTAGATGGTTTCATCCTAGAGCTGAATCTCTCTCTACAGCCACCCCTTCAGGTCTTGTCTCTCTCTAGTAGATTCTTTCTGCATAACAAATCTAATATATAGCTCTTCCCATACATTAATCACAGCACATCTTGATTACTGCAACATTCTTTTCTCTGCCTTGACAAAAGCAATCATCCTCACATCCATTAAGGATATGCCTGGCAAAAATTATTTTCTAGCTTGTTTATTTTAACTGTTTCACTCCGTCTTTTCATTTTCTTCTGTTGGCATAATTTTCATATCGTATCAAATATAAAACTAGCTGTTGTTGTTTTAATAACCTCATAGCTGATCTCGCTCACACATCCTATCAGCTCTTCTTCATTAATGAGTTGTTTACTCCTGTCTGGCCTATTAAAATTTCAAACATTTTCATGCTTTGTCCCATAGGTTGTCCTCACAGTCCCCAAAACAAGAAGTTTTCATGGTCAGAGATAATAATAATTTTGGTGTTCTTCTTCACTTCTCCTTAAAACTTTCCTTCTCCATGAAATCTGGAGAATCTTACCAGTAGTTAAACTCAGTGTGCTGGAACCACCACCTACCACTCTGACCTATAACTATCCCTTTGTTTCCCTGGAATACCCTCAGTTATGTCTGCAGCCATATGTTGTCTCTTGTCTTGGGCTCAGATGCATAATCAAATTGCCACAGCTTAATAAAGGCCATGTGTTGCTGAGCCAATGTAGTAAATTGCATAGTTCTAAACCATAGCACATTGGTTAAAATGCACCAACTTAAACCTCAGTGAAATGGGTAGAAGAACATAAGTTTACATCATGACAGCTGAGAGTACATATGCAGAGAGTCATCATGGAAACGTGTTAGACCATTGCAACTTAATTGTATGTCTGGATCTTTGCACATGGAACTGTGTTTGGAGTAAAACCTGGTTTTTTTGTTATAACCATGGAGTGTTTAGATGTCTTGTCTAGGGCAGGGCTTCTAGGATTTACTAGCAGAGAGTGAGTAACTACAAGAAATGGCACTACATAAAGACAGTGTTGCTTTTTGAACAGCCAAGTGTGCTGTTCCTGAAACAGTCTCTGTTCTTATGACACTCCCTGCTGTAGTATGGTTCTCAAGAGCTGGTAACACATTATCACATTGTTCATGGATCAAATATTTCTCTCTCTACTCAAAGTCATTTTGTCCATGTATTTGACTTCCACAGTTACATTTTGCACTCTCCTCTCCTGCAGTTTTTTCCACTCCTACTTCTTCAGTACCTAAACCACACCTTCGACATACTTTCTCCTCTTCTTCCACCCCCCACCTTTTTTTTTGTAGCAGGAGGCCTGGGTATGAGAAACTGAAAAAGTGTTTTTCACCCTCTAAAGCGCTCAAGATTTGGTACTGCCAATGTGACAGGAGTAACTCCTGAAATAAATAAAACTTTTAAAACCATTTTATATCAGAGTTCCCTTTGTTTGGGACTTAGTTGCAATCTCAAAATCACACAAGAATTTGTAGCCAAGATCAAGCTAATACGTAAAAGTACATTTTTTCACTTGCGATAATGAAGAGGACACAGGCAGAAGTTGAGGACATGTCTCAACAAGAGCTACTGACCAATTTGAAAATATCAGAAAATAACGGTTTTTGTCAATGAAAAGGAGATAATTGCTAGGCTTCCATTCTCCCTTCCACAAGGGCCACCTTCCAGCACTTCTACCTGGTGTATCTCTCTCTCTCCGCTGCCTATTTGAGCCTCCAAACTGCATGAAGAAGGAATCCTGGCTGCAGTGGTGTAAACACTACATCTTTATACATAATCCATGTGGCCAGGGAGAGGTGAGAAAGTTAAGGATCAATCCCTTGGTGAGTAGGAGTAGATAGGAACTGGCATATTGGTTTTTTAAAAAAAAAGAATTCCCTCCATCAGCAATATAGGCTTGTACAAGCAGCTATTAAATACAATTCTCAGAATTGCTATGGTGTCTCTGGAATAAAGTCTAAGTGAAAAGTGTTATTAAAATTTGTCTCCTAAATTGTTTAGCCAGAAAATGCAGCCAGAGGTTCTGAATGTGTAAAGGAAAGCATATGCACGTGTTCAATTTCAGACACTTTCAGAGAAAAAATAATTAATCTTCTCTGCAATCTAGTGAAGTAAGCACATAACCCTGTGAAAAACTACACTATCAGGGGGAAGGAAGACAGGGAAAAAGACAGAGAAGAGGAATCAGCCTGGCATGGTTAAATGATTTGTTCATGAACAAGATCCATCATCAGACTTAAAGAAAGACCCAGCTTCCACTGAATTCCAAGAAGGAGTTTAGCAGTTCCAAGCATCATTCTCAAACACAGGAAGTGTGTGATCCTTATGTACCTGTCATTGTTTAATAGTTCTTTACATAGATCCCATAGTTTAGGCTAAGAATCAAAGTCTATTGGTTTTGTTATTGAGGATATTTTTCCAACATTACTGTCTAAAAAAAATATCCAAAGCAAATACTACAAGAAGGCAATCCTTCCTGCAAACAGATTAGCCAAACACTGATAATACTGTCACTTTGGATTTCTATATAAAAAAGAAAACAAAACAGACAAACAAAAAAAACCCCCAAATAAAACGAAAATATCCCAAATCCTAAAATGTGGCTGATTTGAAAACAACTTGGCATGCATGTGCTTGGCTGTTTTCTAGATCATGGTCACAACTATTGCTACAATTGCAAGTATTTAGATCTAGATCCTTCCAGCTTTATCAGTATTTCCTTTGAGGAGAGAGAAAAGGTAACTTTGGCTTTTTCAGTGGTTGAGGAATTTTCTGAGGTGAGGGAAGTCTTATTTTCCCCTGCAGTTCACCTAGGTCTGTTTGTAGTATAAGAGACTACCCCTCTAATTACGTGTTTTATATTTGTCTAAGGTTTTCAGCCAATTTATTTCTGCAGAAAAGTGTATCTTTAAATTGTGAAAATCACTCCATAAATTCTGAGTTAGAACAGTCAAGGTCTGATACCTTATCTGTGCTCTTACTGTGTACAAGGTCACATCATCAGCATGTAGATGTACAGAATATTTTATGAACTATACAGCGTTGACAGGTCATTAATAAAAACTGCGAAAGTAAAAGGCCTCTAATTAGCTCCTGAGGTAACTTTGCATGTAACATTTTCACCCCAGATTCAACACCATTAAACAAAATGACTGGTGTTTGCTCTCTAATGTAGCCAGAGAACCATTCTTCTGTAGTTAAACTCAGCCAAATTGGGGGAAACTTTTAGATAGCAATATGTTGTGATTTACTGGAACAAAAGGCCACAGCCAAATCAAGATAGATAGTTCCCACATAAAAAATTATGATGTATGTCTGTAACAATATCAAGGTTACCTTGAAAAGAGCAATGTGGCAGGCCAAAAACACAACTAAAATAGGGTCAATACATTCTCTTTGAAAGGAACACTCATTAATTTTTGAGCAACTGTGAGAAAACAGAAAACACAAATAGGTTATAATTAGGGTGATACAACAGGGTTACTAAAGCATCATTTCAAATGGTCGATTATCTCAAATTAGAAAGACGATATTGTAATAAAAATCCAGCAACAGGTTTGAGAAGAGCTTACAGAAAGCATTTAAAGAAACCCAGGGTAAGGTTCCCAGTGGTTATCACACTGACTAGAAGGTGGGCTGAGAGCAAGGAGCCACTTCTTTTATGAACCTAGTTTCTCCACTGCATTACAGATGACTAAAAGGACTTTTCATGAGCAATTTGTAAGGCCAGGTAATTCTAAGTATCCAGGTGCTATCAGACTGAAGGCAAAATGCCTTTTTTAAGGCATTCTTTTAAAAAAAGCTTTTCGTATGAAAGGTAGGAATGCAAGATTGCCTGGGTGACAGTGGCTGGGTTGAAAAGGAGTGAAAAAAATATTTCAGCCTATATTTTGGTGAGTGTATTACTTTTTACTGTGTGCTATTCAATATTTATAGTGATTGGTCACCTCAAATGCATTTGCATTGCTTCTGCTGTCTGGATTACTTGACAGAAAGAGATTAATGAAAATTTGAGATGGCCAGACAAACTAATCTGAGTGTGAAGAGATTAGTATACATAGCCATGAATTACATTCTATAACCATCTTGTAACTTGAAAGTTCTTAGTATAAAAGGAGTACAAGGC
This sequence comes from Corvus hawaiiensis, assembly GCF_020740725.1. Classification (NCBI taxonomy): domain Eukaryota; kingdom Metazoa; phylum Chordata; class Aves; order Passeriformes; family Corvidae; genus Corvus; species Corvus hawaiiensis. Next base: position 6,378,040 of record NC_063216.1, read on the forward strand.
CTTTTAGATCAGTATCTAAACTTGAATGCCATGTTGAAAATTTCAAATAACTGGAATCTATTTTAAAGCCAATTAATAACCCAATAACCTGCTTCACTCTGATATAATAGAGAAAATAATTTGTGCCAGTTTGCAACACTACATTTTGACATCTTTCCAGCAGACAACCTGAACAATGTGTGTTTTCATGATTTTAAATCTAATAATTCTTCTAAATTGCAACATGAAAGCTCAGGTCCATTGTTTTTACATCCACCTCAGAGGGGCAAGCTGCCAGTCTTTAAATGAGACTCCTTCTAAAATCACACCCCAAGTGCTCCTTCTGCCACCCCTCATATTTAAGGTAGGTTATTTCCAGAGAGAGATGGTGGTCTGGAACATGGAGCAAACAAATAGCCAGAGCTGGAGGTATGGGAGGCTCAGGTTTCGCCCAGACTCTCATACTGATGCCCACACATCATGAGGCAAGAAAGATGAACAGGAAGGGCAAATTTTCTTCTATGTCAGTGATTTTGTGACAATAAGGCAAATCTGAAGAGTTTTTCAAAGGGCACAAAGTCATTGCTTGGTCCTAGGCAACGTATAGTAATGGAAGGTGTATTCCTGGGAATCATTCTGATGTGGCCCAAAGAGAGTTCAGTGCAAGACATAATGTCTCTCCAGCCAACTGCCATGTGATTTCTCCCTACTCAGGCTTAATAACTTTCCTAATAAGTTTTTTAGATGAACTACAGATGAAGCTGGTTTGTTACTTTTTTTTCCCCAAGTGGTAATTTCCCCCATTATACTGAAATAGAGATACTATCACCACCAGTGTGGTTGTTACCATAGTTCCTAAGCAGAAGATTGCAATAATATCTCAAGAGAACACTGGTCCTGAGCACTCAGGCTGTGTCTAGAAGTCAATAGAATTCCTTTCTACCATACCATGGACTTGGTGGCAATATTTGTTGAACATTACCCAGTTTGTAAATGGTTAACAGAAATATAACCCATCTACATAAAATGCTGTCAGATCTACTGCTGACAACACCTGTATTTCATTCTTTCATTAATACCATTGGACAAAAGAAAATAAAAATGGTATTTATTGCTAAATGTTTAGCCTAAGTAGGAAACATGGAATTAGGGTACTATAAGAGAAACTCATTAGGATGTTATCCAGATATGATGGAGAAGTTACCTTCCAATGTCTCTGAATATGAGAGATACATAGAAATAAATACAAATTATTAGGACTTACCATAAGTGATATATTTGAAGAAGAAAATGCTAAAACCACAGGCATTTAAAATTCAATAATGCAATTATTTCTGCGTTATTATAGTATTAGCTTGTTAATCATATTGACAATTTTCTGTTTTATTTAATAAATAAAAGTCTTATGCTGATGGAGTTGTCAGTGTTTTCTGTGGCAGCCATAAGAAATACCACCATAGCAGCAGTGGATAACTTTAAATTGAAAGATGTTATCATTTAATAGTTACTACCTGACATGCTGAAATTTTTTGTTATTAAATTTAATTTAGGTAATGACTAATGTAGAGATAGGGTCACCATTTTTTTTGCACAATGATGTGGGCAGCTCTCTTTTGTGTGCTTATCCAGACTTAATCATAGAATGGTCTGGGTTGGAATGAACCTTAAAGATCTTCGGACCCTTTCCACTAGACCAGGTTGCTCCAAGCCCCATCCAGCCTGGCCTAGAACACTTCCAGAGATAGGGCATCCACAACTTCTCTGACCAGCCTTTTCCAGTGTCTTACCACCCTCACAGGAAAGAATTTTTTCCTAATATCCAATCTAAGCCTACTCTCTGTCAGTTTGAAGCCATTTCCCGCTTTCCTGTCACTCCAGGCTCTTGTAAATAGTCTCCTTCTATCATTCTTGCAGGCTCCCTTCACGTACTGGAAGGGGCAATTACCCCAAAGCCTTCTCTTTTCCAAGCTGGACAATCCCAAGTCTTTCAGCCTGACTGAGGTCCATGCTTCCATGTCTCCATGACTATGGCTGCCCCTCCAGACCCAGCACAGGTGTATCTGTCTACATGACAGCAAATTTCAAGTACCATGCAGTTAATATGATATGACCTAACCAGATGGTCAACCATGCTTTTTGTCTCCAGACACTGTTAATTTGTACCAAATTCAACTGAGGGAGAAAGGCTGATAATTTTCAACCTATCAATCAACCTCATTTTACTTCGTGTTTTGCACACGTTTAGATGTTGCTGGTTGCTTAACGAATATGCACATATATTTACTCCAAAGTTTGCAGCTCAATGTTCTTTGATAGGCACTTCCAGTATTTTCTATCCAAATGAACGTAACTCTTCTGTAAAAGTAGACTAAATGTCAAATCAAAAGCTGATTAAAAAGAATGTTAAAACAAATTGCAAGTTTTTAGTGAAGAACTAGAGGCATGCACTAGGACTATAGTCTCTTCTACTGAACAGCTTTTTTTTTCCTTCTGGAGCTACTGAGATCCAGGGATCCTCAATCTGCCTATTTCACTGATAAGCAGAGATATTCTTTCATGTTGTGTTTTCAGTTGCCCAAACTGGACATCTGATTGATTGCCAGGGCCCTCATTTCTACTTCAATCACTAACAGAAGAATGATCTTTAATAGAGATAAAATTCTGACCAAAACTAGAAGACACACACCACATGAGAGTGATCTACTCAACCCTGTGTATTGCTCTTGAGATCTTATCTGTACAGATGGCTACAGGAAGTGGATTTGAAAGAATTTGAGCAAGAAAAATGTGTGTGGAGCAGATGCAGACATATTGTGACAATCAGATTTAGCCACAGGAGGCAGCCAAACAAATGAGACCAGGTTGGGTGGAAAAGGACCTCAACCAGTTTTATTTCAGCTGGCATTTGTTCCTTTCTTTTTTTTAGTTTGTAGCTGAAAGCAAAGTATTTCACTTATTCAACACCAAGAGCCAATTCTCTTTGTCTGGAGGAGCTGAGCCCAAGTGAAGAAGTGCACAAATACAAAACTCCACTATGATATACAGAAGAAAACAACATCCTGCTCCCTTCACCTAAATCTAAGCCTTCAGAGAAATCTGATGATCTTATTTAGTCCATAGATTAAGATCTCAGCTAAAATGTAATAAAATTACAATAAAGGTTATGTATCAATAAGGTGTCAGTTGTGCACAGAGATGAAGTATTCTAGTCATAATTAAATTTCAAATCTAATTTTAATGTGAGGAGTCCTTTTAATTACATTGCAATATTTTGCTTTTGTAGGAAGATGATTGCTATAGCATCTTTTATCTGTAATTTTCTTTTAATTAAAAAATGTAAATAAATCAAAACCAGCTACTTAAAATACTTACATCTTAAGTGAAAAACAAACAAAAAATGCAGGAATTTCACCATCCATGTCTTATCAACTGAATCACACCTAGGCATAGAATGGAGGGTGATAGGGGGGTGCCTAACAAAGTGGTGAATTTTACATTATCACTTATTTCTTTCACATAACCAGAAATGGCCAAATTACTTTGGCCAAAGGTGGAAAAAAGAGCTTCCTCAGAGCAAAGAATGTCAGACAGGAAAGATACAAAACCTTTTCTTCAGAAGGTGTTTGGACTGTAGGGCATCCTTTGAAAATCTGCTGGAAGCTTCCCTACAGTGCACTCCTCCAGCCAATCCCACCAGCCTAAAGTGTTCAACAGCACAAAAATACCAGGTTACTCTGATTATTAGCACTTACAACCCTCTTTCTGCTTATTTGTCCTCCTCATGTTTCTTTCAAGCACTTTAGTCAGTTTATATCACCTGCCTGCGTGCTAACTTTGTGTGTTGGCTTAAGCAGTTCCTTTTTTCCATGGTATTAGACTTCCTGATGGGATGGCTTGAAAAGAAAAATGTTTCTTCTGGGCCTTCATTTCTCTCAGCAAAATAAACAAGTGTCTTACAGTCTTTTAAGACAGTCTCGGTTTCCCTGAGCACCGCCTACAGTCTGAGTTTGTCTTTGCTCTATAGAGGACACAAGAATTTTATCAGGAGTGAGGAATGCCAGGCAGATTTCCCAGGCCCTCTGCTGTGGCATAAATCGATCACTATTCCTATGATAAATATCTCTTTACAATGTATTAAGACCAGTTTTACCTTTGCAACAAACTTCTCATATAGGAGGAGTCATCCACAATTGGTTCCAGGTAACCCTGTATTATTATGCAGTATTGCATTCCGACTGTAAAATATTCCTGCTGGGCTTTTTTCCATCAGCAAGTTTCATTGCAACATTTTATACCAAAATTATTTAACCAAATCAACCCAACACTTGTAGTGGAACTTCCTTAATTAAACCAATGACTCCTTTTCTAAGGAAAACTGCATTTTTAAGAAAGAAAGTTATTAATTTAGTCTGGCATAATCTTTTTTAAAGTCATGTTATATTCTATCCTATTTTCTATTTATCCTTCATCTTTACTGTATTCTACAAGCTTTTCTTTAAAGCCTGACTCACAACTGATGCTGGATAATTAGGCTTGTAAGTGTCCAAATACTCTTTTTCCTCTCTTAATATATATGTATATTGCAAATATGTATGTACATTGCTATGTGAACATGTCTATAGAATTATTAACTTTTTACACAGTACTTTCCTGACTTGACAGTTGTTTCTGCCACAACACATGAAAAATCAGATACAATTTCTTCAGAGTAGTGGATTGAAAGTTATCTGCTACCCCAAGACTTGAACAGATTAAACAAACAGATTAAACACTTTGAGCCTTGTGATAATTCCATGTGATAATCTCCACTTTCATTTCCATTCATTTGCTCCCACTAGCTGACCCACCTTTGCTTTCCTTATTAAATATAATTAGGTTAATGGCAAAAGGCAATTTTTTTTGTTTGTTTTGGGAGGATACTCCTACAGAGTAGAATATTTCTGTTTTGTCTTTCTTTAGTCTCTTCCTATTTATACGTTTGGGTAAAAAAACCTTTACTACTTGTTTGAATGTTCTTTGCAAATCATACCATACCTTTACTACTGGCAATTCTGAGTTTACCAATACAACTCCTGGCCTTTAAGACACAGTCTTCTTTGTTGCTCACCCCACTCTTTCATTTTAGGGTTTTTTCTTATTTCTACTGTACAGGTACTTAGGGCTCTTTTTTTTTTTTTTTTTTTTTTTTTTTGGTCCAATAATATTTACCTTTTTGCTGAGATAAAAATTCTTAAAAGATTTTGAAATATGGATTAAATTCTAAATTTCTTCTGTGCTTAAATCCACACTTTCTCAGCCCAACTCATTTAAAAAACTTCTTTTATTAGATTTTGTTTTTTGAACTGAACCTCATCCAGTCATTTAATTTAAATTCTATCAACTCATGGTCACATTTTGAAAGGGTTATTTTCCCTTCAAGTCTCAGTTGATACAGATTCTCAGGTGTTCAGTGAATTTCATCAAAAGAAACAATCTTTCTCCCATCTAATCTCTAGACTCCAACAGATACATGCTCCAGACTCCAGGGACATGCCAAACACCAGTAAGAAGCTGGTTTAGCAGACAGTGGTCACTGGGGTACTGCAGCATTCCAGTCTTGGCTTTTTCCCTCAGAGTCTTTATTAAAAGTTGCAAGAGTGTAACTTATATTGGATAACTCCAGTGCTCCACTTAGATAAATGAAGGTATTGTAAATACTGTTAGAGTTCATGTTACCACATCACATGACCCTTGCCAGACAATTTCGTTTTTTAATCAATAGCCCAACTTTCCTGTTAACAGTTCTGGGTTGTTGGCTTTTAACTTTAGCACAAACATTTTCTAATTTTCAATTACAATTCATGTGTCTAATGCACATTATAATGTCATCATGCACCAGCAGTCTATGTAGAACCTGAAGGCAATTTTAATAAAGTCCTTAACTGGGACTATTTTTGAGGGCAACATGTGAAAATGATGTTTTCACATCAGAAAAAGACTGTAGATTGGCATTCATATGCAATATGTGCTTTGAAGCATTTCTGTAGCATTCATGAACCACTGGATCTGACATGGACTTTAAAAACTCTGCTTGCCTTGAATCAACAATAAATCAACATTTTATATTTACAAAGTCATCCACAACCAGCAAAAACTTTAGTAACAGAAACAGATGTGTAACAAAATGAAAAGAGCCAAATAAGTAAAATATTTTATTTCTACATTTGGTATATATTGGCAGCACTTAGCCTTGGAGGGAGAAAAGATTAGGCCAAGCTTGGAGATTTTTGATCAGATTCTTCAATTTTTCAAGAAGTCCAAATATCTGACTTTGCATCACTCTCTCTTCTAGAAGCGGTTAGCTGATGGTGGCCAGACCTGAACAGCAACAGCACTAAGTTCTTCCTCAGCACAGTGCCATAGGAAAAAAATGACCACAATTATTTTTGGCCTGGATGCAGCTGAAGCTGTTGCCATCACTGTTAGACATTCCCCCCTACCCTGGCAAAGGTCACCAGCCACTGAGGAGCCTGCGGGGTACGTGCTCCTCGCCCGCAGCAGCTCAGGGCGTTCAAGGAAAATGCCATCATCTTCCTTTGACTTCTGTGCTGGGAGAAGGAGCAAAGACAGGGCCCTTTCTTCCAGTGCAACACTGTGGAGGTGACTGCAGGGGTAGGGGACAGAGCTGAGGAGAGCACTGCCACAGCCACATCCAGCCAGGCTGCTCAGTCAGAGCAGACAGATGGACAGGTAACAGTACCACAGTCACTGTCACACTGAGCCCAGTGAATTCCACTGTCACTGCTTTAATGGATGTTTTATGGTCTGATCAATTCTGAGTTTCTTTAAAAATGTGCTGTGTTGATGTAACATCCACTTAAAAAAATTCCTTCGAAAATTTCCTAAGGCTTCAGCAGGAGCAGGATTAGGCCAGAGCTAAACACATCTAAAAATCCGTCCTTTGAACATGCTGAGCAGGTCAGGGGTGAGAGAGGAACAGTGTTTTACACTTAGTATGACCATTTCAGTGTCAGTTTTATAACAGTTTTCTAAAGGTGCCATCTCTACAGAACTGAGCTTGCTTTCATTTTCTTTCTTTTTTTTTCTTTGGTTTACTTTGATTTTATTTTTTTTAATATGACTTTTTTTGGACCAGAGGAACAGTTACTATAGTGCTTTTTTGCAACTTGGCTTGGCTCCTGCCAGCGTCTCTGGGTGCTCACAAAGTTCATGTTATGCTGCAATAACTCCCATCCCAATGCATGCTGAGATCGCAGCCCTCTCGCCGAGGAGCTCAGGAGTTTCCTACACTAATTGTACCCCTGCCAGTTGCCAATTTCCCGGCAGCAGCACAAGCCAGACTTTCTTACAGGCTGTTAATATTTTCCACTCCAGTACCCACTGCCAAATTCTCCCACGGCTTGCTACAAGTTTCCTGACAAGATACGCTTGTAGCACGACATACAGGAGATTCATAAAGGCAGCTGAGGCCAAGTTCCGACTGCCCAGGACCAAAGGAGGGCCTGGGCAGCAAGGTGGGACCTGGCCAACTTGTTCTTCCTGGAGAACACCTGGCCATGGTGGGTTTGCACCAGTGTGACCCAAATCAGAGGCACGATGCACGACGACACAATGCTTCCTGGGAAAAGCAGACACGAGTGTTGCTGGCAGCTGTGGAAGAGCCAGAGCACAGCTCCAGGCGAGCAGTGGTGACTAAGCCATGCCAGGCCCAGAGCAGCCCAGGGGACATGGTGACTCAGAGGCACACCTCTGGCTCCCCATCCTTCCCCCGCTTTCCCTGGTGTGGACAGGGTCAGCCACAAACAGTGACATGCCCCCACAGCTCCCTGAGGACACACACTATGACAGGGTGTCTGCGCCCAGAAATCCTTTCCTGGACTCCTCTGCCCACATCTGGAGCCACCATGGGGCTGGGCAATGGTGAAACACAGGCCAGCCCAGGGGAAACAGCCAAAAGGAGAGCTCAGAGCTGCCCAAGCCAAGGGAGCCCCATAATTAAAAACTGATCTGGCAGGAGACAGGAGACAGCAGAAACTGTGTCTTTGCTGGCCAGGAGACTGAGAAAGGGACAAGCCGTTGCTGGTGCTTGAGCAAAAAATAGGCCTGATGCTACAGCAGTTTGCAGGGGCTAAGAACAATGCCCTGCCAGAACTGTGTGGCTGCAAATAAAGGGGACAGGCAGTATGAGTCACTTGAGTCCACTCATTCTTACTGTAATACAGAGGAAAAAGAATAAATAAGACCAAAATCTGGTTTCAGAAGTTGCATTATTATTTTCCCAAGGAAGCTGGGCGAAGTGGTGATCTGCACATCAGTTAGTGAGAGATGATGCCTGGTGCAAATGCAGGACCCGGGAGGGTTGGTGTGTAGCTGCCACCAGAGCCTGCCACCTCTGCCATGGCCACAACAATGCAGCAAAGCTCAGCTGGCCACCACAAGCCTCTGCAAGCCCTGAACCCCAGGGAATTATGGCAGAGGCAGGCAGAAACATAGCCAGGAAAGGCACAAACTTTGCTGACGATGCTTTTGATGCTGCAAAACTTCAAGCCCTGAGACCTGGAGTTGGGTTTCTAAAAATACCAAAAGTCTTACATGTTTAATCTACAATTATTTTGAAAGATACGCTCAAAAAAAGACAAATCCTCCAAAATCCCAAGCTAACCAATTCTGTAAACACTCATTACTTTTAAATTGGCCTTGAAATTTTCAGGTGGGTTAGCTAGTGATACCACATACCAGAAACACCTCAGAAAAAGCTGCAGCATATATTACACTCACTCTTCTGCCGGTCAAAAATACGTTCATTTTCAATAAAAGCAGTAAGGAAGAACTGCACATCCTGATGGAGGGCGTAACTTTACAGCACTGCATGTTCATTTTGCTCAGACAGTCCTATCTTCCTCTGTCACCTGCCCCAGGGGTACTAGTGCACATACACACATTGCAGCCCTGAAGCAGAGGAATCTTGCCTGCTCCCTTATGGATCCAAGCTGGGTCTGGGGAGTTCCATCAGATCAGCATTTGGTGAGGAAGGAAAAATGGGCTTCTGCAACCACAGTACACTCCACCTCTCTTACACAGAAGTAGCCCAAGAGCAAGTACTTAGTAGGTAACACACATAGTTTTGTTGTGTATTTCCAAAAACAATCATCCATTTATTTCTGAATCCTGGATGCACCCTGATCATCACAGAGCCATTTCCCAGTCTGCTGCAGCCTATTTGGTTCAGTAGTTTCCACAACACTGTAAGTGTGGGTTTATCTTCGCTGGCTACATCACCCTTTAATCTTTGTTCACAGATCCCTTTCTCAGACAGCTCTTATTTTCCATGCAGCAGAAGCAGTCACAGACTCTCAAACTTATTATGACTTTCCCAGTACCATTGTCTCTGTGTTTGCTGCTGCTTTGGAAGAGCACAGCTTCTCCCCACTTGTTGATTTCCCTCCAGTCTTCCAGACATCATCTCACGTAATTTTGCCACGGTTTTACTGCCAGATCACTTGCCAAACCACTTGTAGCTTTTTTTTTTTTTTTTCCTGAGCTGCTCTGCAGAGGTTCTGTGCTTTGGTTCTGTACAAGCCTCTCAGTATCAACTTTTTTCCCCTTGTCCTCTGCCAGCCAAAGATTATCCATATAAAGCAATTTAAAACACACCATTAAAAGGCTTCTTTGCCATAGTGTTCCCAGTTATTTTACTTTTAGGCTTTTATCCTAGGTTATTATAATATTTTTTTAAGTTCATTTTTCCAAGATCAACTCCAAAAATATCTGATCTGACAGGCTATGGTAGGACACTACAGAAATACCTTCACAAAGCTCAGGAGCATCTGCATGATTTACAGCTTTTTTTGCCTGTTTAGTTCAATGTTTGGAAATGCTGCGATCTAAGCATTTGATCCCAGTTGTTTTTTTCTAATTTGTTTCACAGCCCTTTTTGGCAGAGAGTTGCTATCTTCTCAGTGCAAAGGACTAGTCTAGTTGAAGTATTGACAGATAGTCACACTTCCAGAAATCAGGTTACTCGGCACAAAGAAATGCTTGAGGGATAGAACATGGCAGCAATGTTTGAGTCTGGGCAATAAGTAATTCAAGCTCCTAAAGAGAGAACCTGTGCTGGCATGAAGATGGACCAGTGGCTAGAGGTGAGAAAGTAGCAAGGTTACCCAGACTGTGCAACAGAAAGTTTTACAAGACCCTGAGCCAAACTGAGCACCAGGAGTGCTGTTGATGCACTGGAGTGGTGTGGTGTAATGATAAGTAACACTGCTGCTGGTAATGTTTCTGTCCAAAATGCTCTGCACTGAGCCAAGTCCTGTTCTGAAACTTTGCACCATTGACCCCGAGCTTTGTAGCTGCTGAGCTCCTCAGATCAAGTTTAGACACTTAATAGATCCATTGAGTTAATTAAGGGAGGTAAATTGTCTGCGATTGTTAACTAGAACAGGAGAAACAGTTGAGGGAACAGGGGATGGCAAAGGGAATGAATTGAGATTACGCAGGGATTTTATTTTATTCTCAGGAATAAAGCTTGTTTTATGAAACAAAATGAGCAAGGTGGAGACACAATGTTATTTCATGATGGGACTAAAAGAGAAGACAGGGCTCTGGGCAAGAGTCAACACCTTAATCTCTGAGCTATTAGAGTGGTGGTCTTAGTAGAGGAGAAGCATCTGCAAAACCTGTAATATATTTTAGTATCATGTAACAAAACTATTAAGCTGTTATTGAGCAATCTCTAGAGTGAAAAGGACCAGGTATCAGGTTATGGCCAAGGATTTTATTGGTCTGCAGGATCATTGAGGAATATATTTAAAATGTTGATTAATCCATTAGATGCTAAGTGTGGACTCTGTTCCTTTTGGCATATTGTGGTTTGCATCCTTGAATAGGTAATATGATATATTTATGTATGTGATTATCAATTACTGTGTGAGGAGTGATTAAATTTATATGTTCAAAACCTGATGGACTTTGACTGTTTTCCATTTAAAGAAACCCGTGCTTATATGGAAAGCATAAATCATCAGCCCATTCTTAAAAGGCAATGATTGCAGAATAATAATTTATAATAACAACATTAATATCAATTATTCTGCCTGTAAGAACAATTCCTGCATACACTAAAATATGAATGTGACAGCGATAAGATTATATGTTCTTTTGCTTCTGACTGTGTTTGCAAAGGCTCATGCACTGCCATTTCTGAAAGGGGCAAAAGCTTTTCTAGTCACATCTAACTACACTTCTGATAATGAAAATATCCCACACTTTGACATTTTACCACTAGATACACTAAATTCAACAGTGTGTTGGGTCACTACCAGTAGCTAATCTGGAATTGGAGCAAGACTGCAGAGGGAGAGAATCCAGCAAAGAACCTTGAACCACTAAAATAATGCAACAGAATCCCAGAGAATAAACTAAATCTCTTGTTTTTAAGAGCAATGGGTAAAAAAGGTGTGGGTATTGATAATTCATTAGGACTTTTTTGTTCTTGCTAGTAAGAAAGCCTAAAAGATGATAAATTACCCCAGACAAAGCCTGTGGTCATTATTTGGTCCCTCTTCAAGGAAAGATTCCCTTGTCCTGGAAGTGGGAAGTGCTCTGATGTTAATGGAAGGTATCTGAGAGGAGAATATACCCCCTTGGCTTGTTATGATCACATTAGATGCTGGCTTGGCGTATATGTTCTCAAACTTAAACAGCAAAGCTTCAGCAGAAAAAAAGTACAGCCAAGAACCATGTTGACTTAAGAAATGAGAATGTTCATAAAAAGTAAGAACTGACCTAAACCAGATCATTATATTCTCTGAGGTTTGTTAAGTAAAATATTTTAAAAATGGCTTTCTATGTCTCTGCATTTCAACACTCACTGGAGAAACTGCAGTTATAGGTTCTTTGGAAATGCAAATTAGACAACAGTGCTTGATTTTGCCTGGCACAAGAAAGGGAAGCGCTAAAATATTTTATGATGGGTCTGAGCCAGAAGTCTAGAAGACTAGAGTTAAAGCTAGAGGTTTAGATTGATCTTTAAAAGAAAAGCTTTGTCACAGATTTTCTATTCCCACTGAATTCAGGACATACTGAAATCTCCTGAAAACTGATATTCTCTTGAGATTTTCTACCTCTCATTTTCCATCAAGTTTGTACAAAAGCACTACCTCATTTCATGGCTAATTTTGAAAACTTGCATAAGAAATGTGAGACCAAACCACAAAGTTTGGATAGTGATCTGTACTTTCTTCAAGTTTGGGGGGGAGTATTAGAATCACAACTGCACCATTTTCAATAACTCCCACTAGGTCTGAACTGAAAAATAAAACTAGGCTTGTCTCTAAACACTGAAACAAACTCTGGTCCAAGTTATGTCCAACAAAATAACAGGGGGGTGTTATTGGCCTGTTTTTCTCTTCCTTCTGGGACTACTTAATAGATATAGATCTCTTCCATCACTGAACATTTGCAAATTAATGTGCATCCATTTTGTAATTCTTCCTTATCATTGCCCTGTACTTTACGTCAGCACACATATTTCTATTCAAGAGATCATTACTATTATTTTAAAACAGATGGTTTGAACATAATCCACATAAATAGTAGATTGGCAGTGCCAGTCATGATGGCATGTGTAGAAAAGAGCTGGCTGATACAACAATATTTAAAGATTAACAGTCTGGGACACTAGAAATGACAGTGTCTCTTGCCACTGAACCTAATGCTTGTGCTATGGCATTCAAAGAAAGGCACAGCAGTCATCATGCCAAAAGATCTGGTAAACGCACAGATTTTATAAAAAAAGTTTGAGTTTTACTGTAGCTCTCTACCGAAAGCAGTGGGGAGTGGCATAGAGCCCTTCATAGAGAGGAGGTTTGAAACTCACACTCCTTCCTGTCCTTGTGTTGGCATCAACAGATGGAGGGCTCACAAAAATCTGTGCCTTGGCCACTTCTGTGAACATGCCAGGCATGGCTTTGACTTTTTCTCTGGGACACTAGGAAATTACCATTATTATATTAATTAAATAAATTAATTAAATAAATAAAAATAAATATAATATTATTATTTATTGTTTAAAATTACTTATAATCAGTGTCCAGTAGAACCTGCAAAACCACTGTATATTTTAGAAGCATTCTTTCTGTCTGTGTGCTCTGCATCTGACCCTGATGCAGCTGTATCTATCTCAAGTTGCAGCTGACAGGAGGAATGCGACATCACTCTAAGCTGTCACTTGTGTCCAGGACACTTCATCAAAATATCCATTGAATAGCCACCTCTCTACTGCCAATTTATTCCCTCTGCTTGGGTTGCCATGCTGACTCATCTCCCAGTCCTAAGCTTGTGCATATTCACGGAATCACAGAATGGTCTGTGCTGGAAGCAACCTTAAAGACCATCCTGTTCCAAACCCCTGCCATCAGTAGGGACACATTTCATTAGACCGAGTCGTTAAGAGCCCCATCCAACTTGGCCTTGAACACTTCCAGGGATGGGGCATCCATGACTTCCCTGGGAAACCTGTGCCAGGGCCTCATCACCCTCACAAGGAAGAATTTCTTCCCAGTATCCAGTCTAATCTCTCTGCTTCAGTTTAAAGCCATTCCCCTTTGTCTTGGGTCTTGCTTGCTTGCAGGTCTTCTTGAGCAACCAAGGTCCAAGTTTTTCCTAGCTACAAGATCAGCTAAGACCTGTCTGGATTTTTCATTAGGTTTTTGACACACATGTCCTTATTTTAGCTCCAAGGGCAACATTCTCACTGAGGTCAGGAAGGACAACCGAGACCCATGCAACACTCCATGAATAGTAAGAAACAATAAAACCAGCAAGGCTGTCAGTGTGATTTCCACTGTTGGTTAAAGGGAAGTGATAATGTGCTGGTTTGAACAACAGAGCTAATAAACGACACAATTTTAATTTCAGTAGCTTGTCGAAGGACTAAAAGCTTCAAGTGCCCAACAAACCCTTTGAGGGGTTACATGTGATGCACATTCACAAGTCATGAAGTCTGCCCACAACTCTTGTTTAACCACATGACACTTCAGTGGAACAGCCAGCCTCATGTTCAAAGTGTCACTGCTGCCTTCCCAGCCATGTGCTGACATGCCTCAAGGGGATTTATCCAGGGTTATCCAGGACCCGGGGGGGTGGGGAAAAGATAAATTGGTTGAAAACTTCACTTGCAGGCTCCTAAGAACATTACAGCATATGTGGAAATGTAAAACAGCTTCTTGTGCAAGCTGTAACACACTAAAAGAAAAAACACTTAAAACATCTTCAAACTATCAAAGCCAGAGATAATTTGATAGAACCTCACAAATCCCATAATCTGCTGTAAGTAGTAGCTAAGACTTTGGCTTCACCCATGTGTCTGCAACTGGGGAAAAAGCAAGAGAATAATTTATCCAAGTCTGGGGTAATGAAGTGTTAACAAAAACCATATGAAGTTATTACTACAACCACAGGCCGCAGAATGTGAAGGAAGGAGGATCTCAGGAAACCTACCTGTTTTCAGTCATCTCTTGCTTCATAGTTCATCCAAAGGTGTTCACCAAAACAGGAGGCAAGCAACAGAAATTAAATAATTCATTAGGCCTAATGAATGATGCTGATCATATCATCTCTAAAATACAGTCAGCCAGCATTGATGTATATATAGTTTAACTCGTTCTTCCCAACTTTATTAGGTACATATGTCTACAGCAGACACAAATGAAACATTCTACAACTAGGCTCCAAGCCAAAAACTAATTTATTCTTTAATGTGGTAGTGATTACTTGGTGGTTCCTTGAGCAGAGATGACAGGTCTGAGCTAATGGAGTTGTACTGTAAGTTAATATAAATCATGACAGAGCAATTAATTACAGAAACCACTGTAAATCCCTTTGTTAGTTTTCCCCATCACCAGAAGGATTTAATAATGTTCATTTTGCTAAGTTCCAGTGACATTTACAAGTCCTAAACCATTTTTAATCAAATCAATATCTCTGGCTGCTAAATTTAGTTGTGCTTTGCTAGCAAGTCCTGGAATGCATCTATACTAATGTTTCCTACCTTCTGTTCAAGTAAATTGTACTGAAGCCCCGCACTTCCTCTGCATTTCTTTACATTGAGTAATTGGGATTATTTTCTTAATGAACAACACAAGAAATAAGTGCATCCAAAGGAATTAGGAGACAGTGAGCTAGATAGATATACAAATATCAGTGCTTTTGATGCATCTCACAGTTCAAAAATTTAAGGAAATTTCCCTTAATTAGCAGAAAACTCTCCAAAGAACTGTGGGTTGTTTGGGAACCAGGGCCCTCCAACAGAGCTATGAGTAAGCCAACATGGTAAAGATAGGATACAGGGTACAGTGACCTCTTCTGTCCCTAAATCTAAAATTCCTAAATCTATTTCAACGTGAACTGAAGACATATCTAAATATCCTTGAGGGCTGTGGGTGGTATTCTCACACACTGTTTTGCAGGGGAGAATATCTCTTTCTCTGTATCTCACATTTATAACTAGAATCTAGGGATAATCATACTCCCTCTGTTTGTCATATCCACTTATATGCTAAATCCTTTGAGGCACATGATGTCCATAAATTTTTGCGAATATTATGCCTAACAAAAAGGGAGTTGTGAGGCCAATTGCACTACAAGAAAATTAGCAGAACTGGCAATAACAGTCCTGCATGATTATTTCTAGGAACTTTTTGCAGATAAGTTACTGTACAACACTGAATATTTGCAAAGCAGTTTGGAGAGTGTCATTAAAAACATCAAGAACAATTAGGTCCAGTCTGTGTTGTCCTAAAATTATTTTAGTTTTGAAATGGACTTTTGTAAGAGCAGGATTAAAACTGTTATCTTTTAGTAGGGCTCTTCTCATTTATATGTTTTTTTAACATTGCCATCAGGCCCCCAAAGTACAGCTGGTTACTAAATTTTTCAGCGAAGTACTTTAGAAGAGATATTTAATTTTATTCTGCAAAAACAGAGAAGATAAATTTTCCAGCTCTGGATTGTTATTTTGCTCTGTCCTTAACAGCAACAACAAAATCTGGGGAGCTTTGACATTCTGTTGCATTTAGATCAGTACCTTTTTCTTTATACCTAATGAACACTTTCACAACAATGCCTCTCAGATCTCTGACATCCTCAAGGGAGTGCACAAAGGTCATGGACTCCGAACACCAGCATATCAGCATGGAATAATAATAGTACAAAAACAAAAAAAGAAGTAAAACTTCAAAGTCACTGCTGGGTGCAATGTTTCTTCTTTAGAAACCTTGTACCTTATTTATTTGTTCTCAAGTAGTTATGTAATTCATTTGGTGGGTTTCAGCACTAATGTAGTAATACAGCTCCTTGGTCTATGACCTGTGTGGTATTCCCCATGGACAGGAATGAATTGTTCTAGCTTTTTTCTTTTTCCTTTTTTTCTGCAAGTGTAAAAACAAAACAAGAAGATCTAAAGAAAGAATGGGAGAGAAAAGAAAAATCCAGACTTAAAAAAATAATTACTCCTACTGGAGTTCAAAGGATGAGCTGATACAGAGTTCTTCATCTTCAGTTTCCATTAATGTTGGGTCTTTGTGTAAATAGTATAGATTGGTAACTAGAGTTTCATTTCTTTTGTTTTTCCTCTGGACGATTGCTTTCCATTTTACCTCAGATGACACCAAGTCATTGTGACAGAGGCCCCCAAGACCTTGCTGTGATTCTGTAATAACTTAAATTCCCCACTTTCCCAGAGTGCACTAAGACATTAGGCTTTTATATCTTGAGCTGCTGCATTAAATGCTAACGGACATTTTCTCTTCTAACTTAAGAACTACCTTATCCCCCATGAATAAACAATGACAGCATATGGATCAAGAGTGACCTCTGATACATCTGTCTTTAATGCAGGAATCACTGTAAGAATTTATTTCCTTTCACCCTCAAGCAAAGAGGTCTTCCCCGTGCAGAATTAAACACATACAAGCATAAGATGTATTCAAATTCAGTCCTGTGAATAGAGGCATTTCGTTCAATATGCAGCTATGCTGGGGGCTCAGACCAATCTGAGATTCAATTTGCATTATAATTCTAAAAATAATAATTCTCTAATGAGGATATTTGAGTGTATGTAACTGTGCAGACATGAAATTCACTCCAGGAAAAAAACCCGAGCAAGTGCAACTGATTTTCTGTGGGGAGTTTAAAGGAAACCAAAAAGATAAAAAACCAAAAAACATAACATCAAAAGATCCATACCACCAAAACATAAAGGAAATCAAAACCTGACCTTTTTTGAAATTTGCTTAGTTGACTGTGTGCTTTCTGAAGTAAAAAGTAAAAGACATCCTTTCTGAAGTAAACACTAAAAGAGAAGGAAATGTATTCCCATTTGTAGAAGGACAGTATACACAGCATGACCATGACTTTGCTATTACAGGTAAGGAAAAATTGTGTTCAACACGTTGTTGCCTAAACACAACCTAACTTCAGCTAATTACAGTCCATGCAACCATGCCCATTTTCATAATGAACTGTCCTTCTCCAAACCTGTACTAAAGCCAGGATGAATCCTGGGCTGGATCCAATAGCAGTCCATCTCTCACAGTTTTGTAAAGGTGCTAGAATTTCTCTGCGGTGTACGGGAAACCTATTGTCCAAGTCTTCACTGCATTACAAAGGGGGAGTTATTAACAGAATCAACATTTGTTGTTATTATTGTTGCTGCTGCTGTTGTTTATCCTTCAGTAAGGAAAAACACAATTTCTTAGAGAAAAAAACAAACCACACCTCTAACCAAAGTACCAGAAACTATTAATATACCTCCTCTTTTTTCTGAATGGAAAATGGACCAAGAAGCAAAAATTATTGTGTCTTCTAAATGCAAACAGTAAATAAAAATGAGCTGAAGTATCATGTCCTTCTAAACAGCTGCTTTTTCCTTTTAATGGGATACTGAGTCCCTCCTCCCCCAACCACAATCTATCACATTGGAAAGAACAACAAAACGTTTAATACTAAATTGTTAGAATATTAACTTGGACTAATATGTTTCTTTCTTCATGCTTTTCTAGGATCTGGCCTTCAAAATATTGTGAAGTGTCAGCCTATACTAGAAATAAATTATGTCACATTGTCTAGCAGTGGCTTCACTTTTAATTCAAAGTTTATATGTGCCTGAAAAGAAGCATCATGGCTAAGCTAAAAGGAACAAAGACAAAAGCATTCACAAACAGACCAAATATCAGCCCAAATAAATCCAGACCACATTTTTGAAGGATACCTGTGGCCACACCTGGAGTGAAAACAGCAGCCAGCACACCATGTGGTTGAAAGGAAAAAACAGCATTGACTGACTTCCTCCTTTTCTTAATTCTTGCATTGTATTTACTGCTTCTTCAGACATACTGATAGCTGGCTTAGGCAGCAACATACTTGGAAGTATTTTGAAGTCGTTGATCTTTGTCATAGGCTTCATTATTTGATACTTAGTTTGCTTGTATAATTTCAAAACAAGCAGTCTCTCCACTGTCTGTATTTTCAGTAACAGCACTTGGATTTAACTTCTGTATCAACAATTTCCAGATATCAAGTCTCATAGGTCCTCTAAGGCAAGCTGAGGATTAGATTTATTAGCTTGATAACCTTTTCTAGATGATGCTTGGACACCATAGGTATAGGAATATTCGGACTATTTAAATGCTTTTATGTCCTCAGTGTCACAATCTGTCATTTACCAGGTATTTGTGCAGCAGAGAGCACAGTGGGCTGCCAGAGCACCTGAGAGCCCAGATGAGGAAAGACCACCAGTATGTGTCTATCAGCAAACTCCTCTGAAAGTGGCAGCTCACCATGAAATCAAGAGGGATCAAAGCTGGGATGCGGCTCCAACTGGCCCCAGTGCAAACAGCAACACTGGGGAACAGCTGCTCTCCAAGCAGAGGATGTTTGCATAAACACTTCTACAGGCTCAGTGTGCAAGGCTGGACATGTGCACACCCGACTGAATGCAGAGCCTGGCACTTTTCTTGCAGGAGGAAAAGTCTGTGCTCCATGTGACCAGCCCAAAGAATACAGCCCCAGCACTTAAGGAAACTTCTATAAAAGCACTCAGCAAAGAATACGATTACAAATTACATTGACATAGACTTGATCAAAGCCCAGTCGAGTAATGGGCAAGGCCTCCATTCATTTCAGATCTCCTTGGCACTGTTTTTGGAGGTTGCTTATGGCAAAGTGGATGATGAAGAACTGTCACAAAAGACAATGAACACTCAAAGGAAGAAGGAACCAAAGTATTTTGTGTGGTCAGATCAGACTCACCTCTTCATGTCTGTGCTTCTTTCTTAGCACTGCAAATTGCCATCTCTGACTGACAGTACTTTAACAGGTGACAGATAAGTAGATAAGTTTTCCTCCAAATACTAATACTGCACACCGAATAAGTTGCTTGTAATGAGGTTTACATTTGAACCTTACAACACCTTTTTTAATTCAAATAGTGCTGACCATTCAAGGGAGATGAAGAATTCACATATCCTAGAATACTGTTTGATTAGAAGTGGTTGTTAAATTTGAAGATCAGAGTGATTTCTTCTGCTCCTCGCTCATTTTCCTGCATTCTCGCTTTACAGGAAGCTCATTAATAGATCAGTTTGCCCAGTTTGTCATCTGTTTCATTATGCAAAATACATTGGTTTCATTTACCTTTCCTGTGAAAAAATCAGTTATCTTCAGCTAGATAAAATGACTTCTTTGGGTTTCTTTTCAACCCCTGAACAGCTCAAAAATCTCTAAAATCTCAACTGGTGGTAAAATAGGAGGGAACCCTGATGCGTGCCAATTGCAATGTAATGATCTTTATGTTCCCATTTAAATGGGAAGTGCAATAGCTTAAAAAGCTGACCACTAGGCAAACCTCACATTGACCTGAAAGGAAAATAAAATAGTTTAAAAGCTCTCTGAACATTATCAAAAGATCTATTTGACAGAAAACTTAAAGAATGAATTCCTAAAATGGAGCTTTAGTTCCCAACTCTTTGGTTTTACAATATCTATGGGAATTAAGTGCAAGAAGATTTTTGGTTACTTGTCTTATTTCTTGACCCTTTAAGAAAAGTTACAGTGTTCTCGTCACTAAATAGATCAGAAACTCCTAGGCCTATGGATCTGCTTCAATATTTTTCTGAAACGAAAAAGATCACATCTGTCCAGCCTCAAATAAATGTATCCGGACCCTACAGAGATAAACAATATGTTATAAATAGTGCTGTTTCTTGGAGATGCACTGCTGACTCATAAAGATGCATAAAAAGCTATATATTTTTAAAATATTAAAAATTCATAGAATCATTGAACCATAGAATCGTTTGGGTTGGAAGTGACCTTAAAGATCATCCAGTTCCAACCCCCTGCAGGGTGGCAGGGACGCCTTCCACAAGACCAGGTTGCTGAGAGCCCCATCCAACCTGGCCTTGATCACTGCCAGGGATGGGGCAGCCACAGCTTCTGTGGGCAGCGTGGGCCAGGGCCTCACCAGCCTCACAGCGAAGAAGTCCTTCCTAAATTCATCCCCTAACTGATCGTAATTTAAGTTCAACAAAGCATTTAACCATCAATTTTGTGCAAGCATCTTTGTCCGCATGACTTCATAGGAGCTGGAAAGGACCACCAGTGTGATGAAGTTTAGTCCTTGAATGTAAACCTAAAGACCTGATAGCTTTGGTCATCTTAACACCTGATAAAACCCAGCCAGGAATTTTAAAGTTCTGTGGTTTAAAGTCTTAATAAGTGTGTGTTAATAAGTGTGTGTGAAATAAACTCTCATAGGAAAATCCCCATAAATTCAGTATTAATTTCTTGCCTGCTTGCAAGACCAAGGAGGAAGACAATAACTAAAGACAGGAGAAGACTGAAGTGGGGAAGGACAGAAAGAAGTCAGTACATTTACACGTTCACTTGATTTCAACTGATCCATCTGTAAGATAACAGGGCTTTGCTACAATCAGAGAAGGGATTTCTCTGTCATATGAATGTCATATGAATCCCCTGATGCCATGATGATTTTTTGCCTTTTCTTTTATACCCTTTTTATACCTCTTTACAACTTCTGTATTCTTAATGTTTTTTGGCCTACATTCTTGGGCTTGTTTGTCAAGCTGAGAGACTAAACATTTTAGAAGCTTCGTAGTTAGGGATCAGTGTGCCCCAGACTTCAAGGTCCTCTCCAGAACACATTCTGTAAACTAAGATAGAACCATCCAGGGGAAGGTTTCTTGGGGAGGGGGGCTCACTTGAGCCTCTCATTGGTGAATCATTGATAGATATGCTAATTAGTAAGACCTATAATGTTATACCAGATCTTTTGGGGCAGTGTGCATTGTGGTATGCATTTCAATGCATTCGACCTGGACGTGTGCACCTAAGGATCCTTAAAATAAATACCAAGGTAAAATCCCTTCTTCCCTTCTAATTGTGTTTGATTCTTGATTTTAAGACCAGGAAAAGGTATCACCCAAATACTGCAAATTTATGCATTTCTGAGAGTGGTGGAAATGGGGACACAGGAGAATCCCTGCTGGCAGTCACATGCCATACCACCTCCAGGGAAATTCATAGGAGAATCATACCTTGTGTAAGGAAACTATTAAAGTGTACTGCTGAAAAAGAAAAATATGTAGAGTGAGAAAATATTAAGCTCAATTCTACTCTTATCACTAAACCATTAGATTTATTTTGCTTGACTCCAGTTTCACTCTCAGACCTGAAAAATCTGTTTCATACAATACTAAAAACATCTTCAGCATTGCAGGATGCTTAAGCTCCACCTTAGATCTGCACTGTCCAGGAACACCAGAACAAATTTTCAGTGAACTCTCTGGGGCAGCAAAGAGATCAAAGCTCTGCCCAGAAGAATATGCCCCATTCCTGTCCATGATAACTAATCATTAACATCTCCTAGCGGAGTTCATCCTCCTGGTACCTCTGGAGTTGTTTATTTCAGCATCACCTTAACGGCCTCAACATTTGGTCACAAAACATGCTCCAGAGCTACATAAAAACGCAACTGTTACGATCTGGTTTAAACCCAGAAAAGCAGAGAAAGCTAAGTCTCTGTGCATAAACAAGAAGGAACTTAGAAGGTTCAAAATATTCCCAGAAACGAGATTGAAACCAAATGAGGTTAGATGTTGATGCCAAAAAAATTGATGTATTTTATTTAATGAAAGGAAGGAAGGCAGGAAGGCAGGAAGGCAGGAAGGAAGGAAGGAAGGAAGGAAGGCAGGAAGGAAGGAAGGCAGGCAGGAAGGAAGGAAGGAAGGAAGGCAGGAAGGAAGGAAGGAAGGAAGGCAGGCAGGCAGGCAGGAAGGCAGGCAGGAAGGAAGGAAGGAAGGAAGGAAGGAAGGAAGGCAGGAAGGAAGGCAGGCAGGAAGGCAGGAAGGAAGGAAGGAAGGCAGGCAGGAAGGCAGGCAGGAAGGCAGGCAGGAAGGCAGGCAGGCAGGCAGGAAGGAAGGAAGGAAGGAAGGAAGAAGTGTGTGTGCATGGGGAGGGTAGGGGGACAGGGAGAGAGTGACGGGGGTTAGGTGGAAGCATCTCACCCGTCCAAGGGTCCCAATGACATCTCGTTGCTCCCCTCCATCTGGTCTGCTGGTGGTGAGGGTCCCCCGTCGCCGCCATGGCCATGATGCCACACACCAAAGAGTACAGAATCCCGTGGATTAATATACGCTTTGGGCCAGGTGGGAACGCCCATGTGCCTCCCTTGCAGGGGCTGGCTTGACACTGTCCCTTGCAACACTGAGGGTCTGTTGCATCATCTCTGGTACTCTGGTGCAGGGTCTGAGGACCCCTTTGAGGGGGGCCCCTTTGATGGGCCATGTCACCCCCTTCTGCTGTGGATAAGCTTTCCCCTCCCCGGGTGAGGGCCCCTCAGCTGGGCTCCTCTGCACAGTGGAGGATGGGCAGTCACTGCACCTCTGACCAGAGGCTTTTCCAAGACACCCAAAGCTGCTCCTCCCTCCACCGGTTGGTGTGAGGGTCTGTGTGAGCCTGGCAGCTGATAGCCCTGGTGTCATAGGTTAGCAAGCATAGTCCCGGAAGGGATGTCTTTGCTAAGGGGTGCTTACAGTTTCCTCTGGGACCTGATAGAACCTATCAGCTGGCCAGTTTGAATATGGACAATTCTCTAAGCCACTTAAAGTTGTGACGGCCTCTGTGATCCACACTTAAGAATAGACAAACTCCCCCTCTCGTTTCCGGTGCTGGGACAGGTGGCTGCGGGCCCCATGTGGGGGCCAGCGGGCCCGGCCAGGCCCTGCTTGGGCCAGGCTGGGCTGGGCCACGGCCATCCTGGAGCCGATGGACCTGTTCCAGCCGTGTAACCCCCCCCACTGCCTTGCCGTGGGCAGCCGGATCGGCTCGGCTCTCCCTCCCTCTCCACTGTGATAAGAAACATTCAACATTCCAGCTGCAAAGCTGCAAGGCCGAGGTGAGATGAACCCTTTTATTGCTGTGAAGAGCTGAAAACCTGAGGGAAGAGAGAGAGGAGATGCTTAAAGCTGAAAGTCTGTTGTGAAGCTATGATATATCAGAGTATCCCGTTGTAATTTCATGAAGATATGGGGGGTGGAGTGTTCAGCTCGTAAGCAAAAGCACCTGCGCTGAGATAGGCAGATGCTGATGCAGCTGTAATGTCATGAGAAGTTTGGACAGGGAGAGATGGACCAGATGAGGACTTTTGCTCCAAACGGGAAAGGAGAAAACCTCAGTCCCTAGAGATGGACCAGATGAGGACTTTTGCTCCAAATAGGAAAGGAGAAAACCTCAGTTCCTAGAGATGCTCCCAGAGATAGTCCTAACGATGAAGATGAGGAAGACCCTTTGCTCCCAGGGAAGGAGAAGGGCCTCTGTTTTTGTTTCTGAACGGCTCAACCTTAAA